>NC_084534.1:20325898-20649470 GCF_024500275.1 Phycodurus eques
TCAGTCTTTCCTCTCACTTCCATCAACATTCCACATGGCTCTATTGCGTCATAGTTTTAAATGTCACAGTTCACACCGTGCAAACTCCATAAATGTCCCCATTTGTTATTTTAAGTGCTGGCAGGCATCCTCGGCTCTAGATGTTTTCCCCGCAGGCCGCGCCAGTCGTTGATGGCGCCGGCGTCGGTGATAAACGGCGATAAAGTCGTAATGTGAGCATTGAATAACGGGGAATAATTCACACCCCTTATTCAGAATATATAAGGGTTCTGCGTCTGAGGCTGTGAAAGAGACGGCGTTTCCATGGAGATGGAAAGAGGAGACTTTTGAGCAGCAGAAGCCGGTTTATCTTGGTGTTGTACGTCTCTTACTAGATAAATATGTACAGTAGTATGAAACATAGATTTAAAGTGGTGACCTATGAGGCACATTTCATCATAAGGCTGCTTTGCTTTTTTTCCCCCAAAGATGTGCAGCTTTCCTTCAAAAGTCTTAAAATAGCATGAGAATATGAATATACTGTACAAGCACAAAGTTCGAAGCTGGAACAGCTAAATCAAAGGAAGTCCAAAACCTTTCCAATTGGTCATTCGCTCTGCTGCAGATTCCAGTTCATAAATAACTATAACTACAATATATGAAAGCAAAGAAGCAGGGAATCAGATGCTAGGCAACAGTACAAATCGAAAAAGGAAATATAGAAAAGCCATTCTTATCAAATCAGCTCCACCTTTATTTCAAAAGGTAATGAGATAACTGCTTTTATGTTACAATTCATACATCATTCAGACATGACTTTCAGCAAAGTTTATTGGGAGATGTTTTCAATGCTGTATACATAATTATAGTTAACTGGACTTAAATTTTGATTCTCTGGGTACGTCCGGCTTCCTCCCCATTCCATAAACTTGCATGTTAGATTACTAGACGCCTCTAAATTGTCCATAGGTGTGAATGACTATTTGTCTAAGTGTCCTACGATTGGAATGCGACCAGTCCAGGTTGTACCCCTCTTCTCTTGCCCAAAGTCACCTGGGACAGGCTCCAGCTCACCTACGACCTTAATTAGAATAAACTGTAGAGAAAATTAGCGGACAGACAACCATTAACTACAGGTACTTTTATTCTTTATAAATATATTTTGGTGTGAATTTTCTTGATTTATATTCAATACTACAGTCAGTGATCTACACTAAATGATGGCTGGATATCTGTCGGAATAGACGTTAACCATAAAATTAACAAGAATAAACAATTAAAGAAACAAACAAACCACAAAAACAGTACAAATCCTCCATCCATTATTATCTCCCATCTATTCTTATCAAAATCACATTTATCTCCAAGATTGTGTAGAACACTTCGAGGAATCTGCGTTGGTACGTCAGTGAATCAAACAATAATAATAACAATAATAATAATATATTCTTTAAAACAGTCATGTGTGGGTTTAGCCGAGGTCTGCTCTCCTTTCAAACTTATTCGTTTGCTGTTTTACTTCATCTGGGCCCTTTGGTGCATTTTGAGGTCACACAAAAACCTTGGAGTCGTCCTCCAAAAGATTTTTTGGGGGCGGGCAAACTTTTCCTGAACTCATAGAGTGCTTGCATGCTCAAAGGTGCAGTGCGACCCCGTTTAAGTAAACCGCTAATGTAGGGAGAAAGTCTATGCCTGGATCATCCATCTCCTGAATGAATACCACCTCATCTCCTCTCCTTCTCAATTATTCATGAATTTCAGATGAAGAAGAGAATCCAGACTCAGCATCTAAATTTAAAACCTGGCTGCTCTACAGTGGCCTTATAAATAGAAAGAGTGTATAGGGGATCTGGCACACCAGAGGAGCATGCGCTCGCTGGGAATTTTACACGTCTGGTTTTTACTGTATTTGAAACAACTGGAAAATGGATGGGAGATGGCTTTTTTAGTGTTGTGGAAATGCAGTTTGATTTTGAGGAAATGGGAAGCATGGGAATGAGGGAAGAGGGATGACCTGAATCTGCTTTCACATAAGTACATATATGCGGGTAAAACCCCCGAAGCAACTACAAAAATATACGTTTTTTATGAAACATATTTGCATGGGTAGGCACGGTGGACGACCGGTTAGAGCGTCTGCCTCACAGTTCTGAGGACCGGGGTTCCGCCTGTGTGGAGTTTGCATGTTTTCCCCGTGCCTGCGTGGGTTTTCTGTGAATGTGAGTGCGGATGGTTGTTTGTTTGTATGTGCCCTGCGATTGGTTGGCAACCAGTTCAGGGTGTACCCCGCCTCCTGCCCGAAGATAGCTGGGATAGGCTCCAGCAGCGACCCTTGTGAGGATAAGCGACTCAGAAAATTGATTGGATATTTGCACGGGTAGTCACTGATGATCTAGTGCACAGGTGTCAAACTGGTGGCCCGGGGCCCAGATCTGGCCCGCCACGTCATTTTATGTGGCCCGCGAGTGTGTGGATCGACTTTGTGTTTCTTGCTAAAATACCAAAATTGCAATTTGTCTTCACTTTTAAAAATATTGAGATATTGCAAGCATTTTTTGTTTCCCTGTGCTTGTGTGGGTTTTCTCCAAGGAACTGAGGCTCCCTCCCACATTCTAAAAACGTGCATGTTAGGTTCATTGATGACTCTAAATTCTCCATAAATGTGAATGCAAATGGTTGATTGTCTATATATGACCTGTGATTGCCTGGTCACCAGTCTAGGGTGTACCACGCCTCTCACCCAAAGTAACCTGGGTTAGGCTCCATCTCACCCGTGACCCTAAAAGGACGCTGTTATAGAAAATGGATCGTATATCTCATTAGCCTATAGCATAATTACGTTATTAATAAGTTATTTTTGAATTTTTTTCAGAAAACAACAAGAAAACAAAAAATTCAACAAAGAGTCCAGTTGCCTCAATTCTAGTTTAGCCGATTAGCATGACACTGATTGAGAATCTACACAAACATTAAGAAGAAACACAGCTTTTAGCAAGCACATTGGTATTTTATTCTATTAATATTGTAACAGTAAGTTAAATGGAAAGACTAATCAAACTCAGTCTACCAGCACCAATAAGTAACATTAGCACTGATGCTAAGTGCTTACACAACATGAGAGGTTTGCTGGCTGGTCCACCAAAATTATAAACCGCAAAGTAGGTGTACCACAGTCACCATGGCCATGAGATGTACTATTCTCCTTGTTTGAAACTATCCATTTGTTGTCTGTACCACTCATTAAAATACAGTTTTGATAAAATTACATATAACATTACATATTGTTGCATTAAATATAATAAAAGCAACACATTCCCTATAGACACAGCAGAGGGGAAATGCAGAAAACACACATACAGGGCACGTGCAAATGCACATGCACAGACAGGCAGTCAACAATGACGCCTGAATAGGAAGCTGCACGTGTCGGCGTCACACGGATGACAGTTGCCATGGCAATACCGACACTGAACTTTTCAGCGTGTTACGAAGGCAGGCAAAATAAAAGCGAGAAATGATGAGGGGACAAAGACATCTTTTATTCACACACTAGGAACACTCTTGACTGAGAATTTTTCCAGAAGTGTACCACATGCTTGCTGCACATTACTTCGTCCAACTGAGTGCATATTTGTTGAGCTCAAAGGTCAGTGGCTGGTCACTCTCAAGGGGTGTTAAGGGCAAGGCGACAGATACTGCGACTCGTGTAAATCTTATACTGTATTGCATGATCACAGCTGTGCATGCAGGATTTCTCTTGTTATTATGGCTTTTGTTGTACTCCTGGAACTAGGTGAACAAAAGACGTGGCTTCCAATCTGCAGGGGTTAGTCAAGCTCATTATGTCAAGCTCATTATGTCTTCTTATTTTAACATTTAATCATTCATAACAAAGAGAAGCAGGCTTTTGGCATTTTAAATAGCAATTTTATTTTTACCACACAAAGCCTCTTCACAAAACCACTCTGTGTGGTTATATACATTTGAAGGCCTGATACATCATGTTACATACGGTAAGGCTAAAAATAGCATCCTCACTAAATCATGTGATTTATGCTTGAGCTATGTAAATACAATGTGAATTTAAAAAATAAGCATTTAGTATCCTTTGAGCGTATAGAGCCTATATTTAGTTTGTCTGATGAAAGTCCGTTTGGTGAATGCTAACACACAATGCAAAACAGCAAAAATGGGCTAATAAAACTAGCGGTTATTATAAACCTTTAAACAGTTGAACACAAGCGCTAGCAACACGAACAGACAGAGCATATACAATACTCACAGGCATATATTCTTTATCCTCTGCAAAAAACAACTAATATTATTGAAGCTTAGTTGAGACGTCCTTCTGTGTTTCATCGTCAAATCTGTGTATTATGTGTGTATGTATTATACTGCCCCCTGGTGCGAAGGGACGTGCACCAGAATGAGTAGCACTGAATTATCATGACACACATACACAAGTCTTTACACTCCACTAAATATGTTTTACTCTATGTTCTTATAAAGTACACCACTGTAGAGTGCTGTTTGTACGATTAAAAAACACATTAGAAAAAATGTTGCTGGTGTTTTTTGGAATGGTGGAACGAATTGATGGTATTTCCATTCAATTTGATGTGGAAAAATGATTTGAGATATCAGTGTGGTCACGGAAAAATTTTAACTTGTACAAACTTAATTCAAGGAACCACTGTCTTCCACATTGTCATAAGCACCTCTGTAATACATTTGTGACAGTACACTTGCAGGTACTATCTTGCAGGATACATTTACAGCCTGAATGTTCTGTTTTATTCTTCTAACACATTTGTGCTTGCATTGAATTGATGCGGCACTATGTACAGTCTAGGTCATGTGCCCGTCAAGGTGAGAGGCTTATCGGCTCGCCAGTCGAGAGCTCCCTCCACTCTCACAATCAGGCTGGGCTTGATGAATGTTTCTCCTTCGCCGTAGTGGATTCTATTTCTGCCTCTGGCCTTGAGACTGTCCTCAAAGTCATTATTCACCTTTGCGGCCCAAACTGCCAAGTGGAGAGAAACGGGGGATTTGTCGCCGAGCGGAGCAGCCTCCAGGACACGGGAGTTGTGATTTATTAAAAGCTTTTATTCTGAGCACACATCCGTGTCAGTGTAAGGCTCGCTTTATGCGTAGGTTCCGACATGGCCTTCCTGCTGACCTGTGGCCTGCAGACGCCTTAGGGTCGATCCTCTATGGTGTGCATATGTGCGTGTCTGTTTATATTGTCAGTATGTTGCTTGCAGTCTTGTAGAATAGGGCTGAGAATCGAAGAGTAACTCTCAATACGATATCATCATCCCCAATGACACCAATGTAGCGATTGTGTGATAATCGATATATTGGTTAAAATATATATATTATATTATATTATATTAGAGTTTGAAAAAAATATATTAGAAACAAATAAATTAAGTTAAAATGTTATCAATTAAATGAATAAAAATAAATCATTTCAATCGATACTCAGTGTTGACAGTACTGTACATGGTACATCATATTAAAATGTCAAAATTGCCACAAAGTGGGCATATGTAGAGATCTGACAGCCATCAAGTCGTTATTTGATCCTTAGGTGTCAATACTGTATCATAATAGAAAACAGTACATTTCATTCTGAGATTGATATTTTATGCTATCCATATCATGCTGATAACCATTTCTAACATGCTTGGTAGCAAATTTAGCATCATGAGGACACATTTTTCGAAATTGTATCAGTCTAAGTGTATCTCGAGAATAGATTGGATCCAAAGTCATCTGTCATTAGAACACATCACAGTATTCGTTTGAATCAATTTAAATTTGTTTACATTCGTAACGGTGCTTGAGATCTCAACATGGGCCGAAGGACCGCTGCCCACTGAGCAACGCGGTGAAAGACGACTGAACTGTCCAGCATTGTGTTACTAGCTTTCACGAGTGGCCGACCATCAGCAACTAGTTTTGCTGCGATTTGAATTTTTTTTGTTTTAATAATTAGAAGCTTCGGTTTCCCCTCATCCGTTCAGTTTCATTCAAAAGAGGGTGGGGCTAAGGAGGGAAGATGAAAACAAATTTTTTAAAAGAGAAAAACTATTTAATCCATGGAAACGACTGTTAACCACATCATTAGCACCTCTATCTTTGTCAAGTCTGTTGATTTTTTGCTACAGCTCTTGTATTGCATTTCATTAGATTGTGGTGTACCTAATGTTTTGGTGGGTAAGTGTATAAAATAGCCAGATGCCTATTATCATGATGTACTTTAGCTTTTGCAGCATGCACATTCTTAAAGGAGACAAACTGGCTTCTGATGCCTCGTTGTTCTGCATAGTGCTGCTTTTTGATCTCATATAACTGCCGTGCTCATTATGCAGCCTCTCCTTGAACACTGATCTATTTAGTCACCACCAAGTTTGTCCAATTCTAAGGGAGTGTGGCTGAGAGTGCATTGGCATCTGGCTTAATGTACTTACAGTACAGGATATGGACGTGCCCTTCTCAGGAAAAGATGACAAATATCAACTTTATAGAGCACTGACTGCGTCGTGTCCCAGTGGTTCTTTTCCAAATGAGTTCACCAAGTGCTTATTTACTACTTCACTGACCATTGTGCATCGTTCAACACGCGGCTTAATAATACTTTTGTCGCTGCACATACAGCTGGGCTAGTAAATTAAATTTATCTGCATTATAATAATAGGATGTGGATTTTGTTGGGTACAGATTATTACTACATGCTTGGAAGGGGCCATTAATCTTACATAAACATCCTTATATTATGTAGATTCTTTAGACAGATTTTAGAATTAGTCTCATCACTGACTCTGAAGAGTGAAAATAAAAACAACAACGAAGGGTAGAAAATGATCACATAATGTGTTTTGCGGGCTTCATGTACATCGGACAGCAAGCTTTATTTGAGATGCACGGAAAGAAAAAAGTAGTAAAATTACCAGGAAAAATAATTCACGTATGTTCTACGTGAATGTTTTTTATTTTATTTTTTTAAGAAAATAATAATATTACAAGAATAAACAGTGAGTGTTACCTTGCTTTTTTATATTAATTGTAGTGTAACTTGACCAAATACTCAATCATTGTCATCTTAACCTATACTCATTATAGTTTATTCTTAGTTTACATCTTAATATGTAATAAAAAAAACAATAACTTAATTGTTATTCTGTTATTCTTATTCTATTATTCTGACTCCTCCCTTTATTCACCTATAATTGTGATTTTAATCTCATCTGATTTTTTATTTTTTTCTCGTCAAGGAAAAACATTTTCTGGTATTGTTTCAACTTCATTCAAGTAAAGGTTTGACTTTTTTTCCTTTAGTTTTACATTACTTTATTCTCATCAACAGAATCTTGTAAATTTCAGACTTTTTCCCTCTACATTACAATTGTGTTTTTGTAAAATCCATTTTTCTCATAAAATTACAACTTATATTTTTATCATGTTACAAATCGTAATATTTGAACTTTAGGCATATCATTTTGAATATATTTCCTTTATATTTTTCCCCTTTTCTGTTTTACCCAAATATATTTGTACTCTGAAGTACCAATTCCACAAATGAACAAAAAACTAACATTTTATATCCTATTTTTGTTCTTTTATCTAATAGGAATCCTTTTTCTGAGTCGTTTCACTGTTGTCTTTGATAGCAGACGCATTATTAATGCACAACGTGAGAGAAAGCCCGACTTGTTATGCTCCAAAATCGCAATCCCACAATGGAAGGACACAAATGATTCATAACAACCTGCAAGTCATACACTGATGCACGAGAATAACATCAGATTCTCACATTCGAGAGAACATTCAGGTACCCAGGCCCTGCTGGATACTATTAGGCCGAAGACGTAAAGCTGCTTCATGTTGTGAGGGAAAACCACGGCCCACGTCTGACATTTCCTTTCTCGTGTTTACAGTCTGCAACTGTGCCTCTGTCTTGTCTCGATGCCTCTGTGCATCTTCATCCTCTGTGTGTCAGTGCTGCGGCTTCCCCCCTCGTGGGCCACACTGACGTCTTCCTGACTTTCATTCCCTGCCGCGCTCCAAATTGAATCGACAGAGGAGCTGACGAGCTGTCTGGTGACAATGTATACTTCTTGGCCACCTCCAGTCCCCTGAGCAAACCCGGCGGTCTGTTCTTTGATATGAAGTTGCCGCTTATTTGCATTTTAAGCGCATTTTCTGGATGTATTGAGATTTATGCTACACAGAGAATGGGTTCGCTGAAGTCAACTACTGCCTGAAAACTGAGAATGTGTGCTGTTGTGCTTATGGTTTATAAAGTTAAATTTCCCCCTATGTGTGTGTGTTATGTGGGGAACACAAACACACACACACAACTGCTATCATTTTAAGGATGTCGCCGAGGTCGAGTGAGCTTTTTAGCTCCAGCCCTTAGCTTGCTAGCTCGTTAGCTCCCAGGCTAGCAAATGTAATAAACAGTTAACTTTCCCTTAAGTGTCCCAGTTGTGGTTGTGTCGCAAACGGCGTTCTGCCAGCGGCTTGCGGGTTTTAGCACAACAATGAAAATGTATCGAGTCCATAAAAAAACTCCTGTGTCCATTGTATGGAACCATAACCTGTCCCACTATGCCTCTGATTGGCTATCACTAAGAATACATACTTTTGATTCGCTGTGTGTGGAAGCTTTTCACCAACACACACACACACACACACACACATACACATTCATGAAAATGTAATTTAATTCATCCATCCATTTTCGGAACCGCTTATCCTCATAAGGAGGATTCAGAGTGAAATATATTCATGATTTTAATTTTTCACTTTTTTTAATTAAACCACTGCAAGCAATAAAGTTTTCAACAATATTGTAATTTATTCTCAGTGCTGTGCCCTGAAATTCTAACAGCCATTAACTACATAAACTACAGACGGAAGAGGAGGAGGAGAGGAGCACAGAGAGGAGAAAATAAACAGATAGGATCTTTATTCTTGTCTGCCACGATGCTATGGCAACAGTGTCCTCCTGCTCTGATTGGTCGTAGATAAGGTTGCCTGTTTAGCCATTTGGCTGCAGCCACTTTCGCTTGTGGGAGTGGACAAATTATTACGCTGTCGTCAAAGCCCAAGCTGTCAATCACCCGCTTTGCAACCCGTCTTCATATTCTACAGACAATTTAGAAGGAAGCTCTCCTTCACGCACTTTCAATTTGGCCAACGGCTGATAGGTTAGATTTGATAAAAAATAAGAGAACATGGTGGCAATATTAAGATTTGATGTGTGTTGTTGTAGCATTCAAATGCATTAATACAGAAATTGGGCATTTTATATTAGCTGTGTGTAATAAAGTAAGCCCCCCAAAATATAATGTCCATGCAACAGTATTTCATGCTTTTTATTATATCATCAAATTATGTTTTATATCCAAAATGTAATATTTCTAGAAAAAGCTTCACACTTTGGTTTCTCTTGCCCCCTTGGTAATACACTCAAAAAGCAAATAAGTAAAAATATATGTAATGAATCAGTAACATACAGTAAGTAAAAATATGAAATATCTCAGGTGTGCTGTATTGAGAAAATATTTAACACAGGAAAGAATGTAGGGTTTTGGGTTTCATAAAATAGATAAATTCAAAAAGTGAGAATTTTTGCCTCAATATATGCTAATTTTCTTATGAAAAAACAGGCTCTGAAGACGTCTATCCACTGTTTTGATTTTTAGAGTTAGTACATAGGGTAATGTTAAAAAACACTGACTCATAGGCAGACATCCAGTTATTAAGACTATATTTACATTTGTACTAATTCTGTAGTAATTAAGTCCGTTACTGAGCAGCTTAGTCACACAGTATGGTGGATCTGCATGCCTCATCATGCCGGTAAAGTTTTTTTGTGCAACAGGAGAGTTTGACACACTCTCTCTATTGCAGTTTGTACTGAAATATTGTAATATTTATAGGAATAGATAGAAAAAGGGTTGAGAAGGGACAGACAGAGAGATGGGGAGAGAATGGAGCAAAAGCAACTACTGCACTCAACATGACAACAATAACATAAGAGTTGGATTTGGATTGCATGTGGACTGTGATACACGCTGTAAGGTAGGGACATAATGAGTAGCAGGGCCAGTACACAATGAGAGAGGAAACAACACGGTAGGATAGGGCAGGAGCAATGAGCCATACAGCCCATTAATTCTCAGCTAATGGCATACTTAAGTATTATTGCTATTGAAATGTACTTACAGTAAGAAAGGCTCTGGCAATTCCCATATATTAAACTATTTAAATTTGCCTTTCAGATCCTGGCTATCATCTCTATCCTCTTCATCGTGTTGTCCACCATCGCATTGTCTCTCAACACTCTACCAGAGCTGCAGGACACAGATGAGTTCGGCCAGTCCACCGACAACCCACAGCTGGCCCACGTGGAAGCTGTGTGCATTGCCTGGTTCACCATGGAATATCTGCTGCGCTTCCTCTCTTCTCCCAATAAGTGGAAGTTCTTCAAGGGTCCTCTGAACGTCATCGACCTGCTGGCCATCCTACCGTACTACGTCACCATCTTCCTGACGGAATCAAACAAGAGTGTGTTGCAATTTCAGAACGTGCGGCGTGTGGTTCAGATTTTCCGAATCATGCGAATCCTGCGTATTCTCAAGCTAGCCCGTCACTCCACAGGACTCCAGTCTCTCGGCTTCACACTTAGGAGAAGCTACAATGAGCTGGGCTTACTCATTCTTTTTCTTGCCATGGGGATCATGATCTTCTCCAGTCTAGTGTTCTTTGCCGAGAAGGATGAGGAGGACACAAAGTTTAAAAGCATTCCTGCTTCTTTCTGGTGGGCAACTATCACAATGACCACTGTAGGCTATGGGGACATCTACCCTAAAACTCTGCTTGGAAAGATAGTCGGGGGTTTATGCTGCATAGCAGGAGTACTTGTAATAGCGCTCCCTATTCCAATTATTGTAAACAACTTCTCAGAATTCTACAAGGAGCAAAAGAGACAGGAAAAAGCACTTAAACGTAGAGAGGCCTTGGAGAGGGCAAAGAGAAATGGTAGCATTGTTTCCATGAACTTGAAAGAGGCTTTTGCTCGTAGTGCAGAACTTATGGATGTGGTGGTGGAAAAGAATGAGAGGTCTCATGATAACCACCTCTCACCAAGCCGTTGGAAATGGACTCCCAAGAGAGCTGTTTCAGAAACGAGCTCCAACCGTTCTTTCATTGCCCAAGAATTAGGATCTCCAATCAAGTGCAGAAACAGCAGCCCCCAAAAGTTAAACGTTCAGAAGCTGGAGGAGATGTACACGCAAATGGCCAAGACCCAATCACAACCAAACCTCAATGCTAAAGGTTCCAGGGTTGGAAAGCAAAGGGACGAGATAGAGCTGGGAGCTATACAGGATCACGGTCCACCAATGCTGGTAACCAGAGACGGTGTCGGTGACATGAAAAGTTTATCCAGCATTGACAGCTACATCAGTTGTGCTACAGACTTCCAGGAGAATCCACGCTTCCCTCATAGCACAGCAATGGACCTTTGCCACAGCGATATCAACCGGTTATCACATAGTCCAGCTATAGCCCTTCCCCAACACTCTCTGCCAAAAACAGGCCAGCAAAGCACCGGAACATCTAAGCTGACTCCCATCACCGTTCCCAAACCCACATGCTCTGAAAATGCAAGGAGATTCTTATTCTCTGGCAATGCCCCAAAAAGTATTTTCTCTAAGGGAGGCTATCACAATGAGAAGGAGCCTGGACCGTCGCCACTCTCAGACAGCTCCGTCCTGTCTGACCACTCACTGCTGAGTCCCGAAATTTCCATCTACACCACGGCCAGCAGCAGGACGCCGCCAAAGTCCCCAGAGAGTGCCACCCTGGCCCCGACCGTCTTCACCTTCCACGACTCATCTATCAGCAAATATATCGACGCCGACACTGACGACGATGAGCACCTGCGTGACATCTCCGACGCTAGCCCCACAGATTGCCTGCTGAGTGGCTCCAGCCCCAAACGCAGCATCAACATCAACTACCAGAGAGCCACCAACCATTTGGAGGCTGCCCAGAAAATGCTGGGACAAAACTGTCTATTCCCCCGGGAAGGAATTTGCGGGGTTCCTCACGAGAATCACGTGGGTCCAGAGGTAGGACGTAGACAAAAGAAGGAAAGGGGGCGACAAAATACTTTGGACAAAAGCCACTGAGGTATGAGTGAGTAAGTATAAAACATAAACCAGAGCACGAGTGCTTGTGACAGAGACACCAAACACTCAAAAAGCCAGACAGACAAAGGGGAGTAACAAAGTTTAACTGTTTTACAAATCACCTGAGCATGCCAATGGGCCATGTGCTCAGGGAGAACACGAGGGCCGAATACTCGGGGAGAAACATTTGGAAAATTTCACTGCCCCTCTTTTGACCCATTCCAATCAAGAGGTAGTATTCCGCAGCCTCCTAGCAAAGAAGCACCCCAATGTAGCCAGCAGGTCTGTTCAGCGATCCCATGAGTCGTTTTGAGTAAATCCAACTAAGTTTTGTGGTGTGGTTGAGGCTGAGGGTTATCGCTACATTCTCCTGTAAGAACAGTCCCAGCGGAACTAGTTTCATAGTCTTGGAGATACAGGAGAGAGCTAAAGTCTTCTAAGCTACTTCTTCTAGCCCTGCATTCCCATACCTGGCCTTAGTCATTTGCAGTTGTTGGGGGCGTGCATGTCTGCATTTGCGTGTGCGCATGTGGTGATGACTGCTGATGGATGCCGATGCAAATTCATGTGTATACAGGTCAAAAGATTGTCCAATCTGATTTATTTTTTTATAAAGATAAAATACCTACTAGATATTGGTTATTTGATAGTCTGCCTTGTCATAATGATACGTGACAAGTAATCCCACATTAAAGATCGGCATCTTGGAACAGAGGCTTCCGATAGTGGAGGTTTCCGGCCCATCATCCACAGTGTCTGGTCACATTACTTCATAAGGATGGATGACACTTTTACATTTTGCCAGTGGTGACTATTACTTGGCCATCTCTATGTCATTTATAATTTTCTTATGGGCAACTATAAGAGCCAAATATAATATACAATCACAGGCTACTTTATTAGGCACACCTACAGTATTTAATGAGACCTAATATAAACGCTGTATGTGCTACATTGTGTAAGTTTTTACTGATGAGGGAGGTATTCATTTAATATTGTTTTACATTATGGTTGTAGTTTGTGGAGAACAATTTCTAACATTTTGGTTTCAAATTATTAGAAACCACCTAAAGTGCCTGTTAAGTGAAAATAAATGTCTTGTAAATTGGACACATCACAGAGAAGAGTGTCGTGAACAAACCTGGCAAGTTTGAAGTATACAAAATGAAGCTTCAAAATCATGAAAAATCATGCCGTTTTTTTTAAGCTTTTACACACACAAAAATACTTGTTTGTAAATGAGAACAACCTGGCCCGCGGGCACCATAGCACTTCCAACGCGTACTAGTACAGTATATATATTGTGTTTTTACAATAATAAGTAACTATATTTATAATTTCATATGCACCTGTGACGAAACCAAAGCGCAGTCTTTGTCACTGAAATGGGGTGCTGATCAAAACAAACATCCTCTCAATATATCCACTCTCTCCTTTATTCTCGGCCATTTCGTCTTTTTGTGGCTGTCAGCTACTTCTGTGCAATGTTTTTGTGGTTCAATAAAATATAATACAGTACAATACATTGTACGTGGAGGCTCAAAACCCGATACACGGTCGCAGTGCGACGGTTGATTTTTGGCGTTTAATTGTTGAGTGTGCGTCGAAGAATTGCCGATTGTAATTTTTTTGCGATGGTCCACCTAAGTGGCTTTCGGCTGCATTGCTCGGTGTGCGGCAGGCCTTTGTAACTCCTCAGTTATGCAGGTTAACCACAACAAAGATGCTCAAGTTTTTATACAGTGGGGGAGGGAAGACTCATGCCGGACGGTCAAGTGCGTCACTTGGTACCATTTTATCCATGCCCAAAAAATTTTGAAAAAAAAAAAAAATTTGTTGAACGCTATATCTCCATAACTGAGTACTACATAGTTCTCAGCATTTATCTTCAAACATATATAATGTACTGAATTTAGAAACCAATCTCTGAATTCACTTTATAAGTTCTTTAAGAACAATGCAAACTACAACAGCAAGAATAAACATCTTGTTAAATGAATACACCTCAATCACAACTGAGCATTAGTATTGAGGAAGAAATATGATCAACAAGTGTCAGTGTATCTAATGTTGTAGCCAGTGAATGTATGACTAGTACATGCCTCATGCATACATTCAAACAACCAATCAGTATAAAAAAAATGGGAAATTATCAATTTAATTTAATAATCAGCTAAACAACGTTGTTTTACGACATAACAACCACACCTCCATTAATTCAAAATTTTAGTAGCAAATGCCCAGCATGCATTGGCTTTATTTTGACCAACAGAAAAGTAACCAAAGAGATGGGTTTGGTTTAATAAAGGTTAAAGTTCTCAGGTCATCAAAATCCAAATTTTTTTTTCTAATGTTTTATGCAAAGGCTTGCAAAACGGGTGGATTTGAAATTGCCATCATTGTGACGTACTTTCGTCAATTAATATTCAAGTACCTGCCCAGTTCGAGATTGGTACCCCCCCACTCAACTCAGCTGAGCAAGTTTCAGCCGCCGCCAAACCAAACAAATACAGTCTATAAAGTATACATATGTTATGTTTTACAACAATACATTACTATATTGAACATCACGTGCTGGGTATGTTCAAGTGAATGGAAGCGCAGGACAGGCCTCTCAAAATATCATCCTCGCTTTTATTTTCCACCCACGTCCACTTTCAGCTCACGTTGCCTATTCGTGGGCCAACAACGATTGGTGAATTATGCTTCACTATGATAGTAAGACCCAACATAAAAGTATCAAAACGCGACGTCGCTATGAACGCTTGGCCACCGCAAGCCACAAAACGATATGATATCACCGAGGGCCAATCAGAGCAAAGCTTAGTTACATATCAAATATGAAAGACAAATCCGGCCATCTCAATTGCACACCATAAAAGACCAATTAGAATAGTTTGAAAAAGCATAAAAAGGGCATCCCAACCCAAATTATCTTGCAAACCCAATAAAAGGACATCAAAGATTATGGAAGAAAAAAATGATGGCATGGGACCTTTAAGGTAATATTGAGTGGAAATCTTTAGTGTTTAAATCTCTATATAAGTAAGTCATACTTTATATACAGAAACTGCATGAGTTGTAATTGACCAGTGCAAACACACCCACGGAAGAGGCACACAGCTAAATACTTGGTTGCCATGGTGACGATTACCGTTGTTCAGTCTTTTAATAAGGGTGGGAAGGCCTGAATGCATGTAACATATACGAGAGCACATATAGGCACACAGGAATGGCAGTTATGCATGGTAGTCACACATTGGCATAGCCACTATTCACCACCCATAGCCATGACTCATGGATGCGGCGTTATGAAGATGCCACAACCCCGCCCATTGACACGTTTGTGACCAATGTAGCACATCACAGATATGTGACGTTTTTTTGTTACTGCATAACACAGCAACATTTATGGAAATATACATATTGTATTACTAGAAGAATAAACATGCACTTTAATGTCTCATTTATATGGAGGAAACTGTCATTGTTTGTCCCAGTTGAGATGCGACATACTTGCCTTTTGAAGCCCTTTAAGAAAAACAAGTGAAGGTATTTGGAATGAACCGGAACCTTGAAAGAATAGCATAACAATGATCATTTGGATCTAACTGATTCTAGTTTGACATGCAAGGAAAATAGGACTAGTCAATCATATACAGTATGTGATAGGTCACCACAACATTCATGACTGTCATTCATTCCTATCTTTTGGAGTCACAAATCCTAATTTCAATTTGTGTTTTGCATGGTAGTTAGAGAAGCCAGAGGGTGAAAGGAATAACAATGAGGGTGCGAGTGTGTGTATTAGAGCGAGGGAGAGTGTGACGCTTTATAGAAAAGAATTTCCCAAATGAATGTATGCATGTCCGGGAAAGCCTCCATTCTGTGTGTGAAACACCAAGAACCCCTCCCTCCCCCCAAGACCCCCCACCCATGAAAAATCACAGAAATGTATTTATTTTTTTAAGAGACACTAAAGATATATTCTACTTTATGATTTAGCAGATCGATGGAATGGAATCCCTGAACATTATTGGGATACATTGTTTTAACTGGTAATAAATTAGTTCATCCTGCTCCATACAGGAGTAGATCAAAATTTATATACAGTTAAGCCCAAAATTAGTCAATACACTGGACACATTTTGGCCTTCAAGGCTCTTTGGCATTTTCCGTTTTTTACATTTTGTATTTTGTTCATATGTCATTCGCCCCACCCTTCTAAAGGATCCTCATAACATCTAGCAAAGGGGTCACCAACATGGTACCCGTGAGTAGCCCCCGGGCCTGTTTTAAAAATTGCTCACTAATGATGGGACAATGTGATTTCCTAGGAATATTGAAGAAGTGATTATTTGAAATGTTGAAGAAGTGATTATTTGAAATTGTGAACACTTACAGTTATAGAAATGTTGCCTGGTAATACTTCCTGTTTCTTATCTTGTTAGAACAATGATAATAATTGTGAGAAATGATTAACATTATCAGTGGGTTCACAAAGATGAATATTAATTATTCATAATAACAAATAATTGAAGATAGTGTCAGCCTTTTTTTTATTTCAGAAACCTGCATCAAACTGGTAGCCTTTTGCATTAATCAGTACCCATGAAGAAGCTCTCAATTTAAAAAAGGGTGGTGACCCCTGAAAATATTTCAATAAACTAGATATTTAGAGCATTGGATGTATGCATGTATTGATAAAGGGTATGAATCATTTTGGACTTGGAATGTTTTGCCAATCTGTAAAAAAGATATATTAAAATTGAAAATATTTATATTTCATAACTCCTAACTACTTCATAAAACATTTTGCTACTTTCTTGTATCATTTCCAGTTAAAACATACCCATTCAACAAATGGGAAAAAAATAAAATCAAAATCAATTGATCTCAAAATTTGGCCAGAGTGTGAACAATCTTGGACTTAACTGTATATTCAGGTTTTAACTTACAATATTTGTATGTCTCAATGGTAAAACACTCAAAAATAAAATTGCCATATCTTCCGTAGAACATACTTGTAACAAAATTTTAAATACTGTACGGTAGGGCTGCACAATTATGGCCAATATAATAATTGTGATTATATTTGATCAATATTGCAATCACGATTATTAGTCACAATTATTCTTCATGTTGGGGAAAAAACTTCATTTTTATTGTACTACCTTTCAACAAACAATATGAAATAGTTATCAGTGCAAAATGAATCTTTAAATAACAATAAATGATAACAATAGAAAAATAAATGTACCCCAAAATAATTATACTTTACCAAGGGCTAACTTAATAAATGTGCTATTAAAAAGTGCAATCACAAATTGCAACTT
Organism: Phycodurus eques; assembly: GCF_024500275.1. Classification (NCBI taxonomy): domain Eukaryota; kingdom Metazoa; phylum Chordata; class Actinopteri; order Syngnathiformes; family Syngnathidae; genus Phycodurus; species Phycodurus eques. The sequence continues at coordinate 20,343,423 of NC_084534.1, forward strand.
AATGAAAGCAAATAAAGTTCATGCATAAAAGGCAGTAACATTAGGCTGTAAGCACTGACTTTTTATTTGGGGGAAGAAAAAAAAAAAACTCGTCAATATATTGAATTGTCAAGGACGGGTACGTCGCTGTTGTTCTGCATGACCATTGGTCAGTTGTGCACGGTCACAAACTCCAAAGAACAACATAGTTGTGATTTGCCTCTCTATTTACTCCCGGCGTTTATTCATTGCGGTCAGACCAGCCGAAAAGATGAAGTCAAGGCACTCGCTGTTTGTTAACAGTGTCTTACCGTGACACGCCGCCTGTCTGCCAATGTGCTGAGAGGGCCAACTTCAAAATCAAAGCTTCATATATTACTACATTGGACATCAATTCCATTTTAAGCTTTTATTATGAAGTTGGCCCTTAATGAAGCCTTAACCATACGTTCGGCCTTTGGTGGCTGGCTGACTAGGTTGCTGGCACTGCTGCTAATGAAGCACTTTTCATATGCAGCAATGGCCACATTTTAAATGTAAAAAATCGGCGACGATCAGGCTCATTTAATGGTGGCAGCCAAAATCACGATCACAATTAAAATTAGATTAATTGTGCAGCCCTACCGTACGGTGATTTGAAAGAAGAATTTTTTACACATATTTAAACATAATTGAGATCATTTACTAAGAATGGCTTCTCTTTTAGTCTTATTAATTATTCCAATAACATTTGATAAGGTGCTAATTGTACAAAAGTACAAAAGAAAATAAAAGATAAAGATAAATATTTCCAATTGACTTCTGGTTGAATTGTCCTTTCAACATTCAGCTCAGCAACGCTGAATAGACCTTTAATTGGATTTTGCTTGAGGGACGCGATTAGGAAAACTGAAGGCCAATGTATGCCGAACATTTCATCGCAGTAGTTAAACTCGGCACATAAATCTCATTGACGTCGGCTATATATGTCACACATAATTAGGTTAGCAATAACCTGCTGATTGCCAGTTATCAGCGACATCACCATCAATATCAATCAATGAAAAGGCGGGAAAAAACAATTTATTTGGTGACTAAAGGTCATTTGGGGTGGGCAAGCTGTCACCATGCATCATCTGTCCAGTCATTTGGGCTTTCAATAGAAGAGGCTGTCAGGGAGCATTTTGGCTGATATATTTAAACCATGATGACAATCAATATTTCATGACTTGACAGGAAACACCATAGTCGAGGTTTGTCAAATATAATTGTGCATAAACATAAAACACACAGATAATATCGATGGGCAATGCTTTCTGACATGATTTTAGTAGGGTATCCAACAACATTTTTAACACCCTGTACTATTTAAAGTAAGGAGTATGGCACACTATATGAAGCAGATATAGCATGTGATACAAAAACACTATAGGGTTGGAGCATATTTTTGTTCAAGACTCAATAGTAAGAAAACATTTCAAGGACCCCCAAAATATGTTGTGTATGTATTTTTATGTATTTATTGTTTTTATTTATTAGTGTTTTTCTGTTTTGTTTTTGTTTTTACATTTTATCTATAAGGTTTCTACTCATTCCAGTGCATTTTGGTGCAAATTCTACAATTTTTGTCCTGGTCATTTGTGACACGAGTATTTATGGGTCGCAAGAAATTTATTCCTAGACTGTGATATTCTTTTTTGTTTATTTGTTTTCATTATTATTTATGACACTTTTTGTATTTGGCGATACAATAACAGCATACCGCGGAGGTCCTCGGTTTTCGACGGACGCACTAGTAAAGTCATAACTACAGTAAATATTTTGTATGAAATGCACTTCTACGCCATAGATATGAAATGAGCAAATGAAAAACACTAAGTACGCCAGTAACTGGGCATGCCATTCATAGCTTTGAAACGTCGTATCTCGGGACCCTCATACACTGAGGACACCCTGTAAAAATCCAAATCAGAGTGACTTCTTATTGACATTTTATAGACAAAATTAAGAGCACAGTGCTCCACAGACTCCCCAAACGTTCCAGCAAAACTCTCCCTCCTGTATAGTACAAGCGATTTTCTTTAGATTCTGACATTCTGAATAGTTTGGTTGTGGCATTAGCTACTAGAAGTAAAGCGATGCAGGTTTTTTATGTGTTTTCACGAGGAACCTGACCCAGAGAGTAGAAGCATTATAAAGCCCCTGTGTCGCTGTATCAAGGGGTTGGGGTCCATTCAGGGCACATTTATAGAGGAGAACAGACAAAAACACAATAAAAGAAAATCATATAGGAGTATGAGGCCAATGAACAACGAGAACAAATTACAAAAAAAACTATATTTTTCTACATTTTAAGCTCAGTGGAATTGACCCCAACCTTGCCTAAGCCATCGGCCTTTGTAAAGTACACCAGGGAAATAGACAAAAGATATAGGAAAGCTCTTATACAATGTTGTTTGTAGGTCTCCAGCTTGTCTGTTTTGTACAAAACACACAAACAAACAAAAATATTTCTACCTGTTGACTTTCTATGCTGTCGTTTCTGTATAAATGTTCTATCGTTTGTGCATGTTGTAACTTTTCGGCGTTGCGGCTGCTTGAGACTCACACAGAGCCATCCTTGTTATTGTCTTGTAAGGGAAAAAAATCTGTGTCTATGTCCAGAGATATTTCTTAAGAAAGGTGACATTTCCTCCTCGGATGACTCCAAACGAAATAAAGCAGATCACTTTACATTTTGATTAAGAATGGCTGACTTTCATCATTTAGTCTCTTGGTATTTATACAGGGTGTCCCCAAAAGTCACTACACAATTCCTTTTTTCTATTTCATTTCAGGTATCGTTCAGAAAGATGCGAGGCCATCAGCATTTTGCAGCTTAGGTTTTGCAGTTTTTGTAAGCATACTGTATATCAATCCCTTGTCAGTGTATTTTGCCAACTGACATTGAGACAGTCCAAATGATGAACATCGGTTTGAATGACACTTGAAACAAGTTGGAGAAAAGATCGTGTTTAGTGACTTTTGGAACCCTATATTGCAAACATAATTACAATCACTTACACGAACCAATTAAAAGGTTTCTACTTGCAAACTGGTGTGCGTTGGAGGTCATATGAACAGGTAGCTGAGAGCCGTGGGGCAGGAGCAGGCCTTCATCCTCCCCACACACCTCTACATTGGGGGTTTCCCACAGCCTGCCACTAGAGAAGCTGCCTCCTGCACGGGGAGACAGGCGGTGCTTCAACTTTGCATCCAATATGCTCAGCAATGTGGCCATCTAGTGGTAGACATGGCTTGTTCATAGCCACGAGCAGTTTCATGTCAAAGGTTGGTTTGTTTCTGAGAAAGAAGTGCATAAATAATGATATTAGAAAATTCATAAAAGGTGGCTCACTCGAGAGAGTCTCACACTATTGTTTGTATGGGAATTTTTAACATTCAATGATGACTTTATCTTCAGAATATAGTATTATTGAACATACTACATTTGATTTACTGTCTTATTACATTTTTACACTTATTTATTATTGTAAATTTAAAAGAAAAAAATCCTCTGCTTTAGAATTTGTTTCTCTTTACAATCTGGCTGCAACACTCAATAGAATTCTCTAAAAATGTGGTGTGGAATGTTATCTTGCAATCTCATGCAACCTCCACACAGGCAGGCTGGAGCTCAGAACTGTGAGGCAGACATCCTAACCACGACTCCAACATTCTCCCCATTCAAATATAAAACATAATTCAAAATGATATTCCAAATGACAGAGTTTGGGCTCCATTAAATACAAAAATTAATTCATCACTAGACAATATTGGAGTGCATTACGAGACCTGTTATTAAAGTGACTGAGCAAAAACGGGCAATTGGCTGGGCTCCTAAGATTTCCAGTGGCCCCCAACGTCTCATCAAAACTTATTAATATTTTTTTCTAGGATTCAAATCAATTCTTATTCTTGTAGTCTTAACTCACAAATTAAAATGCTTAATTTATCATGATCCTTTTAAGTTCTCTCCACTCCCTTTTCATGCTATGGACTAGTCCATCTTATTACTGCATATGTGCTGACTTGACTCAAGAAGAGGGTAGCAGTAGAAGTTGCAGTAGTACTGCTGTCAGTGTTGATCAGGGAGGATGCAGTACAGATGAAGTGGAGAGTGACACAAGTGATGCTTTCCACCATGACTGAGAGTAGAGCCCCATGACTGATTTTTGTTGGGCTCCCAAATGACTAAATTATACTGTGAAGTTATTATTTTCTGCCGATTGATTGGGAAACCATATATGGTTTCTAGGCCAATAGAGACAATACTTGCTCATTTGGACTATTGTGCTACCTTACCTGTCCTCCTCGCTACTCGTCCCTCCATCTCCTCCACCTCCTCCACAGTGCTTGTGTCCAGCAGGGAGAGCGGGCGGTGCCGCATCCAGCGGGTGTGGGGACATGCGCTTTGCTGACATCCTTTGCTCATGGAGCTCAGCTCAAAGTGCACACAATACCTAAAGTAATTCACACGCAAAAGCACTTTGAGCCAGGCTGCTTCGGGAATATTTTAAAGGTTGGAAAAGGTCACCGATTTGCACGAACTGCCTGGACGTGTTACCCAATAGTGTCGTTGCCGTCGGGGATGTGTCTCTTCTTCCTGGCGTTGCCATAGCCACCGCTGGTAATAAGAGCTGGGACTGCTCACAGAGAATCCATGATAATAACATTAATTATCAGCATGTTCTTCAGTACTGAGCCACACAATGGACATTGAAATAAGCACATAATGGGACAATCCTGTCTCGGAATAAGGACAAAAGGAGAAAATGAAGGTCAATTTGATATGGCACCTGACTACATTAGCTATGGCATTTGCCATAATAGCATAAGTTGTTTTTAAATGCAGAAAAGTATTTTTCTTATCTTTGCCTTTCTTCTGTGCAGGCACCAGATGAACTTTAGTTACTTATCTAGTCGAAGTAAAATGGTGGCACAATTTGGAGTTCAACCTGGAAAAACACACCTCCAAAGTCAAACTAAACTTGGAATTCAAACCATCATCAGGTGTGATGTCATGTGAGACTCAGTGAGCATCAAAATGTGACGATGACCACAGAACCAGATATGGAACTTATTGCGACAAGGGTTCTGGCTGCTCAATTCAATATACTGCCTTAAGATACGAGTGACCCAAGTTTTTAAGAGCTTTAGTTGGGTCAATTTTAAAAAAAAATTTGCACTCGCTTGTGAGTAAAAATAGAAATCAAAGCGCTGTGCGATAGCAGTGAACTCAACTCACCTCACATCACAACAAGCCTCTCCAATACATGTCCATCAGACGGCTTCAAAGGGTGAGATGTTTTACTGTATTTTAGCTTCATTTGACAGTGGTTAACTTTTTTTTTTTTTTTACTCTGAAACAGGTTATTTCAGTTTATATTATTTCCTGTGGGAAAATGTTTTTTCAAAATAACTTTGAAGTCAACCAGCATCACAGCGTGTTCAACTTTGGAGGTTCCATTTATATTAATAGGGTTGGCACTGGGTCATGAAACCGCATAGCCACACTTGTGTGTAGTTAGCCACAGCATCATGTGTGTTTATGTGGGTAAACCTTTAGCCACACTCAGCCAGTCCTCGTCACTGAGAAATGAGCCGATAAACTTTAATGATGTGGGCCCTATTAAAACTACCTAGTCATTAATCAGGAGTAGGGCTGAATGATTTGGGAAAATACTCTTAATTTCGAGTTTGCTTTTGTGTTACTTTTAAACAAATGTTGGGATTGTGATTTAGCATGCGATTTGGGGGGACGAAGCTTGTTCTCTTCACTAAACACAAATAAATTATTCCATCGTATGACCAACACAAAATTGGATATAGCCAACAAATAAACAACTCTTTCCTGTAGGCCAGGCCTAAATGTTACGATGAATTGATATGAAGAGCAAATCTTTATTTAACTATTGAATTGTAAAAAGCAAAACCATGGTAGAATACTGATTTATTGATTTAACTTCATACCTCGTACGTTTTATTCACGTGAATAAACCGAGACATTAGTTTGTACTGCTTCATACAAGTGCAAACAGTTTCACGAATATAGAAGAAGATACTCACGCGGGACAACACGGAGGGACGAGGCGGTAGCCCGACTGGACCCGAGCGACCAGGAGTGAGGCCAGGGTGGTCAAAAGTAACGGGGAACCGGTACTCGCCATCTTGGCTGGACTAAAGTCGGTGACGTTTTTGTGTGTGTTGTTTTTTTTTTTTTTTTTTTTTGTGTGTGGTTTAAAGTTTGAACCTCGTTCGCGGTCATTCTGGTTGCACTGTGACGTTATCATCTCTTAAAGGGACAGTACACTAATTCAAGAAGAATAACTGAGGTACAAGCTGTGGAAAGTCACGTGCAGAAAATAAATCATTACAAAATACAATTTAGTATTGATCAAATTATTTTCTATCATTTCACTTTAAATTTCTCATGAAATGTGTTATATTATTGTTTGACAAATATGTAAATTATTTGCTTGTATTTTTTAGTTAAAAACGTATCTTAAAAAGTCATGATGAATGAAAAAACAATAAGAAAAACTGCAACGATAATTGCCAGTTTTCATTGACATGGTAAGAGGTACTCATTAAACATGTAGTATGTTTATTATTAAAGTACTAGTGACATAGCATAATAAACAGTCCTCAATGTGATGCAGTGCAGCTGTACACTACTGAAATCTACAATAATAAACATTAATTAATACCTATCTGGCAGTGTTTATCAATTATGGGAATGGATCATGAGCAAGTGTACCTAATTTTGAAGCCAGTGCATGCATCAATAATGTATTTTTAGTCAAATCAATTCACACTGTATGATTTGAAGGTTAATTGGACTTTTTTTCCCCTAGTGGCAAATGTTCAACATGCCAAGGAACGTGGTAATAGTTGTCTAAGTCTGTTGGTTTACTCTTTAAACCACCGAAACTGAACAAATCAAATAAACTGCATGTACAACAAACATACTGCATGCTTAACCTTAGATTAGGCATTAATTTGAAGACATCGTTATCAATGCACAGGAAGAAAAGTTTATATGAGATGAGGCCATCAACAAGCTGGCAACTGAGTGAGTGATATGTGGTTCACTCGGTTACTGTCTCCATGGCAACAACACAGCTTGAAGCCGCTATGTGTTTGCTTAAAACTGATGAGCATTATCGTTGGCCTCTCGGCTGATCTGCCTGCCGTGCGTGTGCCTCAAACGTGTGAAAAGGGCGGATTAATGAAAGTCCTGTGGCTTGAGTTTATTCATGCAAAAAGACCAACAGTGTGGACAGTGAAGGCCAAATGTATGTGAAAGGCACATAGAAGGCTGAAAGACATCTCAAAACACTATTCATATGCTATATTTGCACTCCTATTATGCTTTTATAAAGGAGAATGTGATCATTTAAAATTATTTGCATTTGTAGTTCAAATTCAAAATAATAAATGAACTTATTCAAATGGGAGTTTTCCGTTCTATGCCGAGAGACTTCCCGATTGAGACAACCGAACAGTGCCTGTGTTTTAAATGTTGTTTGTTCTTGTGTTATTTGAAGAACATAATTGCACCTAAAACATTGTTTTTCTGTAAAATGTCACCTCCTTGTAACTGTTCTTATGAGGTGCTGCTGACCTCTTGGCTTGACCTTTGTCAAAGAGATCCTGATCTCAATGAGTTTTTATCGGGTTAAATAAAGTTTTTTTTTTTTTTTAAACATAGTATTTTCAATATATTCAAGTATAAATTCACACATAGTGTCATTCATTTCATATTCCAATTAATTGAAGCGTGAATATTGTAATGAACTACATATTGGATCAATATGATTTTAAATATTTTCCTTCATTGAACCCATTAGACTTTAATCTGTTGATAAACACCTAATTCAAAACAAAATACAGTAATGGCCAATAAAAGAGTAAATTTTTAGGGGGGAAAGCCAAAAGAGAAAACAAAAACTCTTAGAAAATAGTGGGGCGGTCTTTATCACAACAAAATAAAGACTCATTGGTACAATTTCATACATGGTTCACATGCCAAACGCCACAGGTAAAACAAGGGTGTCAGTGTTTGGAGAGAAAATCCGACTTGGGGCATAATACCACAGAGGTTTACAGTTCAAAAACATAATCTGCTTAGGCTCTCAAACTGCCAATAAAACGTGTATATTTTTACACACCAAATTTAAATGTTAACTCACTGCAAAAATGACACAATGTGAGTTGTTAGGCCCCTTAAGATCGTTATGTGAAGTGTTTTGTTTTAAAGTTTGGTCAGCAATTCATTACATTTTGGGTTATGAAGGAACCAAAATACAAGACATTAATGTGAGCTGTTATGCTTTTCTGTTCACTTTAATACTCCACACTATCTACCAAAGATGATTTTGCTGTTACAGTTTAAATACGGCCTACCTAATAAACTGTTTGGTTAGTGTAAGTACATGTTTCACGTGTACATTGAGAGCTGTGACATCTCCTTACAAAAACTTACATTCCATATACTTGCATGTTATTTTCCTTGATGGTAGTGCATACATTGACATCTTAGAGCAGCAGTAATGAGGACCTAAAGGTATTTCTTCTAATCTGGGAGGAGAGTGTTTAAAACCAGTAGGATGGAGGCTGAGGGCCACAGACGCCTCCAATAGCAGCTCGGCCGTCCGCGCAAACACACTCAGTCCTTTGTGAACGTCAGCAAGAGTCGAGCAATGATGATATTCCTCATGGACCTGCAGATGATGCTGCTGGACATGATTTACTTCATCCTGCGCAACACCCTGCGGGCCATCCTGCGACCGCGCGTCAAGCCCATCGACGGCGAGCTGGTGCTGATCACTGGGTCGGGAGGAGGCCTGGGTCGCCTCTTCGCCCAGGAGTTCACCAAGCAAGGCGCCGAGGTGGTGCTGTGGGACGTGGACGGCGCCACCAACGAGCGAACAGCCAACCTGGTGCGCGACTTGGGGGGAAAGGCGCACGCCTACACTGTGGATGTCACCAAAAGGGAGGACGTGTATCGCTATGCCGATCTGGTGCGGAAGGACCTGGGTCGGGATGTCACCATGCTGGTGAACAACGCCGGAGTGGTGGCTGGCCAACGAGTGCTGGACTGTCCGGACGAGCTCATCGAAAGGACCATGATGGTCAACTGTCTCGGACTCTTCTGGGTGAGACACACCATTTCAAGCATTTTGTTTCCCTACAGCAACTTGAACAATAGTGGAACCTACTATTATCCATTACTTCTGACTTCAAAACTACTTATCCATCAATTTGTGTGTCCATGTAATAATCTGAGGAGCCGATAAGTATTTACATCGTTTCATAGTTACAGTATAACGACCCTCTGGGAGAAACCATAACTATAATGTGGCCTGCAACCAAAATAAGTTGGACACCCCTGCTTTTTGCAAAGGTTTAGGGTCACCCAGTTTTTCATAAAAACACACCGCTGTATATACAGTGGTGCCTTGAGATTCGAGTGACCCGACTTAGGAGTTTTACGTGATACAGCTGATTTGTTTGCTTTAACTTGCGAGCATAAATTTGAGATACGAACGCTGTATGGTGGCAATGAACGCAACTCAACTCACTTCATAAAGAGCCGCAATTTGCCAGATAGAATTTGCCAATTCTTCAAGCTGTTTATTGCCACTCCCAGTTGAGGTTTACTGTCAACCAAAACAGAAAACAAAGGCATTGCATGTTATGTTTTTAAAACAACCACAAAGTACTGCCTTATGCAAGTTAACAAACAATGCAAAACGCCATATACGGGCTAACAAACAGCAGTGGTGTTGCAGTGTTATAACCATTTAAGCAACGGATATTTAAACAAAAACGGTGGTGCAACACATGCAGACATAAGACAATACTCACAGGCATACATTCTTTACCCTCTGTCAAGACTGACTTAGCCCCCCCACCCGGCACACACACCTCCTCACTCCTGTGGCCAAGGCACACCCAGAAGAGGGCAATAAACTGATTCTCTTTAGTTCAGTGGACATGGCGCATTGCCCTCGGTTGTGGCAAAAACTATTTAATTATTACATTCTATTTAATTATGTTATTACTGTATACTATACTAATACTATACTTATTTTTTTATTTTAAAAATATTGAGGGGGAGGCTGGAATGGAATAATGGAATATTTATTCATTTCAATAAGGAAAGATGATATTAGATTAAAGTGTTTTGAGTTACGAGCGTGGTTACAGACTGAATTAAACTCGTATTTCCAGGCAACATTAAATTCTGCCATTCCTAAATTTGGGGGTTCTTATTTTATTTTTTCATTTTGTATTTATGTATTTTTTTACCAGAATAACATCTAGACTAGGAGTGTCAAACTCTTTTTTTTGTCTCGGGCCGCCTTGTAGTTATGATTTCCCTCAGAGGACCGTTAGAACAGAGAAACCATATCAATGTTTAGTGACTCTACAGCCACCACAGTTTAAGAGGTGTCCAGGCTGATCAACCAATACTAAATTAGGCAGGGTTAAGAGGGAGAGAAGAGGAGAGGGGGGGGGGGGGGGGGGGAACTTGAATTGCAAAATACATTTTCATCCTCAGCCCATGGTACACAGCAGGTTATTGTGGCTAAAAATATAGTGCACAAACACAATCGCCTTCTCAGCATTACTCACAATCCTCTTAATGCGAAGCTGCTCATGCAACAAAAGCATCCCTTCACGTTGAGCAACATTCAGTTAAGTCACGGTTGAGCATTACATACCTCTGCGTCAATCTGTGTGTGCGTACCAGACAGTGAAGGCCTTCCTGCCTCAGATGAAGGCCAAGGATCACGGCCACATCGTGACCATCGCCAGCGTGTTGGGCCTCTTCAGCACAGGTTGCGTAGAGGTAAACCAGGATTGGAGGACAACCTGCAACACAGCTTCAACATTTATCACAAACACAACAATTTCAGATGTTTTTCCAGACAAGTCTAGCATAAATGGATGTGTTTCTTCCACCTGAGACAGGACTACTGCGCCAGTAAGTTTGCTGCAGTGGGTTTCCATGAGTCTCTTGCTCACGAGTTGCTGGCTGAAGAAGTGGAGGGCGTGAAGACCACACTGGTGTGTCCTTACATCGTGGACACAGGCATGTTTGAGGGCTGCCGGATCAGGTGTGTCAGCATTATTGCTAATTCCATACCAGTACAGTGATGCCACGAGATACGAGTGACCCAATTTACAAGTTTTTTTTAAGGTACGAGCCATCGTCGGGCTGAATTTTTGCTTTGACTTGTAACCAACAATTTGAGATACAAGTGTTGTACGGCGCCAGCGAACTCAGCTCACTTTACAACTAGCAGCAGTTTGGGAGAGTGAACAAAATTTCACAAAAGAGGCTTCAAGCTGTTTAATGCTAAAGCTTTATTAAATAAATCTGCAAAAATTTCAACAATTCCGTTTTTTTCTGTCAATATGGGCTGCTGTGTGTACATTGTGGAAAAACATGAATTTAAATGATTTTAGCAAATGGCTACAATATGATAGAGAAAAATTTAAAGAGGGTCTGAATACATTCCGTACCCACTGTATTTACCTACCGATGGACTACTGTGGTATTCCCATTTTGTACAATTTCCTACTAAATTCTGGTGACTGCCAACAGAAAGGAGATGGAGCTCATCTTGCCTCCTCTGGATCCTCAGTACTGTGTGGAGCAAGCCATGAACGCCATCCTCATAGATCAACCCTTAGTGTGCATTCCACGTCTCACCTACCTGCCTGTCCTATGCAGAGCGTCAGTGCCACATCTCGTCCAGCTCACATACCGACCGAAACCTGCCTATTGCCTATACATATATGTTTTTAACGTTTTACGTTCTTTCAGGTTGCTGCCATGGGAATCCAATGTGGTTTCGTATCGTTTCATGGGCTCCGACAAGTGCATGTATCCCTTCATTGATGCCAAGAAGAAACAAATGTTAAATGGTGTCAACTCGCTTGCATAGGTTTCCTGTCTTTGCAAGTCAAAATATAATAAATTTCATACAAAATGTCATTCTGCAATGTCAGATGAAAAAAGAGAATTGGGCTACTTTCAGGATTCACTACTCACAGACTGAAGGTCAAAACACATGCAGAAGGCGAGATGACGACTCAGACAAGTGGTTATCAGCCCTACAGTTTTGTTTAATCAAAAAAAGGAAACGATGCAACTCTGTAACATCTGTGCTGTATGTTTATAAAATTAAAGAAGTGACCTCCTTTGTCAAGTCACATATTTTATCCATCCATCCATTTTCTGAGCCGCTTCTCCTCACTAGGGTCGCGGGCGTGCTGGAGCCTATCCCAGCTGTCATCGGGTAGGAGGCGGGGTACACCCTGAACTGGTTGCCAGCCTATCGCAGGGCACATAGAAACAAACAACCATCCGCACTCACATTCACACCTACGGGCAATTTAGAGTCTCCAATTAATGCATGTTTTTGGGATGTGGGAGGAAACCGAAGTGCCCGGAGAAAACCCACGCAGGCAACATGCAAACTCCACACAGGCGGGGCCGGGGATTGAACCCGGGTCCTCAGAACTGTGAGGCTGACGCTCTAACCAGTCGCCCACCGTGCTGCCGTCACATATTTTAACCTTAGAAAAGTCTCACAGAACACCGCCAAAAGAAACTTGACAAAAAGTATAGATACTGAAAGAACAGTCTTGTCTCAATTTACAAACATTTACTACAAACTACAGGCAAAGGTGGACACACAGTTCAATTGTACCTTCTGCCATATGCACACCATACAGCTCTTTTTGCACCTACTTGCTGTGCTATTGGCATCTTGGGGACATTTGAAGGTAATGCCCCCCAAATGAGTTCCTTTGCCACCCCCCTGCCCTGCAATGTAGCCTTTTCCTGCAACACAATTTATTTTACATTTTTTTTGTAAATCATTTTATTCAAACCACTAACAACAAGATGAAGATAAGCCTCAAACCAAAATAAAAATAAAGACTTGATAATTTGCATGAGCCACTGAGACCTACTGTGCCGTGAAACGGACGGCAATAAACGCACAGCGATGTGTAAGGTCTCTCACATTTATATTAAAAAAAAAAACAAAAAAACTTAAGATGTTAAAAATCAGTATGCAAGTATTCCGCTTAAGCCGACTTTTCCCCTGCTCGCTGTCATGTTTCCGATGTAGGATGACAGCATTCGGGTCCAGCATTCGCTGATCTTGAAAGAAAAAAAAAAAAAGACAAGATAACACAGATGTTTCTTTTGTGCATAAGAGCACGCAGGTTTAATTATCTTGAGGAGACAGGAGGCTGACATAAATGAGGAAAAAGGGAGTAAGACTGCCCAACCATACACAGTGGATACAACATCACAGGCTACAATTACAGTAACATTTTTTTCCCTGGCCCTGCACAGTAAATGTCAGTAACATCTCACTTGTGGTTTTTGAACAAAAGCACTGCAAGAACATCGACAGCTGCACCCTAGACCAGGATTTGGGGAATAAAAAAAGAAAAGGAATTGGGACTTTTTCATGTAGAACCTTAAAGTGTTAATAACACAGAATACCTAAAAACAAGCATCAACAGGACATATTTCACAGTTTATCCCTCCAAGTGAAGCCCCAAAAGCACTGGCTCGGATGCAGCTATTTCCACTACAGAGCAACAAAAGAATGCACAATTAAACAACATCAAGGAGAGCAAAACCAAAATGTTCAGTTCAATTGTTTAACTGTGAATATGGTGCAACAGTGAACATGACTGACGTTTGAGCGTGTACGGCCGCCAAATGTATCTGCAGCGTTTTTGAACACAGTGTCTTCAAGTTTACTCTAGTGCTTTTACACTCAAGCCTACATGATGGTCTAAATGCTGCCGTCCAGTGGCTGGGCCAGTGTGCTTGAGTTAGCTGGTTTGGGGTGCAGCTCGACCGCAACCTCTTGTTTGCCACATCTGTTGGAAACGAGCCTGGTTAATGAGTAGCGATTTACATGGACATGTTTAAGTCTGACTATAAAGAAAGGAAGCTTACCCAGAGGCTGCTCTGTTTCCTGTTCGCTCGTTTGACAGCTGGTCGTACTCCGAGAGCAATTTCAATATATTAAGTGCAGCCTGTACAGGTGAAGAACAGTAAGTTACAGCTTTTTTTTTTTTTAAGCAAATTAAATGACTGTTGGTTACAGGTAAACAGGCAATGCACAAAATACAATTACTTCAGGTAGTTGTTTGCTTGTAGAGTAAAACCTCCAAAGTCTAAGTTAGTGGTAAAATTAGAAGTTCAAACAAAATGTAGGCACCACACTCTCCCGTCCATCCAGAAACAAATCTTGCGCTGTGCGTGTTTTTGTACTATCTTAAAACTAAGAATATTTCATTTTCATGTTCAAAATCCAACTGTATAGTGTCTGCTTGATTCATTATAGTGGTTTCATTTTATGAATCAAAGAGTAGATTTTAACATTTATATAATGATTTACAGGGGAAATCAGAACAGAACAAAACCAAAATAAACAAAAATATCGAGATTGTTTTTTGGGCCATATCGTGCACCCTTACTGAAACAAAATTTTTACAAACATCGTAAATATATTTTAAAAAATGTATCGAAAATACTGTATGTATTGTAGTGTCTATGTACATGCATGTCCCTTTAAGAGGCGGGGCCTGGTGGAGTGGTGTGTGATGTCAGCGAGTTTACGTGTGTGTCTGGGCTTGAGCTGCGGCAGACAACAGCTCCTGTGTGAGTGCGCTCAGAGTGTCTTTATGCACTATAATGCTCTCCCGGTGTTCAACAAACGGCTTATTATTGAATCTGGCTCTTTTCCCCACACGAGGGCATTGCAGTAAGAAGACAGTAGACTCCCGCTATTTGCGGGGATAGGGAACGTGAAGAGCAAAAATCTGCGCATAATTGCCGGCCATTATAATTGCCTTGAAATGTTTGTTTTAAAACTCCAAAAATTCTTGAATAAGGGTGGATAAACCACTAATAAGATTCCCCCCTAAAATAAAAAAAAATAAAAAAATAAAAATGGTGAAAAAAACAGACAAAAATGGGGGGGGGGAATGTTCGATGTTTAGGCTTTGTTTGTGTTTACATACAGTAGAACACATTTGTACAAATAAAAAAAAATACATATATTTAACTTTTGTCCAAATACACCATCTATAAAGAAAGCAACATTTTAGCATGTTCGGCTTCATATAATCATGTCATCAACCTGCAGTTATGCTTGTTATTGCTGCATACACAGGAAGTCCGCGAGCCTGTTTCTGGGTTTGGTCACGTGATGCTCCGTATATAGCAAATGAATTAAGTTTTTATGATGGTGACAGTTTAACTCAAAAAGATTTAATTCCCTTTACATCATTTCCAATGCGAAAAAACTATTGAAATTACAACAACTTTGAACCCAAAATGGATTATGTTAAACTTCGGAAGTGCAAAGGGGAAGGCAGAGGGACTTGGGGGGGCGGTGCATCCAAACGGGTTTCAGGGGGGATCCAAACGCCACACCCGCCTCACCGCCCCGTCGACAAATCAATTTCGCGTCTGGAAAAATGTAATTTGAGGCATCACCAAAGGGTTGAGTGCCCCTGCCAGCAACACACCTTTGAACTGTACACTGTTTGGAGGTTCCACTGTATAAGCCCTAGTACAGAACTGAGCTTATGTATCGATTGTCCTACCATATCATGACAGGATTCTACATCTTTTCCCATTCCATGACTGATGAGCGGTGAATGGGAGGAACAGTTAATCAGCGATACTAACTCGTTTTTATTATTTTTAGGGAAATCTTTGTATTCCACCTGCAAACAAATAAGAATTTGTAAATGTTAAGCACACAACACTGAGCTGATTGAGTGACTAAAGGCTTTGAAGATGGCTACCTGCAGACCCTGCACAGATGCAAGATAAGCGAGTTGTTCCGAGGGCCTGGTGAGGGGCCCGTGGGGCGTCTGGGTCAGGATATTTTTGCTCTTCCGAATCGTCTCAGCTGTCTGGGAGGTGCCGGAGTACAGCAGCTCATTGGCAATTATGGCAGTGACAGTGGCCTTGCCTGGGTTTGGTGTTGCTCGTGTGTAGTCCTTGGCCTGGGGTCCTTGGCAGGCCCCGACTGCTAGAGCCACCTCAGGTACCATGGGTAGGATCCCAGCAGGCAGCTGCTGGTGGCTTAAGTAACGCAAGCGGAACTCCTCCTCCTTGGAACCTGTAAGATTTGGTGGGAGGTTGTGACAACCAGGACAAGAGTAACAATTTGTACATTCCAACCACTACCACTCACCCAGTGGCATCGCCTCCACAGAGCCAGGCTCAAAAAATGTCACTTTGCGTCCATCACCAGGCTTTTTCACGGGTGTCTGAAGATTCCACAAACAACACACATTTAAGATTACACATACAAACAGGGTCGTGCTTTTAGAGGACCTAAAAAGGTAAAAAAAAATACCCTCTCTTCAGTTTTAAGTGCCGGTTTAGGGGGCTGAGGCTGAGGCGCTTTGTATCCCAGAATCTCCAAAATTTTCTCCGCCGCGTTCTTCTTGGCCACCTTTTTGCTCGGCCCCATGCCCTCCGCAGACTGGCCGCACACTCTCACCTATTAACAAAAGCGTTGAGGCGACAGGCATTAAAAGAGGCGAACATACTACGCCAAATTGACGTGTGGTTTTGCCACGGACTCACTTGCATGACGAACTCCCGACGCCGCGGCAGTCCTCTCTCCGTCACCATGCTGTATTCTGGCTCCCTCTCCTTCTTGGCCTGTTGGATCTGAGCCAGACGACTGATGGGATTCATTCCATGGCCGTATTCCGGGCTTGTCTGCAACTGTGGGAAACACGTGGGATTCTGACTTGGATTAATTTCACTGAAACTCACTTTTCATCTTGAAGATAAGATATCTTGTTATTATGTCCTCAAGCACCACAAACATAATATAATTTCATTACTTGTCAGAGGAAGCCAGTCATTTAGGATCAAGTAAGTGAATGGTCTGCAGACAAAATGTAACAGGAAAGCTGTGATCAAGACTTTAATGAAGTAGGAAATGTCAAATTTGGAGCTTATGAGGTCTGACTACGAAACAAAACACTTGTCAGTCAGATGTAGGAAATCTGCAGATTCCTGGTCTCCTGAAATACTGCACAAGCGGATGTCGTGTTTCATACGACATGTAATGCTCAATAAAGCGATGCAGGGTCATTTTAAATTTTTTTAGAACTGAAGAAGCCTTTTGGACAAAAGGTGAAACGTTTTGAGCAATCAAGAAAACTCCAGTTGCCTCAAATCAACCTTTGCAAATTTTTGTTTTACTCCATAAAACATATATATTGCAAAACATACATACCTACAACACAGACAGTGTGTGCGGGACTGCCTGTCACTTGGTAGGTCCTTTATTTCATGTGTTGATATTTTATCAAGAATCAGTACACTCTAGTTGCGTTATTCCGTAACACTAATAAAGTGCTAATGCACTTAAATGTGAGGACATTAATTTAATCCACCAGTTCATGTGTCTTTCCTTTTCTATTTTAAACAGGGAAGCTAATATGATGTTTGTTGTGGAAAAACATGATTTGTTTTGTATTTTGGGCCATGTTAAATTAATGGCCAAAAAATATCAATGTTAACTACTAATTGATCATTAAGTTGCCATTTAATGGATCAAGTATATTTGTTACAATTGTGCTATGATGAAAGAAGACATTACGCAGTTTTTTTCACTAATTTTTGTGCTATGATTAAAGGAGACATTTAGCAATTCTATTCATTGATTTAGAGTAACGCTTTTGTCTTAATGTTGTTGGCATGCTTAGGTCAAAATACCCCAAGGAGCGGCAAGAATTACAGAACACGTTTTAACCTCTGTTTAAAACCACCCTGTTTTGAGGAAACTTTGCAGTCCCATACAAATGAGCCACTGCTCACCCAGCCCTGTACTACTGCAAAGGGTTGAGGAGAGTATGGTTAATCTGTGAATCCAACAACACTGCAACTCTGCTTATAGCTTTGACATGTCACTGCGTTTCGGTCTATTCCGTGCGTCGTTTGTGAGAAAATAACGGGTCTTCACCCAGCCAAGCTGCAAAGTCATCTGCACGCTTTGTTGTCTGTTACATTGTCTGACATGTGTGACTGGTTGTGTAATTTCACACCTGATGGGTGGACAGGCACTCCAAAGATGGAACTTTTTGGATACAAGTAATTCAAGTCAATTTTCATTAAGTCTCTTTTAAACTCTTTCATGTGCACCTTGATGATGGATTTGGTTTTCTTCTTGATGCGCGGCAGCGTCTTCTCCATGCTGGGTATGTGAGGTAGCCTCTTCAAATCCCCGAGCACTGCGGCAGCTGCCAACTTTTTGGCGATCTTTTTACTCTTACCCGCTCCCTCTCCAGTGAACTCTCCCACTGCAACACGCACTACAAAGCTCTTGATATGTGGCGGGCCTTCTTCTTTTAACACCTGGATAACACAAAGATATTGACAGCTGGAAAGCTCCCTGCCAATATGCTGCTAATGAGCCTCTAATTCAAAATGTGTAATACCTCAAAATTCACAGGTAGGTTGCGCTTCAGTGCAATCTCAAACACTTGACTGATTTCTGACTTATTGAGGTTTTCTTCGGGCTCTTCGTTTACCTGTGAGAGAAAAAGCAATGAAGACTGACTCAATTGGTTAACTAAAACGATGACTGCACTCCTCTCACCTCTGGCATTTGCTGCAATATGGGCACCTTCTGCAGGACTTTAAGGGCCTTCATGGCAGCATCCTGCTTGGCGAGCTGCCGCGTGCGTCCCCTCCCGATAAACTGCTGGCCTCCAATTGATAGTTCCATGTGGTAGACAACTGGTCCCATGGGGGCAAATGGGTAGTAGTAACTGGACACACAATTAACGGTGTTTCTTTAACAAATAAAAAGACAGTGGAAGATAGACAGGCCAAACTTACTGTTGCATAGAGCGCTGATAGGGCCCCCCGAAACGGACACCATAATTCATGTTTGGTGGTCTCATCGGGTATTGGTCGATGGGTTTGTATATGGGCTTTTTACAAAGTTTTGAGCATAATGCGTTCAACTCCATGATTTGAATCATACCGTCTGCCAGAAAAAAAAAAGCACACACAAAAGCAACCAATCATGATATAAGCACATAAAAGAGCGTATTAAAAAAAACGAATTTATTTGTCATGAGCAGTTAGTGGAAGAGGCCCACCTGGGTTCTTGCCTGTGTTGCGTGATGTCCTGATGGTGGGCTTGGGAAGTACGGTATGAGCCAGGGCAGATGTAGCAGCAGAATGCTGGGCCTTCTTGATGCTGGTCCCCTCGGTATCCCAGTGCTGATTTCCCAGTGTGAGCCGGACTGAGAAAATCTGATGAAAACAAGGGACATTAAAATCGCTTCAGTTTTAAATAATAATGAAAAAATTAAGTTTGTTTGTGAAAGATTTTCCCCACATACTTTGGAGTGAGCCGGTCCTTGCTCGCTCAGTAGCTTATACTCAGGTTGGAGCTTGTTGAAACGGGCTAACTCATTCACCAAACACATGGGGGTCTTCTCTTTAGGGTTTGCCATGTTAGATACTGGAAGAACAAAATAATAAATAATTGGGAAAACTCCATAAATGGTTAAAAGATAAATGAGTGAAATGAAAATGAGCGAATGGGGATGAACAGTTGGCCAGCTGTTAACTGGCTTTAGTGTTAGCCAGTCTTTGTGTGTGTGTAGAGTGACTTGGTTATCAGCAGGTAGGCTAAGAATGTGCTGGTGTTTTCTGCATTTTGTTCACGTTTGTCCAATAAAGCAATTGAAAGAGCACCAGCAGCTGTTTATATCCTACATCTAACCTAACCACTTGTTATGGATTACAATTCAATCTAACTAGCAGTGGTAGGCTCTATTCAATTAGCTAACCTTTTTTTTTTTTTGTGTCCTGTTCGGCTGTTAGGTCAAGCAGAATAGAGGACCTGTATCCCTTTTATGCCGGGACAGTTTTACTGTGTCACAGTGGAGTTTTTAAGTTTCTGCTGTGGTTTCTTAGTATTATAATTAGGCTTAACACGATCAGGATTTTTGGGGCCGATCACCGATCAGCAAGTTTAACAAACCGATAACCGATCATCGATCCGATCACAAGATGGAGCATTGTGTCCATTTACATGACTTGTTCATTTATTGTATATACTTGTGTACTGTACACTGAGTATTGTGTCCATCCATTCATATTCTGTACCGCTTATCGTTATAGGGTCGCAGGCGTGCTGGAGCCCATCCCAGCTCAAAATTATTCTCTAGCATTTTAGACAGAAGTTAAAACATCAATGACCTCTTGGGGGCATTCAAGGATTGGCAACTGACATAAGTTTAGGTCAGATCAACATTACAACGTGACAGAAATAAAAGGTGCTAACTTACTGTAATTAAATTACCTTATTGCAATTAAATTATTTTAATAAATACTGTTAATGACATGCTTACTCTAACTTTCTCACTTTCCCGGCTATATGGACGGGTGTTATCCAGAGTTTGCGTCAGTTTGGCTTTTCCTTTTCTTTTCTTCCCCACGCTGCGTTGCTTGAACGCGGCATGCTCCTCCTTGTGAAAGCCGATCAGCATAAAATGCTAATTATCGTCCGATACAGATTCACACCGATCAAATCGGCGTAAAGTCTAATTATAATTGAAGTTTACTGAGAATCAGAGTCGAATCAAGTTTCTCGAGGGGAGAGAGAATTAAAAGACAAAAGACAAAGCACGAATTGTAAACAGGATGAGAAAAGTAAGTCATTACATTATCTACAACAGTGAAACATTAAATATAAGGGGCTACATTGGGCTATAGTGCTACACCCTGTGAGGAAAGGACAGGACAAGCGAGAACAGGACAAGGGTCGTGAACCCGGCTGTACAACTGAAGTGTGGTGGGATTGAGTATGTAAATTATAAAAGTCCATAGGACGAGTGTATGAGTGAGGGGATACACAAACAATTCGCATATTCATGAGTTATTTGTCGCAATAAGTGAGTGGCCCCACATCCAGTGAAAGAGTCCCAGGGGTGTCAAGAGAATTGACACCATTTTACATGCACAAAGACTGACAGAAGTGTCCTGTAATTGCTGTGCCCGCACCGCGGAGGCTGAGGAACCCACCCAATCAATCGAGGGGCGGGATCGGGCCCAGGGGTCCCCCCAAGAGCAGCCCGGTGGACAGGACATGCCCCACACCGAGGGACCGAGGGCGGTCCGCTGGCCCCACCGTGGCGCCCCGACAACTGGCCGCCCGGTGGGGGCCGCAGGGACCTAATGCCACCCCCAAGCCAACCGCACCCCTCCCCCCCACACAACTAGCTAACAAGGTTGACTTCACCGTAGACGTGCGGTCGTTTACCTTAAGCCATTTGTACTTTGCAATGGGCACGTTGCACTTTCATTACATTTATGAAATGTGAAATGATCCAGAATCTTGGACATTGTCTTTTTTCACATGCTTATTGCTACATGAGTTTGTAGTAACAGTAAGTGTGGAAAAAAATGACCCCAAAATCCAGCAATATAAGGATAAAAATTTTAAAGAATTCAGCAATGCACTCAACCCACAAAAACTGAATCACAATATAGCGAGGGATGATAGTACACAGAAAATGAAGTAAACAGACTATGTATATGCATTCAAATGGCCAAGACTCCTGCAGCGTCCCAATTCTTCTGTCTAGCTTATCCATGACCATTGTCACTTTTAAAAATTAACGTTAACTTATTTCTACACTTTAAAAAAAATGTAGGGAATAGCTATATATTAGTGATGGGTCCGGCAACACCGATGCGTCGGCACATGCGTCTAGCTCATAGCGCGAAACCCAATGTGCATACCGCTTTAAGAAAAAGTCACGCGACAGATACAGCCACTGTATTGTTCATGCCTGTCATTGCATCCATGCCAAATTGTGTTAATAAGGAAGCGCAACTGTCAAAGGGCTGCATCTCTGACAAAAGAATCACATCTTTTTTTAAGTACAATTCTTCCCTTCAGGCTATTGTGCTCTGGAGCCGAAAGGTTTCCGCCGTGTGAGACCATCTTGGTCTCATAGCCCCCCCAATAGTATCAGCAAATAAGGTATTTGTTTTTATTTCCTTGCTTCATCCTGTTCCACTCAGTTTCCTGAATGTTAATTGTCACATTTGTTTGACTGAACTGTCCTAAAACCAGCCCCCTCAGCACAGAGCAATTGAGGCATGGAAAAGTCACAAATAAACCTAAAATAAACACAGGTGCACAGACATTTTACAACATCCTCACGGTTGCTTTATTAATAATGAATATTTTGTTTGTAATTAGGCTGTTTCATTTTTGAACATCAGGAAGAATGGGTTGGACCAGGGCTAAACTGTATTATGAGCCATTATGTTTTGCCAACCAGAAAGGTTTGTATAGAAAATGTTGAAATAACGCGTTGATATATTTAATATTTAATGTAAAAATAAAAATACATATTTCAGGTATCGCTACAGTTTTCAGGCAGGTTTTTAAATGCTTTTAATCATGTAAATCACATTGAGTTACCTTGTGTACGAAATGCGCTATATGAATACATTTGCTTTGCTTTCTCCAAAGCTGGAGAAATTGCTTTAAAAAAGAGGAATCGCCTCAATGCCAAAACACGGGAAAACAAATTTTTTTAAACTCCCTTCCTCAAGGACAAGTACATAAACATCTCACAATCACAACACTTTCACTCTGTTGACAGAGTATATATGCCTTAGCTACCCATCTCTAGCATTCTTCTTAAAAAAAGATTGAATTGTATGTTAACAGTGTACACTTGTATTATTCTCACCAACAGGTTACTTAAAACATTTCCTGCAGATTTCATGGATTCATTAAGGTGACGATTTGAACAAGGAAAACATTAGGCACAAACAAACCTGTGATGGTAGTGTAGGGCGTGGCTGAGCCCGCAGGGAGAGCGGAGCTCCTGACGGGCTGGCTGGCGCTCTCCGACGCCAACGTGCTCGTGGCACAGGGGATGCTGAAGCCTGGCTGAGGCTGAGACTGCTGAGGCTGCCCAAGCTGCAGTGGGGCGGCGGCCGCAGGCATGGGACTGGCCGGACACTGGAACTGGAGCTGGGACATCCTTGCTGCTCTGGCTTTGTCAGGGAGGACAGCTTTGATAAGAAACTTTTCAGTGTAGCAATGATGGGGAAACTGTTGATAGAAAAGAGGGTCGATTAGCACTGTTGTGCACATGAGAAATAAGATTACGGTAGAACCCTTTGTTATAACCTCAGCTCAATGGCCGCAACAAAAAGGGAGACACACTGTGTATGAAGAATACTCAAATAATAGTCTTTAAAAAAAAAAAAAAAAAAAAATTGAACAAAATGAGACCACATTAAAGCAAATTAGAATATTTAAATAAAGGATATACATATGTATGTGAATAATCAGTTAAAGTCAGTCATGTAATGAGTGGAAGATGTATACGTGGATGGTGTAAAGTGCAAACAAAAGGATAACAAAACCAAGACCAAAGAAGTGACATGCAGGCTGGACAGGCTGTCCTGTAGCCAGGGGTGGACAGTTGAGGAGCGAAGAGCAAATGTGCTCCACACATGACATGGGACTCCTGGGTACCACATCTAACACACAGGCAAAGACGCCTAGAGCCCACGAGACCATACAAAAACAACCTCAGGAGAAAGTGATGAAAGGCTCCAAAACATTTAAGCAAAAAAAAAAAATGCTCCTATTGATAACATTTTGTATGGCCATTGGTACAAATTCAAGTTCATTTACCAGGACTTGTGACTTTAATTGCTGCTAGGGAAACAGACGACCTGAACAGCATCAATCTCACATTGCATTCGGTATGATAAAATAGGAACGCAGTATAATATAGCAATCCCACAATGACGCTAAACACTGCCGAAGACATGCTGGCCATTATACGTTGCGAAAGCAGTTATTCAATGACATGTTAGAAACTTATTACCTGAGGTGACAAATATTTTGCTAAAGTCACCTTGCCTCAGCTGCAAGGTTGCACGGTGACCCGGAGCTTAAAAAAATAAATAGAAATTCCACGGTACCTCACGGTAAACAACAATACGATGCCACTTTTTTAAGCAGCGTTTTATTTATTTATTTATTTTTTGATGCAGCAACAACCCTACCCAAATCTGTGTCTGAAGTCAGCTGCACTTTTTTCGGCGTGTGTGCAAGACAGAGAGAGAGAGACAATAAATGGCTGCAAACTCTCGCATTCCTGGGAACCTTACAGACTCACGCAGCGTCATTTGATATTATGTTGCCTCCATGGCCGACAGCATGGGCATGCCGACAGACACAGCGGCAAAGCCTAATATAAAAAATACAGAGAATTTGAAATTGTTTTGTCAGGTATTATTCAACTGCTTTTAGTCATGTTATCTTTTCCGTACTGGTATTGAGTTACTTCATGCAAACATAGTATACAAGTCACCATTTTAGTATCGTATCTACTCACTACTTACCTGTATAAGTTGGTGCAAATTAATGCTAGAAAAAAACAAATTGTCAAAGCTTGTTTGATAGGAGAAATAAAACAAATCCCAGAAGAGAAAAAATAAAATAAAAAAATAAAAAAAAACACGTTTTGAATGTCAATGTCATGTTCTTGTATGAAAGAATGGGGGGGAAATCAGAATTTAGCGACGCAAACAGAAGATTTTATTTGAAGGCCGCATCACCCAGCACTAGCCCTTGTAGAACTTGAGCCCCTAATAGGAAAAATTTACCCCGCTTGTGCTCCAACTTAAAGGCAGTTGTTAGAATGCTAATATTTTGTCATATCATTTAGCTTTCTTTCTGTTTCCACTGTGTGAAAAATCTTGAGCAGACAGTTTTAAAAGCTGAACGACGCTAGAAAATTATTTCAGAGTTTAAATGTCATAGAATATATTAGTGACACGTTCTGGTGGTACCCAAGGGAGAGAAATTTGATGACAAAATGGCCCCTGGAAAATAGAATTTTCAATATATGCACCATTTAAGTGACACCCCTGCTAGTACCTAATAAAGTGAGTCTACATCCAGAAAACCCAACTGTGTAGACTTTACGAATTCCAGCGTTGCCATTTGTCTTTGATGTCTTGCATAATTGTAACACAAAGTATAATTCCGTAAGTGACAAACTGACCACAAGGGTTTAAACAGTCATGAGCTCAATCATCATTTTGACACACACGCACACACAAGGTTTTTCCCCCTCCAACAAAGAACTCCTTTTCTCAGCAGAGGAAACGAGGCCGCCGGGTGAGTACTGCTCTCTAGACCACGTCCGAGCTCCTTACCTAGTGTCCTCGCTAGTGCAGGTAACCACTTCAGAGCCTTTGTTTTAAAATCGAATTTACGACAAGTTAAAGCGCTTCAATTGTGTCATCGCAAAGAAGCACCAGCCTAAAAACTACAACGGCTGACATTTTTTTCCCGACACACAGGTAGGAGCGTATTCTCATTTTTCTCCCCCCACCGGAGACCCGAACAGTCGACCAAAGTGCTAGCTATGCTACGTTAGCCTCGAAAGTCTGCACAATACAAAGCCTCACCTTTATGTCCTCCTGTCAGATTTAAAGCTGGTCAATCGAACGCACTCGTTCAATGTCGTCCAAATTACTCAATTGCCACTTTTAAGGGGTCATTCATGTTATTTTAAATCAAAATGGGGGCGATTGAGGGGTGGACATGGGGCGACAAGGCAAACACTAAAGAGAATGGCCCGATCAAGCGTCCGGATTCAGGAAGTGACGACATGACAAGGGGAAATACTTCCAAAATAAATTACTGTACACATACCGTATTCCTATTCCTGACATAGTGTTCCCAATTTCATCTCTAATGGTCCGGACTAGTATATTCGTGACCTAATAAGCTATAAATAACTACGT
This sequence comes from Phycodurus eques, assembly GCF_024500275.1. Taxonomy (NCBI): domain Eukaryota; kingdom Metazoa; phylum Chordata; class Actinopteri; order Syngnathiformes; family Syngnathidae; genus Phycodurus; species Phycodurus eques. Next base: position 20,369,326 of record NC_084534.1, read on the forward strand.
TTCCGATTTTTGGGGAACAAATAATTACACACAAATACATTTTGTAATGCCCTTGGATGTGGTTCATTCAATCTTAAATGTCCCTTTACTGAATAGTAAATGTTCCCTGCTATGGAATATACTGCACTGCATACTCAAGCACCTTTGCTTTAAACTCCAGTCATCTTAAAAAATACCATGTCTGCTGTGGAAAACAACACATGGGGTTGTTGCTTTTTCCAACTACCTTCAGTTCAATATTGGCACATGTAGTAGCTTTTGCTCTGCAATGTTCCACATTGGATATAACACTTTTGCTTTAAACGTTACGGTCAGCTTGACAGATGACATGTCTGCTGTGGAAATGACAACAATCATGGCACATGGGGATGTAAGATGTCAAAGAAATGGTAGCACTTAGTTCAGGGGTGTCAAACCTGACCCACATTTTAGTTACAATTTCCTAGAGGGCCATGACAGTGAAACAAACCATGTTTAATCGCCTCATCACATTACATATTCACAAGAAATCAGAACAAGGATAACAGTTTGTTCAACTATCATTTAAGTTACTGTAAAAAGGGGTTTGGGAACAAAAAAATACAATACCTCAACATTATTGTTTATTACACATGACAATTTTAAATTTTGGTACAGATTCTAGCAACCACCATGGAAGTCGACACACGTGATTTTCCTTTGCAAGCCACATAAAATGTGGCAGGCTGGATCTCGCCCCCGGGCCTTGTTTGACACCATGACCTAGTGGGTGGAACCACCTGTTACCTTTTGTCCTAAGGAGGGGAAGGGAGTCTATGAGGTGCAGTGTTGATTTATTCAAGTGGGGTAAGGCATCTATTTGAGGAAATATGGTAACATTTGTGTTCAACTCACCACAGTAACAACTGCAGGTACTTGTCATTAAATAGTATTCATGAGTTTAATAGTACCAATAAGCCAAAACACTTGTTTTGCAGCAAAATTAATCCACAGAGTAAAAAAAAATGAAAATGCACAAACAACTATTAAGCTCATTAAGGTTACTAATAAATATAAAATTGATTAGGAATTGCTATAAAATATTGCTTCTAGGGTCTACGGTTCCTTTCCAAGTTTGAGAGTAGGTGGCGTGAGAGGTGTGGTTACAAGTAGTGTGAGTCCTACATGTCACACATTGTAGGCCTGACAAATGTTCAAAGAGTCCCTCAGCATCAGGTCACGTAGGCGCCACAACGCATCCGCCATTGTAGTGTGGGCTCCTTTGCTCTTCAGCCAGTGAGCTGGCAGCCGGCTCTCTTGCTCTTTGGTTAAGTGAGCGTCTCGCCTTTGAGCTGTTGTGGAGACAAGTTTTGGATTGAGGTGATTAAGATGAATATACACTGTATGATTCAAGTGACATAATTGAGGTACGGTTCATGGCAGTGGGATAAAAAAAACACATGAAATCAGTTATATTCAGATTTTAATCAGGACCATTCCGAATGTGGATAAAAATCAGGTATGTATCAGATGTCTGCAAATGCAAGTACGGTGTAAACGTACAGATCGGATCTACCATGTCAGTACAAGCTTGACGTCATTAAAATAGTGACCCCCGTTTATTGCATGGGATGCATTCCAGACCCACCCGCAGTAGGTCAATTATAATTATTAAGTGTAGTTTTGAACCTCCCACATGGTTTAAACCTAAATAAATATCCATATTAAACATCGTAAACGTATTTTAACACAAAAGATTGAGAGCATAACATTTATACAACACAATGTACTTATTGTAGTCTTTTCTGTGAGATACATTTGCCTTTAAAGGTGCCATATTTTACCAAACCAACTTTTTCTAGAGTTTGGGATGTAATATTGGTTGAATTGTGCCTCAGTATACATGTGAAATATGAATGAAAATTATCAACACATTCTTAAGTTCCAGACGTTTTCCTGCAGAGAGGCCTGAAATCACGTCACTCGAATTTCTTGAGCTTTACTAACTAGTGAAGATCTCCGCCTACCTCTCCGCTTTCCGAGCCAGCGCTGTCAACATTAACGTGTGCGCTCACAAGTGGGTCTTCTACCACGAGGCATCCATTAAGAGGAAAGGGGGCGGTCTGAGCCAAACATGGACAAAGCGGATACAAAACTAGGTCAAACAGAAGTAGCTGTCAGAGGGGCCTTTTCTGGACACTAAAATGATCAACTTTTATACTAAATCCATGTTAGAGAGTTGCTCTATGGAGGTCTAAATAGCCAAAATATGGGATCTTAAGAGGCGGTGCCTGGTGGGTGTTGTGTGACGTCGCAGACTGTCTGGCTGAGAACTGTGGCTGACAGCAGCTTCTGCTGATGCTTGAGTGTCTTAATTTGTTTTACTATTCTTCCAGTTGAGGTTACCTTTATTTAAATCATTGGGAGGAGTCCGCCCAGGCCAATTTAATGTTATATCGCATTTAATATTTCTACTATTGATGTCTTATTGTTTACTGACGTGTTGTCACTGCCAATGTTTATTCTTATGGAGTTACCAGTACTTACATGCAATTTGGCTATCTGCGCTCGCGGGTTGTTTCATGTGTTCAGTCAGTGTGAACAAAGCCATGTTGGATTTTTGTGTCACTTGAAATGTACACGCAAATAGACTGTCAAAATAATTTTAAACAAGCTGTCATAGGGGGAAAAGCAGCCTTCATTAAAACCTTTCAGTGTCTGGTCCCACTTGCTGACCGTGCTGGAGTCTGAATTCAAGCCCTCAATATACTTCAGGTAGGCCTCCGAGTGCAGCACCCTCTGAGTCTTCGGCGGTGGAGCTAGAAACATGGGCGGGGTCTGGCCCGGCCCTGGGTAGGGTGGAGGAGCATGTTGTCCTGGGCTGAACATCCCAGGCTGAAATGAAAAGATGATTTGTTATTTTTTTGATAAAAAGAAAATGTAAAAATAATCCAATTGAAACCAAGTTGTTCCACTATCAGTAATACACGTGCGTGTATATGTGTGAATACTGCTGCTGGGACAACTTAATTTCGCCCACAGGATGAATAACCTACCAATCTATCAGTCAAGCATAAGACCTGCCATTTATCAACCAATTGCACACGCTGCATTCATTTTCCCACCTCTGATACTACCTGCAAAGGCAGAGTATTGCAGAGGCCAATTCACCCCGCTATTCATTGTCTGTACAGTATACATACCAGTGACTCTGGGGGCGGGGGGGCAAGCTCTTATGGGCAGTGGAAAATGGGCTATTGTTTGTAGCTCACCTGCTGCATGAAGCTTCCTGGAGCAGGACTTCCTGAAATGCCATTCACAGCAGCGCCCACCATGCCTATTAGGGAGGAATCATTACTCTGTATCTTACAACAACAACTTTAATTTTATACTGTACAACTTTGTAAATGAACCCAAACAAAAGAGTGTTGTATAAATAGTGACTTCAGCTGAATGTTAGTAGTTGGGTACCAGTGTTATCGCATGAGTCAGTAGCGTGACTATAGATCTCGTATGAATACAAACAGAGGTTACTGGAGAGCAGAGGCTGCGCAGCCCCACCCAATCAAGTGGAGCAGGGGAAACCCACAATTGGTGGTGAGTGATCAAGTGTGGTTGCCACAGTAAGCCCTTACCATGGTGAAGCATGCCCGGGTACCCAGGCATACAAACTTGGTGAAGATGGTGAGGAGACAGATGGGGGCCCCCTGCTTGGTAAGGTGACATTGGGGCCACACTCAACAAACCGTCATGGGGGCCCTGCATGGGCATGTAATGTGGCCCATAAGCTCCCATCATGCCTTGGGGGAAGAGGGCGAGGAGAGGATGACAACATATTCATGCATAAGTGACATGCAGCTGACTATAATATGACATGCACTACTGTTGGACACACTTGGCCCCTTTCACACAAAGGCTTTGAATCATGAACGCATGCTCGAGAGCAAGGGTGGGCAAACTCTTGAGCTCATCATTTACCTAATTATTTAATAAAACAATGTTGAATAAATCTGTAATCAGAATAAATCTGTAATCAACAAATTATTAACTGAATTCAATGAATCAAAATATTTTAATTAACCAGTTTTAGAGAAAAAAAGCCCAGCCACAGAGTAATGTATGTGATCCTTTGGGCATACTTTGCCTACCCCTGCTCTAGACACTAGGATGTCACCATTTTATAATTTATACCTCATACAAGTATAAAAGTAAAGCTTACTGTATAGCAAAAGTAAAACCCCTTACCATTTAATGCAGAGCTAACAGGAGACAGTTTGTCGGCATGCTTCTGTGGTCATTTTCATTTACGTTATTTTCTGCGTGGCAAAACTAATTTCTGTATGTTATAACTCAATTGTTTCAATTGTTCTGAGCAGCCAGACACTTTTCAACATCACCCTTAGTTCAATTTCCGGTTGAATAGTTATGAAAACATTCCATCTTATCAGTCAATCGTACGCTTCTGTGATCGAAGAAAAAATTTAGTTAATCCCTCAGAAGCTCACTGTGCTCCAATCTCAAGAGATTTAGGGAGATCGTACATTTTTAGCTTTGAGGCATGTTTTTTCAGAACATTTTGGTTGCACTCCACACACTACAATGTTTGGGGAGTTTGACTAAAGATTCTACTGACTGCATATGTATTTGCCTTCTATAAAAGCACAGAGCCCAAGTACAGCAAAAGCACCTTTACTATCACAGGATTATTTGAGTCTTGATAAGCGCTTTATCAAACAGGAAATCTTTATAACCACTGATCACGTGACAAATGGAGGGATTTTGAAGTCAAGTATTAAAAACTATGAACCTTAATGTTTCCAGTAGAATTTTGAAATCATTTAGTTTGTGATAGAAACGCATTGAAAAATCATGAAGGGCTTCCTTGTGTGTGAAAGGGATTGGAGCAATAAATGTGTTAGCAGGCAAAACAAGAATGGAAGATTTACTGTTAAAATTAGTATTCATGCAATGTCATGGTCATGCAGTTTTAAACAAGTATAAAATATAAAAATAAAAGTGATGAAACATAAAACACAAAGACAATAAAATAATAAAAAGAGGCTTTAGCACGGCTGCTTTGTAACCATTTAAGAGTATTTTAAATAGTCCTGCCTCATTTCCCTGCTGCCATGTAGTCAAACACTCGTGCTGTGTCTGAGAGGGGTTACCTGACATAGGTGTCATGGTCTGGTTTATCATGCCCATAGTGCTAGGCGAAGGCATGATCCCGATCAGTGACCCTACGGGGGTACCTGATCTTGGGGATGCTTGCTTCAGGGCTGGCCTGTCTCGCTCCTGTTGCTCCACTATTTTAGCTGCCCGTTCTGGAATAAAACATGTCGCAAATCGTCACATAATGACCATAATTCTGGTTCCGGAACAGCCACCTTCTGCAGCTTCTCACCTTCATAGTCGGCTTTCTTGACAGCCTCGAGGTTCCTCCACTCAGTCCCCACCAGACGACTCAGTTCCCCGAAGGAGAAATCCGGGTGTCGAGCCTTGATGACTGCCCGCATCTCACTGCTGAACAGGATGTAGCCACTCATGTTGATCTTCCTCTTTGCGCCTTCCTTCTTTGACAAGCCTTTAATCTTTGGTGTGGACTGTAATAAAAAAAGAGAGGGTTTAAGTAGTTGTGTGAGGGTTTTGTCATCATCTTAGGTCTGTGAAGGTGCACCTGTGAAGGCGTGTAAGGCATGCTGTCCATGTCACTGGTAAGAGAGGTTTGCATCTGAGGCATAGAGGGCGTCTCTATGCCTTCGTCGTCATCCTCCATGTCATCCATATCATCATCGCCATCCTCTATATCTGCTAATTTCACCTCAAGCTCTTCTATTTTCTTATCCAAAAAGGGAGACGCTTCTTTCTGTGGAACTATTAATTTCCTGAGGACGACGACAAAGAAACAGCAACATTCAGCCAGCCTTGTGCCAAATATGCTTTGAATAACAAGTGCTTTGTACACATGGACTCACCTGAAATAATAAACCTCATCTTCCACCACTTTGGAAGAGTACGAGAAGCGCTTCAGCCCCTTAAATTTTTTCACCTGTTTCTCAGAGTCTATGTAGCGGCTCTCGCAAAGAAGATTATCATCTTCTGCAACCTCCGTAGGTCTGCATGACAGGTAGTCCTTGAACGAAGACACCATGCATTTGCCTGAGGGAACAAACATTGACAATAAAAATAAAAAATAAAAAATGAAATAAAAGTGAAAAAGGACACATGACTGATACATTGGCTTTATTAGGAATGAGCACAGTACCTATGACACACGTCAAGGGCAAGGTCTCCTCCAGGTGGCTCAGGAAAACCTCTCTCTTGTAGAACATCTTTGTGGGCTCATGCGCCGTCTCCTCTGGGTGGATGAAGATGGGCCCAAAGAAGAAAGTGGTTCCATTCTGCACCCAAAGCTTCTCCAACCTGCATTTCAGTCAAAGGGCGCAATGGTTAATAATGACACACACAAAATTCAAAAATAAATAAATACATTTATAAAATGGAAACATTGTTTTACCTGGCAACCCGAGGCTTGGAGAGGCCATGCGACTGGATGTAAGCGCAGTCCCCCACTTTGAACCACATGTTGTTGTAGTGCAACTGTTCATAGTATTGCCAGCCTGGCTCTGCACCGCTCACCTCCATGATGACATCCTCCCTCTCCTAAAATATTAAATATGCACACTCACGACTTAATAGCTTGGCTTTCATACCTCAGGTTAAATACCTCACAGCTTGCCAACCTCATCCAGCCACTTCATTAGGTACAATTAACATTTGTTTTTAAATATTGATGTGGCCTCTACTCTTTTACTCGCTTATTGTTTGTAGATAAATGGAAGCGAAGGTGCGGGATTAAAATCCTCAATGTATTTATATAGTATGTGGGTTGTCTCCATTTATTTACTCCAGCAATAACCCCATGTTAAGGCTCAGGGTAGATGATAAGCAGTAGTGCTAAAAGCCTGCACCATAGACCGAATATCAAGACTTATGCTCAGCAAAAAAAGCATAATGAATTAACTTTAGCAGTGATAGCCTAAACAACAAATCAGGCTAACTCAAGTTTAGAAACAGGAACATTAAAAGCTCACCTTGTCTACGAAACTGCTACTGTCTACAAACGAGATTTTCTCAAGTTTCTCCAGGTCAGGCTTGGCAAACATGGATGCAACGCGGACGACGGGCAGAGGCACGTTTCGAGGGACAAATCTGACGGGGCTTGGAGGCACTGCCCATATCTTGATTTTTTTGAACAGCTTACACCTGGCAGTGTATCTTGATTCACAAACGTACACGTCCTCGTCTTTGTAGCCCTCTGGTTGTAGTTTGAAGTAATCCTATGGCATGTATCAGACAACAGTAATGAGTGTCTTCAACAGCAATCAAGAGGCAGTTATCTTTGAGTCTTTCAGGGTTACCTTCACAAACATGACCACACATTTACCCAAGACCTTACTGAAGGCCACTCTGTTGTAGTAGTCGCTTTTAAAGGCTTCATTCTCCAGGAACTTGCGAGTGGCCATGTGGAAGGTTTCTCTTGGCCTGTAAAACCAGCAGCCGTAGAGCCACTTTTCACCTTCAAAGAGAGAAAAATTATATTAGCTACTGGGATATAAAAGGTCTACAGACCTACGTTCAAGTATTTTATATATATATATATATATATATATATATATATATATATATAAATAAAAGAACAAGACTAAAATGAATCATTACAAAACTTTTTCCCCCCCATCAACATGACCTACAACCTGTACAACTCCATCCATCCATTCTCAACACAGCTTATCCTCCTTCAGGGTTGCGGCGTGTTGGAGCCTATCTCAGCTGACTTCGGGCCAAAGGCAGACTGCCCCCTGAGCTGGTCGCTAGTCAGTCGCAGGGCACATATAAACATAGTGATGGTGTGAATGGTTGTCCGAGAGGGAATTGAACCCATGCTGTCCACACCGGTCAGGCGAACCTGTACAACTCAATTGATGTTTTAAAAATAAACAACTGAAACAATATGGTTGCACAAGTGTGTAAATCCTCTTATAACTGGGATGTAGCTGCATTTAGAATTAACCAATCACAATCAAACATGTTGAGAGTTATCACACACCTGGCACCATTTAAAGTGCCTCTGATTAACCCCAAATAGATTTCAGCTGTTTTAGCTTTTCCTCAGGTGCTTTTTTTTCCCCCTAGCAGAAGCGTTTATATTTTGTACAGAGTACTATTTGGAACTGCTCATAATTCCCACCACCTTGTGTAAGGCCCTAGTTCCGGCTGAAGAAAAACAGAAACAAAGGATGACACTGCCACAAACACACTTCAGTGGAGGTGTAGTGTTCTTTTGGTGAGAGGACTGTTAGGTTAGTGCCAAAATACCTTTGGTTCAAACGTTTAACCTTGGTTTCATCAGATCATAACAAAATCTCCCAAATGTGGGAAAATGGGTGATAGGCCGACGAAACCCAGGTTTAACTGGATTGCCGTAATTGCAAAAGGAATGTTGTGCACAAACACACGACTCCTCTCCAAAAGAATAGAAAAGAATAATAATAATTTGTAGCTGCTTTACTTCAGCAAGAACTGGGACCTTAGACGAGGTAGGAGTCAGTATTTGCACAAAACCAAGCTTCTGATAGATCAAAAAGTCAGGAAAAGCCTAATAGAATATCTGATTTTTATTTGGGGTTAATCAGAAGCTTATCAATCTTCTGGCAAGTTTGTGTAGACTCACATTTAACATGAGTATGAATATGATTGGTTTGGCAGAGCCACTTCCCATTTATAAGGTGTGCTCACTTATGCAACCACTTTTTTTTTTTAATATGCCCTGTCAAAAAGATTGGGCAAGAAAATAAATTCAGACATACAGGGGCAAGTTGTAGGTCGCATTAATGATGGAAAAAGTTCTGAAACTATTTACCTTGGTCTCAGTTGTGTACATCACAAAAACCTGGCATATGAACAGGGGTGTGTAAACTTTTAATAGCCATCAATTAACCGAGTTCATTTTGTGTTCAAAAAGCAAATGTATTGTCATGTAATATGATTAATTGTAGTCACACACTGGTTCCTTATTATCTGTATGTGCTCAAAAGTTAGTTAAGTAACCTTGTTCATCCTCCCAAAGACGCTCAATCAAGACGATGTGAGGCTTCAGGTTGGCTTCCGATGGCTGGACATAGACATACTCCCCCACGTAGTAGGTGGTGTTCGCGAAGGTGCATTGTTGCTGGTACACGAGATCTGTCTGCAACTCGGGCCGCCATACTTCACTTGGCAGGTTCTTCACCTTTGAACCTTTTTTGGAGAGAAAATTAAGAAACATTTAAATTTTCAGGATCGAATCCTTGCTGCTGCTGCGTTGAATAAATGTGTCATGTACTTTTGCTTGGCTCGTCCTCCTTCTCCTTATCCTCTTCAATTTCTTTAGGTATTTTCTCCCTCTTCTCCTGATCCACGTCGTTGTGCAGGTGTTTCAAGGTGTAGTTGAGCGCGGTGGTCAGCAGAATCTCTCCATTCTTGCACAGCTCATCCCGGATCTTGATGAAAAACTGCTGCAGCTCCACTGCGTCATCGAATACCTCAGAGTCAGTCCTGCAAAAAGGCAAATAAGGCAAGTCATCCTAGGGTTATTAACATTTATATTCATTAGATTCACTCAGAGAATACAATTAGATATTTATATTTTATTATTTCTTCATCAATTGGGTAGCTTCTTATGGGATATTTCTGAAGAACAGAACATTAAATTATTTAAATGTTACACAATTCCGATAGGCTTAAAAAATTACAAGGCACGGTGTGCAACTGGTTAGAGCATCTGCCTCACAGTTCTGAGGCCCCACCTGTGTGGAGTTTGCATGTTCTCCCTATGCCTGCGTAGGTTGTCTCCAGGTACTCCGGTTTCCTCCCACATCCCAAAAACATGCATGGTAGGTTAATTGAAGACTCTAAATTCCCCGTAGATGTGAATGTGAGTGAAAATTGTTGTTTGTTTGTATCTGCCCTGCGATTGGCTGGCAACCAGTTCAGGGTGTACCCCGCCTCCTGCCCGATGATAGCTGGGATGGGCTCCAGCACGCCCGCGACCCTAGTGAGGAGAAGCGGCTCAAAAAATGGATGGATGGAATTGTGTAACAAAAAATGTTTAATTAATAGTTAGATATACTGTAAAGGTTGGACTATAAACTACAACTTCTTTCCCAGCAGCCTAAAACTACTGCATTTTTCGCTATCTTGTAAATTCTTACAACTGTGTGCGCAATAGACCAAATTTTACAGTAGATATACATCTCTAGATTGTTATTTAAATAAGGCACAGTTTTTAATAAACATGTTTTACATTTGTTAGTCCTCAACAGAAGTGAAAAAAAATTTTAATAGACAAATTCTTACTTGACTAAAAGACAGTTCAGGAAAATTCTATTAGTACCTGTGCAGCCTCCTGGCCTTCTGCAGCACTTCAAACACATGCTCCTGGAAGACATCAAGTCTCTTGTAACGACCACGCTCCACATTTACTCTGATAATGTCAAAGTTTAGCGGAGGCCTCTCTGGGGTGTCTGGATCCACGGCAGGAATTTCTGCCAGCGAGTCACTGTAGCATCGTCCCTCTTCGTCCTGGTGGCCCAGCACTGACACCAGCAGGTTCCTGATCATCTCACGCACCAGAGATCCCACAGCGGGTGGCCCGGAATCTTCCCCTCCCTCCTGCTGCTTGCGTGTCTCCAGGAGTACCCGGTGAAGCATGAGGGCGTCCCGGTAGATTAGAGATTCAGGCTCATTGTACATGCAAGCATTGTTGAACATGACAGTGAAGTCCTCCACAAGGCCCTCCACATCCTGGTAGCGTCCCGCCGCCATGTGGCTGCGCAGGCGCTCCATGTCGATGGGGCGCTTGATGGTGGCGTAGTAGTCGGGCAGTTCGGCACGAGATGGCAGACGCAGGAAAATGGTGCTCAGGCGGCGGCCTCGCCGGTCAGTGAAGTTCCGCACGGCGTCATAGAGTTCATTTAACTTCTGCTGTAGCGGGGTGAGGTATTTGGTCTTCTTTGGAGAGATGCCACTCTTTCCTTAAAAAATAAATAAATATATGTAGAGTCAATTAAACCAGTCAACAAGAAGAGCCTAGAGGGAGTGAAGACCCCAATGACCAGTCTCAAACAGTTTTGTTTTTTGACTATGGCAGGGTATCCCTAATGTTTATACATATAATACTAACTAGATCTACAAACAGACAAACTGTTATAACAACATGAATCATAACGCGACTTGTGGAGACTGTGTACCCGGTTAACAATCAATAAGAGCTTACTGTACAGTATCTTACTAACAGGTACCCCAATAAAAACTAACTAATGTTTGTAACTAATGGACTGTGCTATTGACATTTTGTCTTTGATTGTTTTTTTTTAGCTAATCAGATCCTATATAAACACTAATTTACTAAAGTTTATGCAAAGCAAATTTATTTATATACCGCATTTCATACACAAGGTAACTCAATGTGCTTGGTATGATTAAAAGCAATTAAAAACAAAGAAAAAAACAATTTATAAACATTTAAAACAAAGAGAAAAATCAAAGTACAATTAAAATAGTGTACAGTGCAAGAAATATCAATTAAAAGTGGAAATGCTCTAAAAAGCATGAGGGGGAAAAAAAGCTTTTAACCTGGACTTAAAAACATTCACACTTGGGGCTGACGTCACTTCTCTTGGCAATTTATGCAATTTCTGTGTAGCATAATAGCGAAATGCTGCTTCACCATGTTTGCTTTGGACTCTGTGCTCAGAGCCCTACTGGGTATATATCCCATTTGCATTTCTTTCATGTATTCGGGACCTAAACCATTTAATGATTTATAGACCAGTAGCAGAACTTTAAAATCTATTCTAAAGCTGACTGGGAGCCAGTGTAGAGACTTTAGAATTGGAGTAATAGGCTCTGACCTCTTTGTTCTGGTCAGAACCCGGGCTGCAGCATTCTGAATGAACGGCATCTGTTTAATGCTCTTTTGTGGGAGTCCAGGCAGAAGACCATTACAATCAAGTCTACTTGGGATAAAAGCATGGATGAGCTTCTCCTGGTCTGTTTCGAACATGCAAGGCTTCACACTGGATATGTTCTTCAGATGGTGGAAGGCAGTTTTAGTAATTGATTTGATTGTTGAAAGTCAGGTCGGAATCTATCAATACACCAAGGTTTGGGACTTGGTCTTTGTTGTTAAAGAGAGTGACTCCAGGTATTTACTAACAGCAATCCTCCTCTTCTTTATTAGCCAAAACAATCATCTAATCTCTTGTTGCGGTTTAATTGAAGAAAATTTTGCCTCATCCCGTCATTTATCTGTTTTAGACAGTGACACAACACTTCAATTGAACTGTAGTCATCTGGAGACACTGCTACATATAACTGTGTGTCATCTGGATAGCTATTATAGTCAAAATTAAAGTTCTGAAGAATTTGACCCAAGAGTAGTATATACAGGCTGTACAGGAGGGGTCCAAGAACTGACCCTTGAAGGACCCCATAGCTCATTGCCATTTGATGAGATTGAACACTTCCAATTGTTTAAAAATAACTCCTTTCCTCCAAGTAGGACCTGAACCAATTAAAGGACTGTTCAATTTAGTCCTACCCACATTTCCAACCTATTCAGCAATATACTGCAATCTACCGTATCAAAAGCTGCACTGAGATCCAACAAGAATATAATTGACACCTTTCCCGAGTCAGTATTCAACCTTTTATCATTTAGCACGTTGATCGGAGCAGATTCTGTACTGTGATGATTTCGGAAACCTGATTGAAATTTGTCAAAAAGTCCATTTAAGTTCAATAAATTGCTGAGTTGATTAAAAACAACTTTCTCAACAATCTTGGCTATAAAAGGGAGCTTTGAGATGGGTCTCTAGCCTGCTAACATAGAAGCGTTCAACATTCTATCTTTTAGAAGAGGCTTAATGGCTTTAGGAAACTTGCCTGACTGAAGTGAGCAATTGATTATTTGCTGCAAATCAGCTAGCAGACTTCGCAATAGCTCTGTAAAAGTCAGATGGTATTGAGTCAAAACAACTCATTCATGGTTTCAGCTGCTGAACCGTTTTCTCTACAGTTTTTTTGGTCAACTGTATCAAATTCTGACACGGTAATAGTTTTTTCCTGGGTGGTTTCAGATATAATATTTTATCATTTTGTTGATTTGTGCTGATATTTAACCTGATGCATTGTATTTTTTCACTAAAAGTCAATTTGGAGTTTAGTTTTCCTCCACTTACGTTCTGCTTTTCTACACTTTGATTTCGAGGTCTTTACCATTATTGTGCTCCTCCACCGCTAGACGATTGAATGAGATTTGACACAAATTAAGTGTCTGGACATAGTTAAGTTACATTTAAATTGCCGCCAATATCATATTAAATTCTGGCTTTGCATACATGCTGTTTGGTAAAAGGTGTTTTTAACCCAGTTATATTATCAAGGTACCCACTGTCAAAACTGAATGGCTAAAAACAGTGGACAATTTCACCATTAATACAAATAATGCAGGTTAATCAAAACAGAAACGGTTAAACTACATCCAATGGTCCAAAACAGTGCTATTTTCAGAATGCGATTGAAATGCAAATTTAGCTGACTTGATAATATTTTTACACCAGGGGCCAACAACCGTTTTGAAACTGAGAGCCACTTCTTGGATACTAATTAATGCCTAGGGCTACCAGTTTGATACATACTTCTGAAAGAGCAAATTTGCTCAAATTACTTTTAATTATATGTTATCATGAATAATTAATTATATTGAAAACTGATAGTGATGATGATTTCCTACAATAATTATCAACAATGATTTAACAAAGGTAGGAAACATATATCAATATGTAACACTACTTGTTTAAGTCTCTGATATACAATTTTTTACATTTCCAAATGATGATTTCTACAAAACTACTAGGAAATCACAATGTCCCATAACTGGTGAGCTATTTTCAGAACAGGCCAGCAAGCTACTCATGTGGTCCTTGGGGGTTGCTGGTGACCCCTGTTTTACAGTATTGTACAGTATACATATTACCACAGTATATATATAATATACAATAAAATTTTCTCATTTGATTTGATTCATTTTGATTTTCTCATTTGATTTGTAGTCAGTACAATAAAATGAATAGTTTACCTTATCTTAAGAAATTTGTTTTTAAATAAAAATAAAAAGATGCAATCCTTCATCGAGTTAATTATGTGAAACTATTTTCACAGCTAAAGGGTCATTTACCATGCTACCACGTCTGGATTAAGACCCAAATAAAAAATAAAAATAAAAACCTACTCTGTTTTAGTTTGGGAGAACCCACATCTCCCTCTTCAGGTGGCTGCCCCAGCTCCTTGCGTTTATCTTTAAGGATCTTCTCCAGGATGTCAGCATCATTGTATACCTACATTGACAGACAAAAGGAGTATTTAAAGATAGTAAAGACGACATTGTGATGGATATTTTAGTCCTGTACCCATCACACATCAAATTCTACCTGAGATCCTTCCTCATTATAATGGCGGGCGTTGCGGAACATCAACTTCATGTCATCCATCAGCGCGTCTTCCGTGGCGTAGCGCTCAATGCGAACGTTGTGCTCAATTGTCTTTAGGTCCATGGGTTCCAGGATAACCTTATAGTAGTCGGGGTAGTCCTTCTTGGACGGCTTGACCATAAAAAGATCGCAAAGGCGGCGACTGGTGCCCACCTCCCTGGCATCCGTCACTGCAGCGTACAGGGCTTTCATTCGGTTCTTTTTTATATTTTTCTTGTGGCTTCAAAAATGGGAAGGGAATCAAATGAGAAAATAGTAACGCACCACACCAAAAGTTAAACAGGAGAGGCGGGTAGAAAACCTTAATACCTTTTTCTCTTGGTGCTGCCTGCATCAGATGACAGCAGACTGTCGCCATCCTCATCATCTCTTCTCAGAAGTTCCCTCTTTTTTGCCTGAAGAAAGGCAGCCCTCTAAATGATTACGAAATTGTGCAAAATGAAATGTAGCACAATAAAATAAAATACATTATTACCTGCAAAATCTGCTGAAGCCTGAGGGCCCGTTTATAAATGCTTGAGTTGGGCATGTTGTATTGCTTTGCATTCTCAAACATCAAAGTGAGGTCGGCATCCATTTGTTCCACATTTTCATATTCACCGTTCTTCATCTTTGTCCTAGAATTAAAAGAAAATGTCACCAAAGGACAGACAAAAACACATATACAGGGGATCCTCCTGTACATACAGCAAAATTTGTAGTCAGAAAGCTCTGTAGTCGAACACTAACCTACACTAATGCAGTAGTAAAGTCACAATTACAGTAAATATTTGTATGAAAAACACTTCTCGCCTTGACTTGTGTACAATAACTTAAATTATGTAAGGGGAAAATGTGTGCGCTGCGTCCGCTGGTCTCGCTACTAGGTAAGCTCTCCTCAGTCATCACTATGGGAGGTCACCGTGCAGTGGAGAGAGTAGAAAGAGAAAAGAAAGAAGTAAAAGACAGAGACAGAGCGCTACAAGGCACTCTCTAGGTAGGCCTCGCCATTTAAAGGCACAACACGCAAATGTACTACAGCGTGTGCGTGCGTGAGTCTTTTCCTTTAATGACACTTCATAAAATCAGTTTCTTTACATTCTCATTTTATTTTCATACATTTACACTCTTATTATGTTCTCATATTTATATTTTATAATACATTGCTATTTTTCTTTATTAAAAACAACTAAATAATTGTGATTTTTTTTGGGGGGGGATGGGCTGGAAGGGATTAATGGCCTTTCCATTTACAATGGGTAAAGTTAATTGCAATACAAGGGATTTGAGTTACGAGCTTTGTCATGGAATGAATGAAACTCATAAATCAAGGCACCACTAGTTCTGTGCGAGCCTTTCGTAACATTCTTCTAAACGAATCTACAATCTCTACCTGATTTGCTGCAGACAAATGGTCTGTTTAATCTGCTGGTAATAGTCGGGATATTCCTTGCGAGAGGGCAGATTCTGGAAGGGTTCAGAAAACAGCTGGCCCTGGCTGTTCCTCGCGCCTCGCACAGCTTCGTACAGCTGGAAGATGGGATTGCTCATCTCCATGCTAGAACTCTGACTCTCAGCCTCCGACTCACCTTCGTCATAGCACACAGAGCCTGCGAAACACTGAAATGGTTGGATGTTTACCCCCCCCCCCCCCCCCCTTTTTTTTTTTTTTTTTACAGTCGGTAGTCCTTAACGATGCTTACCGGAGAGCACAGGGTCATCCTCACTCTCTGAGCCGTACTGGAGAGCTACGCCGACGCCAGAAAGTCGATCTCCCTGACCAGATCTGCGATTTCTTAATAATGGAACAGAAGAAAAAAAAGCGTGGACCACTCACTTACGCCACAACACTGATTCATACACTTTAAAGGAAAAGCCAGTCTCAGACTTTGATTATATCCAATCTGATTGGATGCTATGAAAGTGCTGTGATATTCCAAGATAGTTGCATTCCATTATTGTGCATTCTTGCTTTCTGTCTAACATATTACAGGATTTTTTTTTAAAGACAGAACTATTGTGTTGTTATTGTTTAAGAACAAATAATAAAAACACAATTACCTGATGCGAAGACTCGATTTAGTTGGTTCAGCGTGTTCCAGGTCAGTTTTCTTCTGAATAAACACTTTCTTAATGGTGTTTGCATCCTACAATATGACACAACAAGTAGATACAGAAACTGGCTTGTTATATGCCTGAAGAGTTCACAAAAGATGACATACCTTAAAAACCTGAGATCCAGGTTCATTGTATGTTTTGGCATTTTTGGCCATGAGGTCAATGTCCTTGCCCATGGCACTGACACTTTTGTAGTATCCCATCTAAGCAAAAAGGAAAAATTATGTTTAAAAAAAAAAAAGTAATCATGATTTTTGTAATGTATTTAACTGCAGAGTACCAGGCATCTATTAGGGCTAGGGTATGATTACGAATATACACGGAGTCCCCCCCAAAAATATTTCTGAGTCTAATAATATAACCAATTCTCACTTAAATGTCAAATTTTAATTTGATGTGTAAAAACTAAGTTTATTTTTTTCTTTAGCGCAAATAATGACATTTACTAGCAATGAAAAGGCATTTTGTATGTTAGAATATGGTCAAACTCAGTCGAAAAACCTGACTTGACAACAAGCCTAGATGAAATCAAGCAAAGAATCACTGAGGCGCTGTAGAATGTTTTGCAAGACATGATACAGCATGTTTTGTAGGAGCTGGACTACCGCTATAATGTGTCGCGCCAAAGGCAGTGCATATATTTAACATTTGTAAAGCTTTGTGAAATTGGTGATATAATCTATATCCATTTGACTATGCTGTTGGAATTTTTATAACAAATCATGTATTTTTCAAAATAAAGCCTATTCAATTATATTTAGGACATGTATATCCTCAGATATACATAGTATTTCATATGATGGCAATTTTTTGGGGGACACCCTATACAGTATTAAAATGTAATTCTTATTCTTTAGCAAACAGAAATGATTAACATAATCCTAATTCACCTAAACAGGAAACGTTTAGGTTGATTTCATATCACAGTCAGGAAAAAAAAGGGTGTGTGTCTTTTATATTCGTGTATGTAGATATTCAACTGTATATTATAATAATACAAAGTGAGGAAACGGGCAGAAATCGAGTGAGTGTGGATATTTGACAGGCTGTTGGCAATGATCGCCACATTCATTGAGCACATGCGAGTATTTCGGAAAACAGAGACTTGCCATGCTTTGCTTTTTAGGCTCAGGTACACAGGAATTTATTAATTATTGTACAACATACTGTAATCATGTTTCGGGATGGCTTGGCGGAAGCTGGCTGCATCTGGCGTCATACTCAAACATATTTTTTGTTGTGAAAATTGTTTGATGCAACACAGCATTTCGTTCAACTGTGATTCGAATTTCAAATCGTACCAAATTCGTGAGCACCGGCTGGCCACTCATGAAATCTCGCGGAAGAACGACGCACACTGCGTGACATTTCAGTCTGGTTTAGCCACGTAACTCGGTGTGCGGCGGGCCAAAGCCGCATTCCGACTCACTGCGGGTCAACGGAGGACCCCTTTGTAAAATAATTCACCTACATAAGGGTGGATTTATTTCACTCTCTTTCTGAATTCTGACATATGTATGTTAAATTTGACTCACTGAAATATAATTAAGGTGCGGCATCTATTAGTGTGGAAGCCACCACCTTTTGGATAAATAGTGCAAATGTACCATTACCAGATAACTAGCAACAATTTATTGCTCAGTGACTGTTTTTCTCAATGTCTTTATGTCTCAAAAGTGTTCTCTGTCAATTGTCTGTCTGTTGACGTACTAGAGCGGCTCCAATTACCAGAGACAAATTCCTTGTGTGTTTTTTTGGACGTACTTGGCAAATAAAGATGATTCTGAATCTGATTCTGATGTACCTACCTGTATTCTTTGAGCAATGGTTCTCAGATCTATGGGATCCTTTATAACAGCGTAGTAGTCTGGGTAATGCTATCAAAGAACAATTTATAAAAGCATGAGAGACTGCAATTACATTTAGCGAGTAATAGAATCATCATTTTAAGATTTAATCAATACTTACCATTTTGGAAGGCAATTTCTCAAAGAGTTTACTGACCACGTGACCTGAGGGATCATTGTACAAAACCACTGCCGCTAGAAGTTGCTCTAACACTTCCTTTAAGCTGCTGGAGGACGCCTGAGTGACCACCATAAAAAAAAAATAATAATAATAAATGTTATTGCGATTGGCTGGTCTGGGGCTCTGTCTTATATGACACACCTATTTTAATGAGAAATGTATGGTTGCTTTCAACTTTAACAGTGCATACATGCAGATGATACCAGGCTGAAAAGGTAATAACAATACTGTATGTCACCAGAGTGACCTCATCTTCCGTTGACACTCCCGGGTTATCCATCATCTCGTCCCCATCGTCGTCGTCGTCTTCTCCATCTCCGCTTTGCAAAAAGTCATTTCTAGTCTGCAAATAGATAATCCACAGCTTGCTGGCAGCTTGATACTCCCCACTGTCCCTCTAGATTGATGAGAAGAGTCATAATTTTAGGAATCACAACAACACTAATGACAGTCACGGAAAATTTTATAATTAAGGCTACTAAGAGAGGAAAAGAGAGTTCATATATTTCATCCATCCATCCATCCATTTTCAACACCGCTTATACTGGTTAGGGTCGCGGGACGCTGGAGCCTATCCCAGCTGACTTTGGGTGAAAGGCGGACTACACCCTGAACTGGTCACCAGTCAGTTGCAGGGCACATATAGACACAGACAACCATTCGCACTCACATTCACACCGTCACTGAGTAGGAACTGAACCCACGCTGCCTGCACCAAAGTCAGGCGAGTGTACCAGTACACCATCAGTGACTTCATGTATTTCGTACCTTGTAAAAGGATTTGGTATTGTTGAACATGAGCTGGAAGTCTGCAGTGAGCTGCTCCACCTCTTGATAATCTTCTGACTTCATCTTATGCTGAATTTTTGTCATGTCTATAGGCTGGGACACCACCTCATAGTAATCAGGCAGGTTTCTGGAGAATAAAGTGAGCACACTATTAGCATGATCTTCAAAACTGTTGTCTGTCTTTGGTCTGAATGAGTTGCTCACACAAAATTAAGCATTAATACGATTTCTGCTTAAAAAGGCAAAATATATACCGTAGATTAATCTCCCGGTATCTCGTGGGCCACACTTTACGGCCCAGGCTACCCGCCGATTTGTAATCGGAACGCATGTATTTTTCGTCGCAAATTCGTACACTAAATAGGGGCACCCGAAGCCTATCACTCATTGTTTGCATGAAATTATCAGATAATAATAATCCACACAATTTCACATCTTCACTGGTAAGTACACCGACTTACTTAGTGACTGCGTGTATATTTATTCATGCGTGTGTGTCTACAATTTGTTTAGAGCGTTGGAGGGTAATTTGGGGTTTATACTATGGAAAAATTTAAACTTTTTGCTGCTGCTTTTGGAACATGACCACAAAAGATGGGATGACTGTAAATTAAGCACTCCCTTACCTGCATGCCTCCCATGCCTGCCATGTTGAATGTGTGGCATTGAGGTGGCGGCCATGTCATGATGGCAATATCTATTGTACACAGACTCCCTACGTGAGAGTGTGAGTGAGTGAGAGAGAGAGAGAGAGTTCTTTTTTTTTTTTTTTTTTGTCAAGCCATTAGGAAGCACACAAATTCCTTGAGATTCATAAAAGCGACTCGACTATTATGAGTGCTGTCGGTCAACAATGTCACCATGACCAAAGACACCAGCATTTACAATAACTTTGTAGTGTAGTGGGCATTTAAGGCCACGGGGAAAAAAACCTACAAAACAATCATTTGGTACTGCACAGTAATATGGGTGAATATGGCCTCAAAATTTTTTTTTTTTAAAAATATGTATAAAAAAGTGCTTCAATGTAACGGACAATCTGCTATATCAGACGACCCCCCGCCCGTATTAGTCTGTTCCATAGAGGTTCCAACTGTACTTAATCTGTATATAGAAGGAAATTGCCTTTTCAAATAATAATGTTCATTTTTGATTGATATTATCTGGAGGAAGATATGATGTTTACTGATTGCTGTGAATATAGTTTGAGAAAAACTTAAATACGGCACAGACCAGTTTTACATCTGTTCCTACTAAAAACAAAATATCCATATTGTTAAGGCCACCACACACACACCGAGTGAACTGAACAATCAACTCAACAACTCAGACCCGCACATTCTGCGATTAGCCTCCCTATCCAGATACTAGCCGCTGATACTTCAAACAAAACAAAAAAATCAGACATTGAGTAAGTTCTCCTCGCCAGCATTTTGCCCGACTGTGCGGTGGTATGACAAATTGGCAAATCATCATGTGCATCAGAAAGAATCATTGTGTTAATTGAAATTTTATGCACCAAAAGTACGAGTTGTATTGATACTCTGTATCGGTAAGTACTCAAGAGAGTGAATACTGGTATTGGTCTGAAAAAAATGTGGTATCAGACATCCCGAGGTACAAAATTAAACCCCAGAGATCATGTCAGTTAAGCAAGACAGTGAACCCCCAGTTTGCTCTGATAACGTGTCATCAGTAGATGAATGAGATTTGTGTCCTTTGATTGTGGAAAAGCACTATACAAGCGAAACCACTATACATACCTTCTCTTTGGCACCCTAAGAAAAAGTTCACTGAGGTTTCTCCCTTGATCATCCTTGTAGTCCCTGACAGCGTTGAACAGCTCATGACATATAGCAATCTAGACGACAGACATAAATTAGCGTTGTTAGCACCGGAGAATTCATCAAATACCTCGTCTCCAAACTATTTACCGTATCTACAGGTGGAACACTGGAAGCCCATTTTCTTTTGCGACCACTTCCATGAGTAGAGGAAACGTCGTCGAGGTCCCCTCCTCCGCTCACACTGCTGGCGGGTGAAGTAGCTCTTCTCCTCTTCGCGCTCGACATTGATGGGCTTAACGACGTGCTACATAACAAAGAAAGCAAGTCCACTTTGTATCAACTATACAAGTATTTTCATTTAAGTAAAGGGACAAGAATAGTGGTTCGAGTCCAAACACAGTCGCTTAGCATTAGCATCACTTGCATGCATGAAACAAAGCAACGAGCTCGTTAGCATGTTTACTCCCGCTAGCCTTACTAACAAGAGAATATGTTGCCATACTGTATATCACTGTTAAATAGAGCGGATTTACACCAAAACAAACCTACCGCAAAAACAGAGAAGACAGCAGTAATTCCCTGAGCTAAGCTATACTAGCGGCTAGCTAGTCAGTGTTTGAAAACTCCAGCCCGGAAGTTGATCTTATGTTTGTTTGTATGGTGGACCACCATAAATGGGCGGTGGCTCCCTCTACAAGTTGGGAGCGGTAATGCAACCACATTCAAGCTACACAACAATCGCGTGATTTAAAAGAGTAGAACAAATATATCTTATAACATATAATAACAACTTTACTGAATAACTTCATGGTTTGAGTTATTGCTATATTCATTTTCTTACGTGATATAATTTTGAACGCAAATACTCTCAATAATAGTGCTCATTTTTAATTGACACCGCATTATATCACTTTCTCCATCCAAAGTGATTTCATGCCGCACTCCATCCGCAGACGTGCGCTCGTCTTTGACGTCAGGAGGCGCACAGCGGAGCGGCGCTGCGCACAAGCCCGGCCAGCAGCAGCACATCTCTCCCGGAGGCAAGGAGCGCACAACCCCGGGCACAGATCGCCATTTAGGTATGTTTTATTCCACATCTTTTATGAATGCAAAATACAGATTGTTCGTGCATGACACCCGTGTGAATGAACCTAACGATGCGATCTGGCTTTGCGTGTCACATCCCTGAATGGTGCAGTACACCCACAGTGCATTTTGCTTTCCGCACGCTCACAAGCACAATTTTATTTTTGCACAAATATGTTTATCGGTCCCAAACTCATTTTTATTGCAGCTCTTTAGCTATCAATGCATTACAGCTTAATTAAAAAAAATTGCAATGATTTATTACGGTTGATCTTTTATTTAGAAGCTCCAAATTGACATTATAATGCTGTCATCATCCCCTGTACTGACCGTGCATTTAGTTTTCTTTATGACTGGTGTCTTCGGACAAAAGTTAAATACATTTATATCATTTATTTATACAAATATGATGTATGAAAACACGAATGAAGCCTAAACATCGGATATTTTCATCTTTGGTAGCTCTTGAAGACGTGTAAAACAGACAGTGTAGGTGTTTAATATTTCTACACCGGTCTCCTGCCATAGGGCTCCGCTGATCACCTGGACCAGAAGGAAGTGTTTCAACCCATTTTTTCTTTTTGAAATGAACCCCAATCTAAGCATGTTGAAATGAACCCCAATCTAAAAAAACATATTGTGGGCTCAGAATTGCGTGAAACGTTGATGGTCATTTCGAGGATTCGCCAATTTTGCCATGTAAAAGGGTGTGCAAGTGTAACGTTGGTCATCCTACGTACGTGGATCAGCCCTGCACACGGCCGCACTCGAACTCGCGACCCCACATCTGCTTGAGAGTTGAGCGCACTCGCCAAGACAGACTACCAACCCACTGACCAGTATGGCTACTAAAACTCATTCACTGCCAACCTTTCCAGTTAACATGGATATTTGACTGCTAAAGCTGTCAATGGCAGTGATTGTGATTATTAAGGTTAAAGTTTACTCAACTGTCCCACAGCTAAGCTACCTGGCATCTGTTACACAAGGGCCCATTCATTGCTGCCTCAAATATTGTTATGATTCTAATTAGAACAATTTGGATTTATGTGTCACCATTTGTGATATAATGCTGCAATCTATTTGATTGATCATCAATTTCAGAATAATTTCAGTAGTAGTATTTCCATCCATTCCATTTTCTTTTTGTCCTTATTAGGGTCACAGGTGAACGTATGCGCCTATCGCAGGTTAATTTAGGTGAGAGAGCTAAGATCGACCCTGGACTGGTCACCAGCCAGTCGCGGGAAGATTTTGACAAACAACCATTCACGCACACATTCATACCTATGAAGAATCTTCAATGAACCTTACATGGATCGTTTTTAGGATGTGGGAGGAAACGGGAACATTTGTATGGAAAATACTACCTTGACCTTCTGGGTAGCATGTCTTTCTCACAATTCGTTGTATTATTTTGTAATAATAATAATATATAACAGTGGTTCTTAACTGTTCTTACCCTGAGACCCATGTTTTTCTATGGTCGCAAAGTCGTGACCCCCTTTTATAAAAGTGAAGCGCAATAAAGAAATCTTCTTGTTTGAAAATCACCTTTGAAAAGACGTACATATTTTTATACACGGATTTGTCGAATGAGTTTGACGTACCACCAAAAGCTTATTGCTTGCCATGACGTCTACTAGCCAAAGGTTGAGGTGCACTATATTTGTTTGCGAAGTAAACTAGTGGTTACAGCGTAAGGAAGTAAAATTTATTGTCACTTTCCTACTATGTTCCATGTGGGAACTTGCTACGCCTCTATACTGTACTGAAAAAAATCTGAATACGAATACTAATTACTAGCTGTCCGTGACCCACTTTTGGTCCCGACCCACAAGCTGAGAATAACTGATATATAATATATAATAATAATATTATAATATTCTATTGTTCACACAGTTTATGAACTGTCTTAATTGACATTTTAACCTGTCTACAAGACACGTTTCCCTTCGGACAATAAAGTATACTAAACAGAAATTAAATCTCAGCTCCAGCTGTCCTGTGTGGAGTTGTCATGTTTTCCCCTTGCTTGCGTGTTGTTGTTTTCCCCCCCCCAGGTACTCCAGCTTCCTTCCACGTCCCCAAAACATGCATGTTAGTTGAATGAAGACTCTAAAAGTGTCCATAGATGTAAACATGATTCTGAATGGTTGTTTAACTATATGTGCCCTGCGATTGACGGGCAACCAGCCCAGGGTTTGGGTGGGCCGTGCTGATCTCACTTCAAGTCAACACGGATAGACTTGTAGTTTTTCCTAGTTCTTTTGTTGATAAGCCCGTGGAAGGAGTCAATAATCAGGCCGAGAAATAAGTTCAACTTTGTAGTAAGGAACAAGCAGTCATATAGCAAGTGGTACAGTGCACATCTCACCAGACGATTTAGTCATATTCCGGGATCTGTCTCTTTTCATTTGTGTCACCCTGCCCACAAACCATGGGGAATTTCAATCTGTAATCCGTAATCTCTGTAATTTCCAGTCAGGAGATGCATGGGTACTTTACTCAACACATTTGCAGCCTCCGCTAGTACAAAATATGTTGATAGTTGCTCAAGCGTGATAAAATATTGCATAAGTGATGTTTAAAGCAGTGACAACATTATTATATCCAACAGATTCCGGTTCACCCATGACCTATATAAGGGCAAGCAGTATAGAAAATGGATGGCTGAATGGAAGATGACCTAGTAGTTAGCACGTCTGCATCACAGTCGAGAGGTTTTGAGTTTGAATCTCAGCTCAGCTCCTCCTGTGTAGAGTTTGTTTGTTCTCCCCATCCTGGTGTTCTTTGCTTATTCCAACTTCCTCCCACATTCCAAAAACATGCAGGTACATTGACGACTATAAATTGTTCATTGGTTTTAATTATAGTGTCAGTGGTTGTATATATGTTCCCAGCGATTGGATGGCGACCAATCCAGGGTGTACCACACTTTTCTAGGCCAAAGTCAGCTTGGATAGGGTCCAGTTTACCTGCAAGCCTAATGAGGACAAGCGTTATAGAAAACGGATGGATGGTATCGTCTCATTGCAATTCAGTAGAGTCAAACATGAGCTGCACTAAGCATTAATCACATCAGGCTAAGTGAAGTAATGGATCTATTTTTACAGACTGTGCAGGCAGCATTCTCTCTGGAGTCCAAATATAATTATGGACATTGTATGCCACCGCACTATTCAAGTAAAACCCCCATACTTATTCCAACCTGTGCCATAATGCTTTCGCATTGTATCTGACAAAAAGTCAGCATTTCAGCATGTGCTTTGTTTTGCGAGGCCTAACAAATGAATTGTGCACACTGCTTGTCTTGTCTCCTCGCAGCTGTAGTGTGGCGCATCTCATCAGCGCGACAGGATGCCTCTAGGAGAGGACGGCAACGGATGGAAGAAGAAGACATCCGACATTAAAGAACATTATGACTTCAAAGAAGTGCTGGGGACGTAAGTTGGAGCACCCATGTCACACTACAGGCTGCAAAGTGGGACCCTGGGAAAAGTATAACTGAAAACATGTCGAGTCGTGTACTTGGTGTTGATATTGACTCTTAATTAGGACTCTCAGCCGATGCTGACAATCATTTTGTGAACAAAGGACCATGATTTGAATCTTCAGTGACTGGTGTTATCCATTTGAGTCCGATCGGTGTGTGATGTTTGAAAAGGAGCACTGAGTGATGATGTAGACTGCTGTTTGCTTCTCAACCGAGTTCCTAGCTTACAGTAGTTATTTTTTCCCCCATTCTACTTCCTGTACACTGTCCAATGATCAGTTGTTTGGCTAGCTAGTGGAATAAGCAAAGTTTGGATAACCACTCAGTTAGCATAGTTAGCCAGTCAGTTAGCATAGTAAGGAGAGGGAGTAAGTTGGCACAGTCAGTCAGTTAGCAGTTAGTTTGACTGTTAGCATAATCAGTTAGTCTCCATAGTTAGTCAAACAGTTAACTAGCACAGTCAGTTATTGGAAGTATACGTTGGTTAGTTAGTTTGTCTATTAGCATAGTCAGTTTATTGGGTATTTAGCTAATCAATAAATTAATTATTAATCAAAGTTTGTCAGTTGGTCAAACAGTCAACCAGCACTCAATAAGTCAGCACATTTAGTTACTTTGACCATCTACATAATCATTTAATTGGTTAGTTAAGGTAGCTAGTCAATTAACAGAGAATAACTACTCACCATAGTCAATTAGACAAACGGTTAACTAGAGCAATTAGTCAATAATAATAGTTAATTTTTCTAGTGTAATGAGTTAATTAGTGAGCAAGACAATTAGTATCGGTACGATAGTTACTGAGCTTTAGGTCATTGCTAAAGAGGTTAGTCAAAATCACAGTTAGTCAGTTAGTCGGTTAGTGAATTAGTTAATCAATTAGCATAGTTAACAAATCTGGTCCATTAGCTAATGAATCATCATACTTGGGACTGGATTACACCAGTCACAGACTCATTCACCCTTCTCAAATCCAAACTCAAGACATACCTATTCCGGACTGCCTATTCACTTTAACGTCCATCCATCCATCAATTTTCTGAGCCGCTTCTCCTCAGCGGGCGTGCTGGAGCCTATCCCAGCTGTCATCGGGCAGGAGGCGGGGTACACCCTGAACTGGTTCCCAGCCAATCGCAGGGCACATACAAACAAACAACCATTCGCACTCACAGTCACACCTACAGGCAATTTAGAGTCTCCAATTAATGCATGTTTTTGGGATGTGGAAGGAAACCGGAATGCCCGGAGAAAACCCACGCAGGCACGGGGAGAACATGCAAACTCCACACAGGCGGGGCCGGGGATTGAACCCGGGCCCTCAGAACTGTGAGGCTGACGCTCTAACCAGTCGTTCACCGTGCCGCCTCACTTTAACGTTTCCAATATAATTTGCCATTTTAATTGATTGATTGATTTTATGTTCTGTTATTTTTATTGTATTGCTTGAGTTCTTTTAACTATGTTTGTAGGAACTTGAGTGCCATAAAGGCATCTATAAATGAATTATGTTTATTATTTATTGTTATTATTATTATTACTTAATAGTTAGAATAGTATAATTTGAAAGTACTAAACTGATCACAGTCTTGTATCATACATGACCATCGTCAGTTACGTAGCTAGCCTTGTAGCATAGTTAGATTGTAGCATAGCTTGTCTGTCAATCAGTATGTTGGTTAGCATAGGCGGTTAGCATTTTTACTGTAGAACACTTTTTTCCCCATCACAACAAGAATGTAACACTCCACCCCATCATCAAAATGGCACAGGACATAACATCTTGTGTCTACTGAGTGCCGGTTTACTGTTTCATTTAATGACACAGGCTGTGGCATTTCCACTTCAATTTCAGAGAAACTTAAATCTATGTAATTTACAGTAACAGGTTATATAATACAGATTGTATTTGTAGTCAAATTGTCAGTGTTGCCGGACCTGGCACGAACGTGTCGATGAAAAGCTCCTTATGGGCTTGGGGAGAAGATTACAGAGAAGCTCTTACAGGAATTCAGCACGTGAGGTTAATAGATTTATGTTGAAATATTATATTAAATTCTGGCTAATCCTCACAGTTTGTGGCTCAGACGGGTGTCAGGACAAAGCGTCCTCATTTTTTTGGAGGAGACAGGAAGACGCTTGTGTCGCGTGTTCGCCGTCACGCGAACACACTGCAGTCAAAAGACAATGCATAATCATTAGTGTTGATGCACTGCCCGTGTCTCACTTTGGCTTGGGGCCCGTTGAGCCATCGATGTTCAGTGTACTCAATACAGTTACTATAGTTGAGAGAGTCACTCAGTTCGTTAAGGTTAGTTAAGCAGTCGACGAGCAGAGTCACTTAGTTATCATTGTTAGTTAAAAAGTCAACAAGAGCAGTCAGTCAGTCAACATACTTAGTTGTAGTTTGTTATCTTGTCGATTCATATAATATGCCTAATCAAGCTGTTACATTGGCCAGTTAGTCGGTTCGTTAGCTGTTCAATTACCACTATTAGCATAATCAGTCAATCAGCAAAGTTAGTTTGGTAGACAATTAACACAGTTACAAGGGTAGTTAGAAAAGTCAGTCAGCATATTAGTCAATCAGTTGGTTAGTTACTTAGTCAATTAGCAGAGCTAGACTAGTCACTTAGGATAATTATCCCGTTAGGTAGCTATTCAATTAGCACAGTTAGAATAGTCAGTTAGCATATGCAGTCTGTCAGCATAATTAGTAAGTTGGTTTGTTACATAGTTAATTCACAGTTATGATAGTTAATCAGTTAGCATAATTAGTTGTTTTAGATAGCTAGTGAATTAGCACAGTAAGTTAGCTAGTCAATTTCTAATGTTGACATAGTCAGTCAGTTAGTTAGTTAAGCTTGTAGTATAGTGTTAGATATATTGTAGAAGTTATCATTTATTTGCTTAGCTTGCATTAGTATTATGGACAATGTTTAGAAAGAAAGATGTCTCACCTTCAAGAAGATGACTCAGCAGGAATCATCTGAGAGAAGGACGTGGCCGGGACGTGGCAGGTGCCATGTTTTCACCTTGAAACCCTACCCTTAGTGTGTTGTGTCTTGTAGCTTAGTACGTTATGTCTTGTAAACTTAGAAACCTCCCTATTTTCAAATAAATGCAGGAGCGACGGGAGAGATTGTTTAGAGCGTGTTGGGAGGCTGTAACCTGAACAATCTCCCATGCGCCCTCCTCATGAGTAAAATGACCAACGTCTTCATTCCTTTTGTGTTTATTCATTATAATGTTTGGTGAGATAAATCCAACATCTAGTTTGCCTATATTTGTAAAATCCTCAGGCTGTTGTCATAGATATTAAAGGTAAAAATTCAGAATTTCTCAATATCAACAAAAGGCTTGGGGGATTGTTTAAATGTCTCTTATTTTGGCTATTTAGACCTCCATAGAGTGACTCTTTAACATGGACTTAGTATCAAAGTGTCAATTTCATTTAAAAAAACACCTTGTGTCCAGAAAAGGCCCCTCTGACAGCTACTTCTGTTTCACCCAGTTTTGTATCCGCTTTGTCATAATTGGCTAGGACCGCCCCTTTCCTCTGATTGGTTGCCTCTGTGTAGAAGACCCATTTGTGAGAGCTCGCGTGTTATGTTGACAGCTCTGGCTTTGGGAGAAGAAAGGGAAGACAGAGATCTTCGCTCGTGACGTAGATACGCTCGAGAAATTCGAATGACCTGATTTCAGGCCTCTTGGCAGAAAAGCGTCTGGAACTCAGGAAGGCGTGGATGATTTTAATTCGTATATATATTATACAGTAGCATAAGCCTTTATGAGGCCTGTGTGGAGAAACAAAATTAGCACATATCAATACACAGAGGAATAGCAATCTACAACCTTCCCTGTGATGTTTAGTGCAGGTCAGGATGATACTGATCGAGTATATACGGCTTTATAATCAACATTATTTATGCTTCTCTCTAGTCATGCATTGAAAAGCTCTACAGTAGGTTCTTAAGTAAAACTCAGCCATGCCAAATAACAGTATGTAATGCTCAGAAGCAAACCCGCAGAGAGTGACGTCTCCAAGGAAGAATGAGCAACTGGAGGCTTAATTACATCTGTCTCACAGCAACAGTAGCAATGTGTGACTGTGCACACGCTCTCCAGGCTCCCATTTGCTAGTGTCACTACTGACAAATATTAGGTTTTCAGTGGAAAAACAAATTATGCAATTAACTTACTAGAGGACCCCAAAATGTTGCTTGGAAGGAATGGAGAAAATGTTTTGTTAGTTGTTCTTTTAATGTAACGCAAGCTGCACCCGTGAGGCGCTCAGGTACCCCCGATGGCAACTTGGACCCGTTTCTCGTCTCACAGGATCCCTGCGGTCGCTAACAATGTTCATGACCTCCTCCTGTGCTCCCCACGCTCCTGTGTAAATACACGCCACTGTCCCCTTCGCCATAATCTATAATGCTGTCTAGTCTTTTCTGAAAACAACCACGCTACATTTGCAGTATCTATTATTGAGCAGGTTAAATTTTTTTTTATTTTTTATTTTTTATAAAGCTTCTGCTGTTCCCGTAAATGTCTGCGCATGAGTGTGGCCTCATCATTGGAGCTTTTCTTAGCCACCCCCTTTCTCAGTAATGTAACTACTTTAAATTATTCATCCAATCACTACCACACACGCCACATTCAAAAAAAAGGTACATCAAAATGCTTATCAGCAAGTAGCGCAGGTTATTTGTTGAATCATCTTATCAGTTGCCTCAAACTTAATCCAATTCAGCTCACAGTATCTCACCAAAGTGCCCCACCATGTCACTTGATATTCCTGGTCTGTGTTAAGCGGTACCTTTGCTGTCATACAAGACATACTGACAAAATAAAGATCACTTAATGTAGTTTAAAGTGACTTTGCAAGTCAATTTTCAAGTAGAAATAGAGTTCATTATGTCATCACATAAGGGTATAGTCACAAGATAAAAGATCCCATCTGAAAAGTCCTCATCAAGTCCTTAAATTTGATCATGTAAGACTCAGGATGGTTTGCTGCAAATAGATTTTTTTTTCCCACTAAGTTTGGAGAGGATCGGATAACAAATGCAGGAATTTTTGTTGTTGTTGTTGTTGTTTTTTGACTCATTGCTATAAGTTTGAGATTTCATGCAGATCTTTATGATTTGGCATGTGTAATACTCTGAAACCAAATAACCAGAGTGGTCATTGGTCAATATAAAGGGATTCTGTGTTAATTGGTCAGCTTTTCAAACAAAATAAAACTTATTACACCATTAGATTAGGGCATATTAACAGGATATTTATAGATAAGGAAAGCCCACACCAAGCATGTATGGTTTGCGCCACAGAGTGGCTATCTGCAGTTGATATAAAAAGTCTACATACACCTGTTCAAATGGCAGGTTTTTGTGAAAAGAATAAGATAGGAATAAGATAAATTATTTTAAAACTTGCCCTGCGATTGGCTGGTGACCGCGGTGTTCAGGGTGTGCCCCGCCTCCCGCCCGAAGATAGCTGGGATAGGCTCCAGCAGCCCGTGACCCTAGTGAGGATAAGCGGTAAAGAAAATGGATGGATGGATTTGAAAACTTTTTTCGACCAATAATGTAGGCCATAACCTGTACAATTCAAGTGAAATTAAAAATAAATATTTTCAAGAGTGAAAGTAAAAATAAACAACTGAAATAATGTGGTTGCACAAGTGTGCACACCCTATAATAACTGGGATGTGGCTGTGTTTAGAATTAACCAATCACATTCAAACGCAACTTAAATGGGAGTCAGCACACAACTGCCACAATTTAAAAGGCCTCTGATTAATCCCAATTAATTTCATTTGAAGCGAAACAGCTCAAACATGATGCTGATACCACCATGCTTCACTGTAGGTATGGCATTCTTTTGGTGTTGAGCGATGTTATGCTTGAGCCAAATATACCTTTGGTAACTATGGCCAAAAAGTTCAATCTTGGTTTTGTTAGACAAAAAACAATATTTCCCAAACACATGCGTGAAAACGTGTTATGGAAAAGCCTACTACAACATCTGAAATTTACTTGGGGTTAAACAGAGGCAATTTAAATGGTGGCAGGTGTGGGCTGACTCCCATTTAACATGAGTTTGAATGTGATTTGTGAATGTTAATTATGGACACAGCCACATTCCATTTGTAAAAGGGTGTGCACACTTAGCCAACCACATTATTTGAGTTGGGTGTGTAGACCTTTTATATTCACTTTAACTCTAATATGTCCAAAAACATGGGAGACGATCAGATATAAATTGCTCAAATGCGGAAAAAAAAAGTGTATTCCCCCCCCCCCCCCCACCCCCCCTTTGACAGGATGTTGTGTTGCGTATAACGTTTGATATTATGTTGACATTAGGCGTAGACCTTTATGCTTTGACATGTGAAAAGTTCTAAAACCAAAGAACCTTTGTGGTGAATATCAACTGTTTGAGCTATCATGTAGTATTATCAGTCTGAACTTCTCCGGGATTGCTTATGTATGGTCTTTCTCCAGCATCCCCGTCTTCCCCTTCTCACCTGTCATTCCCACATTTTCCTGGTTCAAGTGTCCACTGCTTGTTTTTTTGCCCAGTGGAGCTTTCTCTGAGGTGCTTCTTGCTGAAGAAAAGAGGACCCAGAGGCTGGTGGCCATCAAGTGCATCCCAAAGAAAGCTCTGGAAGGCAAAGAGAACAATATAGAGAATGAGATTGCAGTACTGCACAGGTGAGCTGACCCATTGCCCGCCCCACCAGCCCAAAAGTCCCTCATGTTGTCTGGTGGAACGATGTGGCGAGCGCACGGCTTAACCTGAGGTAGATTATATGCAAGAGGTCAAGTGAATGGGCCACCGAACGTACGGTATCAATAGAAAACATTTGGATTGTGCACCGGAAATGTCAGGAGTAAAGAAGATAGACCTATTTTTAGTGTCCCTGTTGCCAGGGCAACAGCACACAGAGGCAAAGATGGTGTGGGGTTCCCTGCAGCAATGTATCGAACAGAAGGAGACATAGCGGGTGGAGAAGAAGCGAGGGGGTATGGATTGAAATTTGAAGTCACTATTAAGCCAATAAAAGAGTATTCAGTGGGAAAAAAGAACAATCTGCTCACCCTGCAATATCCTCCATCATCTGCCAGTGTTAATGTGACATATTCTCTCTCACATGTTGACAGGAGATGCTCTGCTGGATGCTTCACACTGCATATTTTACACTTCCCGTCATTTAAAAATCTGCTCCGAGTAGCACATTCATCAGCCCAAGGCCGCTGTGTCCTTGCATTAAATTACACATGCAAGGCGTTCTAATAGTGACGTAGCGCAACAATAATGCCATCTGGTGACCACATTACAGCTAGCACTGGAGGAATGTTCTAAACAGTAATTATGCTTTCACGGCATTTTCAGAATCAAGCACCCCAACATCGTTTCGCTGGAGGACATCTTTGAAAGCACGTCTCATCTGTACCTCGTCATGCAGCTGTGAGTTGGGGAAATTTTAAGACAAAATAATTTCATGTCATATTTTTTTTGTGCTGTTTACATTCTTCAAAGCTGTAGTGGCCATTCTTGTAAAATGATGCTACAGTGTTATGTCCTCCATGCAGTGTACTGTTTAGTCTGTTCCAAATGAAATGTTCAAACCTTTCAGCAGCAGCATTTTTCTTATGGAAAGAGATCCTGTGGACACTTTTTACAAATTATTTAGTGGGTCAAAGTGCTTCGTTTACTGCCCAATCAGACTATCGGTTTAAGTGGGGAAGATGTTTCATGGTTCAATATCAAAAAGGAAAGTTTTTGCGATATCATAGTCACCCATTAATATGATTGGCTTCCCAGAGCATGTAGCATGTGTTAAAAGATGTAATGATACTATTATTTAGTTTGAGGGAATAAAACAGTGACAAGTGGAGATCCTCAAGCCTCTGCTCTCGAGACATTTGTTTTAACACATTTTTAACAAGAGGCTTGAGTAAAGAGCCTTGAGGAACTCTGTGTGTCATTTTTGCCTGGAATATACAGTATATACCAGCTTTGTTTTTTCAGTCGAGAACAGAGCCTTTCGGCGATGCTCCTTTTATACACATTCATGTCACTCACCTGTTTCCAATTAACCTGTTCATCTGATCTGCTATCAAGCTAATTTTGTTCAGAGCCATGAGCATGAAAGTGGTAAGGGGACTTCTTTAGCTTGTTTAATAATTTTAAAACAACTGAGAAAACAGAGCCCTGAGACGAGTTGTCATTTTGGTTCCTCAAGGCTCTGAATACAAGTTGCTTGATGGCTTAAACATATTTACATGGTAGCGTGACGTGATGCGGATTTCCTTAAGGGGAGTTCCTTAAGGGCATGTTCTCGAGCATCATGTTTAACACAAATTTAACAGAAGTTGCTCAGGAACAGGATTGTCATTTTTTTTAGCATATACACTAAGCAGATGTTTGTAGATGCTTAACGAATTACACGCTACAGTGAAGTGGAGTTCCTCAAGGCTGTTCAGGAGCCATTTGTGTTCAACTTGTCAGCTTGTCATTTTTGCCTTCAGCATCAACAGAACCTGTCACTCAGTTACGATAAAAATCAGCTTTGCTTTTATCATGCAGTGTATCAGGTGGCGAGTTGTTTGACAGAATTGTGGAGAAGGGCTTCTACACAGAGAGAGATGCCAGCCAGCTCATACACCAGATCTTGGATGCAGTCAAATATCTCCATGATATGGGCATTGTGCACAGAGACCTAAAGGTAGGATGGGAAAGAATTGGAGCGAAACTGCCACTATCTGTGTATTTGCTCTAACAATACCTGTATTTGCAGCCAGAGAATTTGCTGTATTACAGCATGGATGAAGACTCTAAGATCATGATCAGTGACTTTGGCCTGTCGAAGATCGAGGGAGCGGGCAGCGTTATGTCCACAGCCTGCGGGACTCCCGGATACGTGGGTGAGGCATTTATTTCCCGGGTGAGCCACCCCTCTCTTTTGTATGCTCAGCACTCGTTGGCTAAGCCGACATCCTCTTGTACACATTGACTCGTGAGAGGCTCTCTCATCCACTAGTGAGTCAAGTGCAAGCGATCCATAAGTACTCTCTAGTCTCTTTAACGTGACCCGGCAGCTTGCAAAGGTCAAGATGATTTTGAATGCAACCCTCACCACTGCTGTGCATTTGCGTGTTACACAGCTCCTGAGGTGCTCGCCCAGAAGCCGTACAGCAAAGCAGTCGATTGTTGGTCCATAGGAGTCATTTCGTATATTCTGTGAGTTTGAATTTGTTCAGTTTGTTGCAATTAAATCTGCCTTTACAAAGGTAAAAATGTGATAATTTGTATGTACAAAATGAACAGAATATTACAAACAACTGTCACTGCGATGCAGAGCAGTTCTAATCTAAAACTCCTGCAAAAAAATACAATATTTTAAAATGCAGTTTCTGGAAAAATCACATGTGTATGCTGAGGAGCTGATGCTGAACTGAAATCCTGTACTCAAATGAAGAAAAGAAGTAGACTGTAAGAAAGTTTTGTACTATGAGAATTGATAAAATGCTATCATAGAGCGAGATATAGTAACGTAAGTACAACAAGTGCTCAGGCAGATTGATAAGGGGTTTCCATCCTGCTTTGTATTCAGGTACTATTTCTACTGAGAATTACTAAAATGCTAACATGCTACCAGTTGGTATGCTAACATATGGCAAAATAGCAAGCTGAACCAAAAAAGTGCCGAGGCCAATTGATCAGCGTTTTACAGCTCTTCCTGTATTATGGTACTATTTATAATGAGAATTGATTAAATGCTAACATGGTAACATGGTGGCATGTTAGCATTTAATCAATTCTCATTAAAGAAAAGAATCACCTTTTATTGTCATGACAATGCATGGATGCACACGAAATTTGTTCTCTGCATTTTACCTATCACAGTGAACACACACACGTTAGTGGAACACACTGGAGCAGGGGGCAGCTAAAGCGCCCGGGGAGCATTTCGGGGTATCAGAGTCTTGCTCAAGGACACCACAGCTGTGAGTCCAGGGGATGTGGGCGGATGCGGGACTGGTTTGAATAATCAGTTGAAAAATGCCAGAGGATAGGATAATGTGCAACATATTTCCATTAATTTGGGAATTTTGCCACGGAAAAATACATAATCCTGGAAAAAGAGGAAATTCAGGGAATAGGAAAGATAATTCCTGAATGTGCTAAATATTTTCTAGAGTTCTTTGAAAAATTTGATGTTTTAGAATGACAAAAAGTCCATAGAAATAATGATTATAAAGAATTGTAGCGCAGTATAACATAATGAGTTCATATTTTTGGACAGTGTTAATCAAAATGGAGCATTATTATCTTCATAAAAGCAAAATTCTATGACCAATCCAGCTATTCTATTGTGCAGGTGTACCTAATGTAGCGGTGTATTCTTTTTTTAAATGTACCTTCAGACTTTGCGGGTATCCTCCATTTTACGACGAGAACGACGCCAAGTTGTTTGAGCAAATCCTGAAAGCGGAGTATGAATTTGACTCTCCGTACTGGGACGATATCTCCGATTCAGGTATCCCTGGAGTTAACATCTGCAGCTCACAAAATCTGACAACACATCACAAACGTAACTTTGATTTGTAGCCAAAGACTTTATCTGCCACATGATGGAGAAGGATTCTTCAAAAAGATACACATGTGAACAGGCCCTACAGCACCCATGGTAGGAACCTTTTCTCATTCTACACATATTCAGACACTCATTGGAACAGCAGATGGATACAGAAAAGTAGGAAAAAATACACAATGATAAACTAATGATGATGCATACTATATGGACAAACGTATTGGGACACCGGGCCATTACTCCCTCTGTGAGTGAAAATGAAAGAAAATACGTTGCAGACTACAGTATGTCTATGAGAACATCTGTGAGGACCTTAGAAAGGGTCTGCCTCATTATCTCTTCAGCATCAAACTCATCCAAGCATGCCTTTACTGTATAGACCCTGCTTTCTGCACTGAACAGAAATGGATCTTCCCAAAATACTTGTATGCTTCCCACAAAAGGTGGAAGCATACATCCATTCATCCATTTTCTTTACCGCTTATCCTCATTAGGGTCACGGGCTGCTGGAGCCTATCCCAGCTATCTTCGGGCGGGAAGCGGGGTACACCCTGAACTGGTCGCCAGCCAATCGCCGGGAACATACGATTTTGGAATGTGAGAGGAAACCGGAGTGACCGGAGAAAATCCACCTAGGCACGGAGAGAAGAAGCAAACTCCTCACAAGCGGGGCCGGGATTTGAACCCCGGTCCCCAGAACTGTGAGGCAGAAGCATACAAGTAGATAAAATATATTGGCAAGATGCATAATTAAGATTCAAATAATTAATGGATTAAGTGGTTTGTCCATATAGGGAATTTCATCTTAACTTGTCTGATCACAAATCATTCATTCTTAAAGGTAGAACAACATTTGAAGTTTAAGTTTTAAGTATCTGCCAGGAGAGACTCAAGCACAATGAGCGAAACACTGACTTATACAAAAAAGTTTGGACAAGCCGTTTCTCTGTCTGGCTATGTGTGGGTCCCTTATTTTTACTGGTGGTATCCTTTCAAAACTTCCTTTGATGACTTTTTAATGTCTTTGATGCTGTCATTCTTCCCTTAATAACACTTCGTTGAGGTTCAGCTGAGGTTAATTTGTTTACATTGAAGTCTAGGATTCTTATAACTTTATTTTTTAAAAATGTTTATTAATTCACATTTATTAATTTATGAACATTTATATGAAAGACAAAAGATTAATGAAATGATAAAGAAAAAAAGACCCTAGAGTACCCTGCTTATTGATGTGACGCGTGTCGTTTTCCCAGGATCTGCGGAGACACTGCTCTGGACAAGAACATCCATGAATCCGTCAGTGCTCAAATCAAGAAAAACTTTGCCAAAAGCAAGTGGAAGGTTAGTGATTCAGTAGAAAGAAAGAAGATTTTCCTTACTTTACCCTCTTTCTCTGTCCAACGCAGCAAGCGTTCAACGCCACGGCAGTGGTGCGCCACATGCGCAGGTTGCAGCTGGGGACCAGCGTGGAGGGACCTAGTCAGATCACTCCCACCAGCCCCTGCCATGGACTCCTGCTCCCTGAGGAGGAAGAGGAAGATGAGTTGGGGAATGGCGAGAATGAGAGCTGTGAGTTTGCAAAGCACTCCATAAAAGTGTCTGTTTGAAGATCATTTATCTTCTTTTTGCAACACATACACATGGTTAACTATCGTGAAAAATCGGAAGACAAACTCATCTTAGAGCTGCACTAAATAAGAGAGCCTGACTTGCTTCTTTGTAATACAGAACGCTCCATTAAATGTGACAGGAAAGCCATAGCTTACTGCAATAAAACACAAAATTAATGAACGCACAGCTACGAGCTGTCAGCTCACAATACTGTCACTCTTAACCCAAAACAACTCAATAATTCAAAACTGATGGGATGTAACGGATCAAGGGTCATTAACATGGTAATGTATTTTATAATTATGTACTTTATTCTGTTTACCGTGCTCAATTGTCCTCACTGGATTAATAAGTACAACGGCACCGCCACAGTCAAACACAATCTGTTATGTGAAGCTGGTTGGCTTTCAAGTTGTTCTCGTTTTTAAACACTTGTAAATTAATTCATTCCAGATCATCAAAAAAAAAAAAAGAAACTGTAATGGTTTAACTATAATTTTACCATTAATAACTGCCATACAAGTATAAACCACTGTGAAATAAAACTAAAAGTAAACTACTACAGTGGGGCAAAAAAGTATTTAGTCAGCCACCAATTGTGCAAGTTCTCCCACTTAAAAAGATGAGAGAGGCATGTAATTTTCATCATAGGTATATCTCACCTATGAAAGACAAAATGAGAAAGAAAAAAAATTCAGAAAATCACATTGTTTGATTTATAAAGAATTTATTAGCAAATTATGGTGGAAAATAAGTATTTGGCCACCTACAAACAAGCAAGATTTCTGGCTCTCA
This sequence comes from Phycodurus eques, assembly GCF_024500275.1. NCBI lineage: Eukaryota > Metazoa > Chordata > Actinopteri > Syngnathiformes > Syngnathidae > Phycodurus > Phycodurus eques. The sequence goes on from NC_084534.1 coordinate 20,408,170, forward strand.
CAGACCTGTAACCTCTTCTTTAAAAGGACCCTCTGTCCTCCACTCGTTACCTGTATTAATGGGACCTGTTTGAACTCGTTATCAGTATAAAAAACACCTGTCCACAACCTAAAACAGTCACACTTTAAACACCACCATGCCCAAGACCAAAGAGTTGTCAAAGTACACCAGAAACAAAATTGTAGACCTGCACCAGGCTAGGAAGACTGAATCTGCACTAGGTAAGCAGCTTGGTGTGAAGAAATCAACTGTGGGAGCAATTATTAGAAAATGGAAGACATACAAGACCACTGATAATCTCCCTCGATCTAGGGGTCCACGCAACATCTCACCCCGTGGTGTTAAAATGACAAGAACGGTGAGCAAATATACCAGAACCACACTGGGGGACCGAGTGAATGACCTGCAGAGAGCTGGGACCAAAGTAACAAAGGTTACTATCACACACTACGCAGCCAGGGACTCAAATCCTGCAGTGCCAGACGTTTCCCCCTGCTTAAGCCAGTACATGTCCAGGCCCGTCTGAAGTTTGCTAGAGAGCATCTGGATGATCCAGAAGAGGATTAGGAGAATGTCATATGGTCAGAACCAAAATATAACTTTTTGGTAATAACTCAACTTGTTGTGTTTGGAGGAGAAAGAATGCATCCAAACAACACCATACCTACTGTGAAATACCTATTGTGAAGCATGCGGGTGGAAACATCATGCTTTGGGGCTGTTTTTCTGCAAAGGGACCAGGACGACTGATCTGTGTAAAGGAAAGAATGAATGGGGTCATGTTGTGAGATTTTGAGTAAAAACCTCCTTCCATCAGCAAGGGCATTGAAGATGAAACGTGGCTGGGTCTTTCAGCATGACAATGATCCCAAACACACCGCCTGGGCAATGAAGGAGCGGCTTCGTAAGAAGCATTTCAAGGCCCTGGAGTGGCCTAGCCAGTCTCCAGATCTCAACCCCATAGAAAATTTATGGAGGGAGTTGAAAGTCTGTGTTTTCTAGCGACAGCCCCAAAACATCACTGCTCTCGAAGAGATCTGCATGGAGGAATGGGCCAAAATACCAGCAACAGTGTGGGAAAACCTTGTGAAGACTTACAGAAAACATTTGACCTCTGTCATTGACAATAAAGGGTATATAACAAAGTATTGAAATGAACTTTTATTATTGACCAAATACTTATTTGCCACCATACTTTGCTAATAAATTCTTTTAAAAACAGATTTTGGTTTTGGATTTTCTTTTTCTCATTTTGTCTCTCACAGGTGAGGTATACCTATGATGAAAATGACAGGCCTCTCTCATCTTTTTAATTGGGAGAACTTGCACAATTGGTGGCTGACTAAATATTTTTTTGCCCCATTATGTGTTGTACCCAGCTTACCTTGTGATTTACCTGACTTAATTCACCTCGTAATACCGCATATCACATTGCAATGTTAGAAGAAATCAATGCATCATACAAAAACTCAACATAACAACAGGCAATTTAAAGTCGTCAATCAAGCTACCATGCATGTTTTTGGGACGTGGGAGTCAACCAGAGTGCCCGGAGAAAACCCACCCAGGCACGGGGAGAACATGCAAACTCCACACAGGCGGGACCGGGATTTGAACCCCGGTCCCCAGAACTGTGAGGCAGATGTGCTAACCAGTCGTGCCGGGCATGACAAAACAATTACACAAATAAAATACATCATACTCACCAGAGATGCTGATTATTAAATGTATTAATGTGTTCAGATCGCTACAGATGTTTTGCTAGTCAACCTTGGCTTGCTCTGTCCAAGCAATTAGAGGACTGAAAAATGCTGTTGTTATTGTGCATTCTAAGGCGAATTTAAAATCTGTTTTATTAAAGAAACAGTCCCATTTTTATAAAGTTTAAGTGAATCAGCACTAATGATTCTGAAGGCCGTGGCCACGTTAGATTGACATGGCAACACACAGAGGCTGAAATCTGATTGGACAAAAAAATATTTTTTATATTATACAGCCAAGGGAAACACTGAAATAAAGAGAATAGACTTAAATTATTAATACAATTTCATGGAACAAATACACAACTTTAAGTTGTAAATGTAGGTCAGTGCTTCGGGCCTACCACTGCCCATTGATAATGCAGACAACAGAGGAAGGCGTTTGAAGTGCGGTACCATCACCAACTGGCGTCTTATAGGGACTGCTGGAATGAGTAAGTGCGTGTTTATCTCTGGAATGAGTAAGTCCGTGTTTTATCTCTGGAATGAGTAAGTGCATGTTTATCTGGCATCTTTCACGTCCAGTGTCCCACCACAGCGATGATCGTCGCGGAAGCGCCGAGGGGAGCACGGACCGGGACAGCCTGAGGAGCTGCACTTACTGCTGCAGGCCGGCCAGCCGCATCTGAATACAACCTCACTGACTTTTTTTTCCTTTTCTTTCTGAAATTCATTTTTTGTTTATTTTTTCTTAATTGATGATATTGAGACCCTATGGAGTGAACAGAGAGCTGCTTCCCACCCAGTCTAGCCAGGAATGCAGAGTAGAGCTCAGCACGCACCATCCAGCGTGTGGACCATTGTCCTGACAGTGTCCCCTAATGACAGACGTTTTTATGTTACAGCGAGCTCTCATTGCAACTATTCTTTCAAACGCCACTGTGCTGCAGTTAGTTATGTTTAAGGCCATCTGCTTATTTTTGGCCTTTTTTCATTCCCATGTTGTCTCAGTGAGTGTTTTTCAACCTTTATTGAGCCAAGGCACATACAGTACTGTTTTTTCACGACCATAAGGCGCACCTAAAAGTCTTAAATTTTCTCCAAAATGGAAGGGCCGCCTTATAATGCAGCGCGCCTTATGTGTGCACCGAGTTCCAAAATCTGTAAATGTTGTTGTGTGACTTTGATGAGCACTCCGCTTGACTGACTGGGAACATTTCCTGCCGACACACTGCTTTTATAGAGGAAAGGCGGACGTGACTGAGGGCAGCATGCGGACGTTAAAGGGTGCGCGTGAAAGAGGACGCTAAAGGCACGCCCCCAGTAAGTATATGCATTGTGCAAAACAACATCGGTTTGGCTAAGGACCCCCGAAAATGGAACCTACAAAGAGACACGCTTACGAAGCACAGTTTAAACTGCAAGTTACGCGGAGGAACATGGGAATCGAGCAGCCGCGAGAGAATTCAAGATCAACGAATCCATGGTTAGCAAGTGGAGGGAGCAGGAAAACGCCGGCTTCATTGCTGAACAGCCCACCGGCAAAAAGACTGACTCGGACAATGACGAGAGGGAACCCGGCATGTTTGATGGAGAACTTGCCCAGCTGTTCATTTCGGATACAGAAGAGGAGGACTTTGATGGATTTGTGGATGAGGATTGATCAAAAAATAATGTGAGTACATTGTGAAATACTTCAATAAGGTACAACCGAACTCAGTTTTGCTCACGCTGCCTTTTTAAAAACATACGCTAGCATGCATGCTAGCGTATGTTTTACCATGCCTGCGCCCAATAATACGGTGCTCCTTATGTATGTGTTAAATACAGAAATAGACCCTGTAACTGAGACTGCACCTTTTAATACGGTGTGCCTTATGGTCGCGAAAATACTGTACTTATAATTTTAAATTTGGTGATATTTGGTTTTCAGGTGAAGTTTCAGGGTGAACCTAAAAGGCACTGTAACCTTTTCAGGTAAACTTAATTTGACTCCAAAAGGTTTGAATGCACGTCCAATTGTTCATTGTTTCACTACTTTTTGCCCAACTTACTGTTGCTGAATGGCAAAATTCCCAAAACGTTTATGATCCATGAATCGACCAATACATTTCCTGGTTGAATTAGAAATGGCATTTACACAGTCCTATTCATTATGCTGTTGACATTTTGACAGCATGAGACCAAGACAACACCTAACAATTGATCAAAAGTGCTTTGCCACAGCGAGACTTCAAACAGGATGTTCTCAGACGCAGTGGTGGGCTTTGCTTGAATGACGCCCTGTGCAAGACCACCCCCCCCAACACACACACACACACCGGATTGGACCTTATATTTGCTTTAAAACATATTTAATTATAAATAATAATCAATAGTAATAAAATATAAACAGAATTCAAAAACAAATCTTGCATTGGATTGTCGATGCTGACTTCCTAGCATGTGTACTGCCATGATTGTGTACAGTTGCGATAGTTACATGTCAATCGTAATATTTAGACGTTTGTGTTTCCCTATAGTAATAGTAGTTCTGTGTGTGTTTTACGTATAAGACCATAACACTCCCACTCCCCGCTCATTTCAATGTTTATCAGCAAAATCAATAAAAACTTGAATGCATGTTAGGAGAACCATCAGGAGGCATTATCCTGTGCGGCCACATATATTACACATACCAGAAACCGCCACTGCAGGGAAGTGGCCACTGAGGTTAGGTTGTCAGAGTGTCATCAGCATATTGCAGGAGAGATGCAGAGAGACTGGAAGACTCACAGAAAGGCTTAGAAGTGGAGATCCTGGGAAATGTATTGGTCCATTCATGGATTCATCACCTTTTGTGAATTCTGCCCTTTAGCTCCTTGTTAGATACAGCAAGTGGTGCAAAAAGTACTGAAACATTGACCTGTGCATTCAAAATGTTAGAGGTCAAATTAAGTTCACAAAGGTTATAGTGCATCTTAGCTTAAACCTGAAATTTCACCCAAAACTCGAATAGCCTTAACTTTTTGTGAGTAGTGCATTATATGTTGGAAAAATCTCATGGCACACAAACAAACAATAATGCCACTAAATGTATACACAGTACAGTATTGTAAAATATTATCTTGTCTCAATTTACTCACAAATTGACTTACTGAGTATGAAATCTCGGTTAGTATGGAGATGATTTTGTTTGTTTTGTTTTATGGCTGTTCTGTTATTAGAGGCTCACACTGAGATACTCCTATACGTTCCTCCTCCATGAATTGTTGTAATGGAAAGTACCACTTAGTCTAAGGAGCACAGTTAAAGCCCCAAAACATGCATCCATCACATTTCTATATGGCTTATCCTGTTCAGGGTCGCAGGGAGCTGCAACCGATCTCAGCTGACTTTGGGTGAAAGGCAAGACTGCACCCTGGACTGATCGGCAGTCAATCACAGACAACCTGAGTGGTAACTGAAACCACGCAAGTCAGGCGAGTGAACCGTCGCAGCATCAGTCGCTATCCCCAAAAACATTTAACCCACAAATGCTCGTCATATATAATGAAAAATGCTTGCCCGACCATTGCATCATATTTTTAAATGCTTGTCATATATATCAAAAAATGCTTGTTCGATCATTGCATCATATTTTTTCATAAACTCATTATGTCCATGTTCTAAACACTTAAATGGCCCCACGATAGTACTAAGGTTCAGCCTAACTATCTGGGATCTCAGTGTGGGTGCTCCACCTGCTCTGTGCTGTGCAATCTCTAGTGGAAGTCGGTCTAGTGTTTGCATGACCTGGTTAAATGTTTACGTGAATGATGATCAATGAGTATACACACATGATGATGATGATTATATTATTGTTATTACTACTACTGTTGTATTGCCAATGATGTACTCCTGTAATTCTTTTAGCTATATAATGTGAAGTGAGTAACACCAAAAGAAATGTTGACAAAGTACAAAAACACAGCACAGTGGACGTATTGTTTGACATATTTCGCAAATTCATGTCCCCCCCCCCACCCCCTCCCTCCCATGTCTTTTCATGTGTGAAGTACTCAATGGACAAAAGTATCGGGACACATGACACCTGCAGTGGAGCAAAAAAGTATTTAGTCATCCACCAATTGTACAAGTTCTCCCAATTAAAAAGATTAGAGAGGCCTGTAATATTCATAGGTATACCTCACCTATGAGACAAAATGAGAGAGAGAGAAAATAAATCCAGAAAATCAGATTGTCTGATTTTAAAAAAAGCTAATTATGGTGTAAAATAAGTATTTGGTCAACAACAAAAGTTCATTTCAATATTTTGTTGTATACCGTTTGTTGGCAATGACAGAAGTCAACCGTTTTCTGTAAGTCTTCACAAGGTTTTCCCACACTGTTGCTGGTATTTTGGCCCATTCCTCCATGCAGATCTCCAATAGAGCAGTGATGTTTCGGGGATGTCACTGGGCAACACAGACTTTCAACTGCCCCAAAGATTTTCTATGGGGTTGAGATCTGGAGACTGGCTAGGCCGCTCGTTGCCCGGGCAGTGTGTTTGGGATCACTCTTTTCATCTTCAATTCCCTTACTGATGGAAGGAGGATTTCACTCAAAATCTCACGATACATGGCCCCATTCATTCTTTCCTTTACACAGATCAGTCATCCTGGTCCCTTTGCAGAAAAACAGCCCCAAAGCATGATGTTTCCACCACCATGCTTCACAGTAGGTATGGTGTTCTTTGGATGGAACTCAGCATTCTTTCTCCTCCAAACATGACAAGTTGAGTTTTTACCAAAAAGTTATATTTTGGTTTCATCTAACCATATGACATTCTCCCAATCCTCTTCTGGATCATACAAATGCTCTCTAGCAAACTTCAGACGGGCCTGGACATGTACTGGCTTAAGCAGGGGGAAACGTCTGGCACTGCAGGATTTGAGTCCCTGGCGTCGTAGTGTGATACTGATGGTAGCCTTTGTTACTTTGGTCCCAGCTGTCTGCAGGTCAGTCACTCGGTCCCCCAGTGTGTTTCTGGGATTTTTGCTCACCGTTCTTGTGATCATTTTGACCCCACGGGGTGAGATGTTGCGTTTAGCCCCAGATCGAGGGAGATAATCAGTGGTCTTGTATGTCTTCCTTTTTTAAATAATTGCTCCCACAGTTGATTTCTTCACACCAAGCTGCTTACCTATTGCAGATCCAGTCCATCGTGGTGCAGGTCTACAATTTTGTTTCTGGTGTCCTTTGACAGCTCTTTGGTCTTGGCCATACTGGAGTTTGGAGTGTGACTGTTTAAGGTTGTGGACAGGTGTCTTTTATACTGCTAATGAGTTCAAACAGGTGCCATTAATACAGGTAATGAGTGGAGGACAGAAGAAGTTACAGGTCTGTTAGAGCCAGAAATCTTGCTTGTTTGTAGGTGACCAATTACTTATTTTCCACCATAATTTGCTAATAAATTCTTTAATTTAAAATTAATAAATATAAAAAATAATTCTGGCGGGATGGTGGCCGACTGGTTAGAGCTTCAGCCTCACAGTTCTGAGGACCCGGGTTCAATCCCCGGCCCCGCCTGTGTGGAGTTTGCATGTTCTCCCCCGTGCCTGCGTGGTTTCCTCCCACATCCCAAAAACATGCATTAATTGGAGACTCTAAATTGCCCGTAGGCATGACTGTGAGTGCGAATGGTTGTTTGTTTCTATGTGCCCTGCGATTGGCTGGTAACCAGTTCAGGGTGTACCCCGACTCCTGCCCGATGACAGCTGGGATAGGCTCCAGCACGCCCGCGACCCTAGTGAGGAGAAGCGGCTCAGAAAATGGATGGATGGAAAAATAATTCTTTAAATTCTGATTTCCTGGATTTGTTTTTCTTTCTGGATTTTTCTTTTAGTTTTTTATAGGTGAGGTATACCTATGATGAAAATTACAGGCCTCTCTCATCTTTTTAAGTGGGAAAACTTGCACAATTGGTGGCTGACTAAATACTATTTTGCCCCACTGTACATGAAGTGAAAATGGAGGAAAATATGGAGTTGGTCAATCTTTTGCAGCTATAATAACCCTCTTTTACACAGAGAACCTGCAAAATTCCTGCATCAGAGCTGCAAAAGAAGATTTACCCATGTTAGCCTTTTACACAGAACCCAGTGAAATAGTATACAGTGGTGCCTTGCAATACGAGTGACCTGACTTTTCAAGATGTGGGCCGTCGTTCAGTGATTTTGAGAAACTTGATATATGAGCACTGCATTGTGACAGTGAGCTTAACTCAACTCACTTCAGAACAAACAGCAGTTTGGCAAAAAGTAAACCACTCCCAGTTGAAGTTTATTGTCAAACTAAACATAGTTGTCTTAAAGTCCGCTAATTTAATGCTAACACTTGAAACGCCATAGACCGGCTAACCAATAACAGCTGTGTCGCGGTGTTACAAAGCTTTAAGCAACAAATATTTGAATATTTGAACACAAAACAGTGGAGCAACACATGTAGATGAGTGATAAAACCATACTCAAAGGCATAGTCTTTATCCTCTACAAAGAACAACTCGTGGGAGAGTGGAAGAGTGGGAGAAAATACCACCTGAGAAGTGCAAAAAGCTTACAGGTGGGTACAAGAAACATTTGGAGACTGTCATTTGGAGGTCCAAATTACTTTGGACCTCCAATTAAAAGATTCTGATGGTATTAGTTTGGTACTTTTCCATTTTTTTTCTGAAGATATTAGACAGTTTATGCAAAAAATGAAGGGGTGCCAATAACTGTGAGCATATATATATATATATATATATATATATATATATATATATATATATATATATATATATATATATATATATATATATATATATATATATATATATGTGTATGTATGGAGGCATGAACGGATTAAAGGCATTTTCTTTCATTTCGATGGGGAGAGATGATTTGAGACGGAACATATTAAACTTGTGGGTACTCAAGGCGCCACTGTATGGTAATTGTCATGACAGCACTGTCTAAATTGTTTTCAGACAGCGACAATTCCTTTAAAAATATATATATATTTTTTACAGGTGGTGTAAAAGGGACTACATTGTACATTGTTAGACTTAGAAGATTTCCTAGTTGTTTTTTTTGTAGGAATTTGGGGTAATTGTGAAGGAGGGTCTACCCCACAATCTTTTTGGGTTGAGGTTAAGGCTCAGTTGAGACAATGAAAGTTTACAGAACCATACGAGCGCTCCTCGATTACAAGGTGTATCTCTATACTTTTGTCTGTGTTTTATTCATCTCAAAGTCCCCTAATATATAGGGAGACATTTAAAAAAATATTCTGATTGGACAAAAGTGCCAACTACAAAACAAATATGTATGTATAAAAAAAGAAATAAGGTAAAAGGGTAAAACCACTTTGACTGCGGACCCAAAGCCATACTCATGAAGTAGGAATGATTGAGTGCACATTCATCTTGTAGTATCTAACTGAGAAAAAGACAGATGGATGTGATTCTCGAACAGTAAAGAGGAGGAAGACAACCTGGGGATGGTGAAGTGAATCTTTCCATGAGTCACACCATAATGAAATTTGGGGGTATCGAGTCTCACATTTTGTTTTGTGTTGACCCATGCTTCAAACAGGTTCATCATATAGCGCGGTAAAAAAGAAAGCAATCGCTCTGTATTTCCACAAAATGTGAAAAATATGCAAACTGTGTGTGAAGGGCTTCATTCAATGTCAAATAGCCATCGTTAAACCACTTTCGTATCTACTATTAATATATGTTGTTTATGCTCGTTTTACCCATCCAAACACGTCCGAAATGCATAAAAAGCACTTGTATATTATATATAAATAAAAATATAAGTATATATTGTATATCCATTTTTTGTAAAGCTGTTTTGAGCTACAAAAGTATGGATGCAATGCATCATGGGTTATTGAACAAGATGTAGAATACAATGATTTGTACCCACGGAGAGCCGGAAATTGAATAAATCTCCCCTGTCTATGCATTATGTGTGTTTGTGTGTGTCTGCTGTCACTGTGTTGCATCATATAATAGTACAAATATATCAACAACTTTAAAATGGATGCTAAGACTTTACTTTATTCATCCTCAAATGACATTTCCCCCCATAATTAAAACGTTTTGTTGGGACTGTTCACTGCAATGTGAAACTGATCCACTACATGCACTATAATAATGCATTGACACTGTCAGTATATATTAAATATGCTTAGTCATTTGCATTGCTTGCGAACACTTCTGGTGTGAAAAAAAAAAATACATCAGTTATATGGACAGAGTATGGTCAGAAAATGTTGTCTAAAGAGGTGCCTGCACTGCTCTCCGCTGGCCAACTACGGAACAACATGATGTTCATCATCCAATATAACTATAGAATACATGAAAATAATATCTTGTAGTAGCCTACATTTACTAAATACAATAAAATACAACTAGTCTATTAACTAACTGAAGGTTTGGTCGACGATCAACCAGCATGTTTACCCTCCCGTTTCCTTCACGAGTCACATCTACATACCAGATGAAGCAAACATCACCTGGCTTGTCATGATAATGACAATAATACTACGCTTTATGGATTGCAGCTGGGCTTAATGGTTGACACCTTGCTGCCTCGCAACAAGATACCTCAGAGGTGCTGATACCTCACAGTCAGATACCCCGCAAGCTAATTTGACAATCTGATTCATTCTAAACGTCACAGCGGGTATTAATAAGGCAGCTTCATGATATTCACGAATGTCACAGTTTAAAAGACATGCTTGCGTGTGTCAATATCTAGTCAGAACTTCTCGCCCTCATACCCCAGCTCAGGTGACATATGTCCCGAGAGCCAGCTTCTGTAGCCGGGGCTCGGACCGACACCCAGCTCTCTGTGCACCCGACCCACATGACAATTCTTCGGGCTCTGCACGGCTGGGCTTTATGGGTGCAGGTCCGGCCACCAGGAGCTAGCCATCAAGCCCCACCTGCAGGCCTCGCTCCAGGTGACCAAGTTATTGTATATCACAGGGGATTTTAGAGCCGTGCTTTTTCTGGTCCCTTACATGGAACCTGTTTACCCTGGGTGACTCTGCCAGGGGCATAATTTTCCAGTCCCAGACAATTTAGCTCCTAGGATCATTGGGACACACAAACCTCTCCAACACGAGTGGTTGGGAAGGTGACGGCTCATGGAGAGAAGCTGTGAGCTGTAATCTCATCATAAGACTGCAGATACTTGACAATCTTGGACTTGTGGGAAGGCTCCAGAAGCCTCTTTTTTTTTTTTTTGTCAGTTGAAGTATTGGTGATGCTAAATAAGTATAACTCAAAAGTAGGAATCACCTCTTTGTTGTTAGGGTTAGTGTAATGTTTTGTCACATCATGTTTTTTTGACTCAATTATTAATAGCCAGAAAAAGAAAAAAAAAACACTTTTTCATGTATCTTCATCCTTATGAAAAAAAATACCTTAAATTGGGGTCACAGGGGTGACCCCCAAAAATTGACTTCACTTAGCAAGATGAAACTTGCCATTTCGCTTTGAAATAGCCATTTTAACAGTCATTTCGGCTATTTCCAGGGGTCCTCCAAAGACACACTTGTCCTGGAGATTCCAAATGCTACCGTGTTTGAACCACGTATTCTGGAGAGATGGACGACATTAAATTGAGAAATATGGAGGGTGTTGCCAATGCGTGTCGTCCAAGCATGGCATAAAAGTTTGCTAACAACGTATCCGTGTCCCTTGCTCACTCAGTTGTACAGTATATGTGCCATGTACAGTATATGTACCATCTTCCTCAAAACTATTGTTTCTCATTTATTTTAGGATAGTATCAAATGCTCTCACGTGTCGTACTGTATATGGCCCCCAGACATGTATTGACAAGATATTGTAATATATAATGTTGCATAATACTGTAAAAACAGTATTATGCAACATTAGTTGTAATATTCAGGTCTTGTTTGTGAGCCACTTATTACCGAAAATGTGTCTTGGAGCGAAACGTTCAGAATTTTGACACATTGCTTTAATAACGTTTATCTTGAACAACAGACAATAAAACACTACTTTTTCATGTTCAAACTGGAAGAAGTCTAGACTTAAAGCGGGAGTTTGCAGTGTAAGACTGCTAGCAAGATTTGAATGTAGTCTCATTTCACTAATCCCCTTCCTCGCGTCTTTCACCAAAGCCACGCGCCTCACAAATATACACGAGATGTGCATTATACATAATGTGCACTGAGAACAAGCTGACGTTTGCCACGGTTGCAACTTTGGTAGCATGACATAGACCTAATACACATAAGGACTTTTCAAATCTTAACCTCACAAATTAAAATAAAAAATCTGGCATTTAACAGTGTTCGTTGTATTGTGTGGTCCAATAATCAACACAGAACAACACACGTAAAGATTCTGTCCCACCACCGATCTTGATGATCACACCTGATCTATAAAAAAAAACAAAACAAAAAAAAAAACTTCGTGTCCTCTGGGGAACCCACTTTTATGCAAAAAAAAAAAAAAAAACAATAAAAATACAAAACTCGGTAAGACAAGCTTGTTTTTATTTATGATCATTTCCTTTTGTTGAGTCAGGGTGCTTCTTGATTGGTTATATTCCGTTCCACTTCACAATTCACGGCATCACGCCCCGGGAGAAGACTTTTGGACGTAAATACTGTATCGAACCCGTTAATTATTTAAGATTGTCAGCCAAGACTTGTTTCAGTTGAGATTTTCCATTGAACTTCATATTCATTAAGTAGATGTTATGCTGTTAGAAAGGCATATTGGTCAAGCATCCATACTTTTTTAAAAACAATTTAAATGCAAGCAAACAATGTAGATGCAACCAACAAAATATATGAGCTTGCTGACTGGATGGACATTTGTGACTAATGTTACCATTTAATGAGCACACTATTCACCTTCACTTAGCAACACGATTCAGTTAGCAAACTGTGTACTGTTTAATGAATATATTTTGAATGTCTGAAAGGTTTTTACATCAATTGATTATTTCACTATGACAGAGTGGACGTGTTAAGCTTGACAACATCAAAATACACAATTGAAAATTAGAAAACAGTGTCAATATTCTGCAGTTTAAGACTCCATCAAAGGAAGACCAAATGCTGGTCATAATGTCACTGAATTATTATTCTTTTTTTTTTTTATTAAAAGGGGCAGTTACCCCATAATGACGGTGCACAGCAACGCCAGGGAAACATGCAAAATCTTCCATTTGATTAAGAAAATAGTATATATATGATCAAACGGACTTATCAAATAACTTGCTGTGGACAGTTAAACCATGTAAGAAATTATTTAGTAACATGTAACCACGTATTAGACACAATACACAGTACTTAGCAGACCAGTGTGTGGGACATGCCAAAGTTACGTACATCCAATAAATAAATGGTAAATAATAAAGGAAACACATTATCATTGTAATGGTATATGCACAAATGTTTGTCCACTTAAAATAAAACTTCAAGAGTTTCATTATTTTGCTCCATTTTCATGATGACTGAGTGATTCTGATGAGGAGACCAAAGGCACTTTATTGGGATATTCACACCGACATGTTCCGAAGACACATGGGAACGGTTTTAAATTGTGAACAAAATGCAAATATCCTTTAAGACAGTAAATAGGAAGTGGTCGGAAGTGCAAAACACATAACTCCTGTATTTATATATTTATTCCTATCTTCTTGTTTATGAGAAATGTCCTTTAAGAGCTTCTTGGGAAACAGCCGCCCACCTCCACCGCCACAGGCCATCCCTCATAAACGTTGCTTGTGTCGTCATTAGCAACTCGCTGACAAATGAACAGCCGAGAAGACGTTCAGTTGTCAAAGCTGTCTCTTTCCACGTGCAGAAATAGAACAAACGAGGGCAAGGTCACTGACCTTCTCGAAGGAGCTCCTGTTTCCTGTCCCGCCTCTCCCTGCAAACACCCAGTTGTCGCGATAACTTACGGACTTGATCAAAGCGCTGCCCATCCCGACAAAAATCTCCCTCATTTCGTTTGTCATCCTGCCGCCGAGAAGTGAAAGGGGAAAAAAAATGAAAGGTAATTTTTGTGGAGCAGGAAATCATTTTAGCAGATGTACATCTGGGAATTGGACCTACTTTGTTGTCACGTCGTCGAAGGAGGCCACAATGACAATCTCTCCAGGTTTAATCTCTTTTAGGTACGCCAAAATGTCCTCTGGGACTTTGGCAGCCGAAGAAGTCATAGTAAAGTTTAAAAAAATGTAAGTAAATCTTTGTAAAAATGATTTATAACACTTTGCTACCTCCATCGTTCATATTCAGATAGCCACATCTGTCCACAGCTCCGTTCTCACCTAAGATGAAACAAACAAAACCTTTATCATCTTCTGCAGCTTGTTTTCATCATCACATCATCTTCCTTGAGAGCAGATAACAGTTGGTCCAATTAAAAAAAAAACACATTAAGTTTCTCGTTTTTCATCTCACATTTGTCGCCCGTTACTTCTATGCATCAAAAGCCATTTTGCTGATAGAGAAAACATGTCTACAGGAGTAAGTTAACAAAGTAGAAATTACTGAGGAAAATATATTGGAAGTTGAATTCAGTGGAGCACTTTAAAAAAAAAAAAACAAAAAAAAAACCACACACATTAACACTCAGGACTCTATTTTCACATGGTCTAACTGTGTGCAGAGGCGGGTGTTGGTAATTTCGTGGACCAGGACACACTAGCGCATTTAAAAGCGGGACGTTTGCGCTGCTGTAGGCGTGATCATAGCCAACTTCAATCCTGTCCAATCAAAGTGGCTTTTCTCACTCCCTTTAAATGCACCTTGCTAGAAGCGCACTGACAGTCTTTGACATGGCAGAAGAAGCAACTGATTTGCTCGAGCCCGCGTGGTCGAACCCACAAAATAAAGAGCAAATTGTGAAAATTAACATATGACGTACATTACATATGACCTATTAAGTGTATTGAGTTAATTGTATTATGAGTTAAAAGTAATAGTAAAAAAACAAAAAATGGTTAGAAATTTTTTTTCCCACTCACTGTTTACAACAACAATGTTGAGCCCAGGTCCCACATTGTTCAGTACATGGCTCATGATGCTGCAGACATATAGTAAATAAAAAGCATTAAAACTTCACAGGGGAGCCATACATTTCCTAAAAGGGTTCTTGCGTACAGGTGACTTACATTTTCCCATCAAAACAGATCTTGGGCCCGACAACATTAGCTGCTCCACTGCGCACGTGGATTGCAAAGTGATCGGGTGGGCACCTTTTGGAGAGGTTGCACTCTGGTGAAGGCAAAGGCGTTACTGCAAGGTTATTGTATTTATTGCAAAAAAAAAAAAGCACAATTTTATGAGAATAGTTAAAATCTTATGAGGGAAAAGGCCATAATTATGAGAATACAGATGAGATATAACAATACTTATTTTGTGAGAAAATATTTTTACTGCATAAAATGACTGAATACTGTCGTCATGTGTGAAAGAAATCACAATTTTATTAAAATAGATGAAATACGAGAAAAATAGTCATAATTCTGAAAATGAAGTTCAAATGTGGCAGAAGAGGGTTTGAATATTGCCGTTTTTACAAGTCATAACTTTTCTTGAGAAAAGTTGTCATTCTACAAGAGAAAATTATTAAAATAGTTGCAATATATTGATAAAACAAAAAATTTCCCTGAAAAAGATACGAGAAGAAAGTCGTAATTTAGTTTTGAAATTTGAAAAAGTCAAATTTATGAGAATAGCATCTGCATCAGAAGCTAGAATCTACTCATTTTGTTAGAAGTTGTAATTTTGCAATCTTTGGTCTTTTTCCCCAAAAGGTGTAATGCTACTAGATATATGAGACTAAAGTTAAATTACATGAATTTCCTTCATTACAGATTTTCTTGAACAACAAAAAAGGTGCAACTTTGTGAGGAAAAGGTGCTTTTGCAAGGACAGCTGAGGAAAAAGTGTCAAAAATATCTAAACTACATAATGCTCACTTGGTTGGAATTTTGGTTTGAATTGCACAGCAATTTTCATCCCTGCAAAAAAACAAACAAATACAAAACAAATTTGAAACACCATCAACACATTACGGTGTGACAATATACTTTGTAATAGGTCAATATCACTATAAAGTGCCTTTGGTGTACTCATCAGGCCACTCTGTCATTGTGAAATATAAATTGACAAACATTTTAGAAATTGAAATATTATATTTTTTAAAACAGTACACACTCAGCTTGCTAACTCAATCAGGTTGTTAACTGAAGTTCCACTACGTTCTCAATAAATGCTAACATTAGCCAAAAATGTCCACCCTGTCAGCGAGGTCACATATTTTGCTGTTTGGATCCTTTATTTTTGCTTGCAGTGAAGTGAATTTCTAACAAAATGTGTGGGAGCTTGACCAATATGCATTTCTAACATCTACTTAATACAATGAATATGAAGTTCAAGGTAAAATGTCAATTTTCTCCTGGTATAATGGGCAAGTCTCAAAGGCACCTTATGGTGATATTGACTTATGTGACTGAAAAATCTCAAAAGGCAGCTCACTGAAAAGGTCTCTTGCTCTCTGCTGTACGGAGTCGTTCAAGATGGCCCACGTTACCAGAAGAACAACAATTATAGCAGCGTAGGGAGCAACTGTCAACCACAAAGAGCAAGAGAACAGAAGTAATGCAGCATGTGGGCCATGAAATGTACATCACCAGCAAGCAAAATCTCACCTCGATGCCTCATCATGTCTCCAACAAATGAGTCTGTACTGCTCCTGATGTATTATTTGCTGTCAACAGCACAGCTGGTTGGCGTCATGTCATCTGTTCAGTCTGCCTCGCCACGCATATGCATGCGAAGGACCTTTGGATATGCAACAGCGCTCGTGCTTTGTGTTGCCAGTGCGAGCAGGATGTGTCATTGTACGTGCACACACACCTACAGTGAACTAGACGATCAAGTTTCTCCTACTCACAATGTCAAATATGGGACAGCATCCATTCGCAGGTTATACAGCTTAAAAGCAAACAATAGCCGGAGCCTTCCTCTGTCATAAAATAAAGGATGGGGAAATGCTTCTTTACTTACCGTGCATGTTTCGGTTTTTGAGCATGTTTCTGTCTTTGGGTTATGTCACTCAGAAATGTTATTTGTGCAAGCCATTTTCCCCACAAAATCATATTTTTGTAGTCTATTAAATAAGTTGATATTTTATATCTAATAAAAGCTTGAATAGAGAACAATGACTTAATCTGGAGCTATAATACATTATTTGTTGAGTACACATTGTTCAGTTATAACACAGTGCTGTCACTGCATTAATCAGAGATATCGATATGCAGTGATAGGAAGAAGCATGATTAGCCAAAGATTTTAGAATTAAATGCAATACACTTTGGTCATTTAATTGTATCTTACCTTGATAAATTTCTTTGGTGGGTAGTTTCAATTTTGTGAAGTTATTTAATGTAGAATAACTTGTACAATGGATATCAAAAGTCTACACACCCCTATCAAATGTCCATAGATCAAGATATTTGGTGCGACTTTCTACTTGTCCTATTAGAGGTCAAAACCCTTTTCACCTAAAACATTCACAACTCAGTTGAGAAAAAAAAAACATCTTTCAGAGAGGGGAAGTAAAAAATAAACTGATGTAATGTGGTTGCACAAGTATGAACACCCTCTAATAGTGTATAACTGGGGTAACTTTGATGACTGTCTTCACTGTGTCCCTTGGTATATAAACTCATTCACTGCCATTGACGGGCAGCTACTGTATAGTATACTACGAGTATCAAACTAGGAGGGCTTGCAGTGAACAAGTTAATGCCACGGAAATTATTTTGTTCCCCTCTCCTTACAAATATGTTTGCACAATGAGATAATGCTGATGCTCTGGAAGCACTCTGCAGACCATGGCTTGTACTGTAACGTGACTACAGAAAATGTCAGGAAAAGCCGACTAGAAAATCTGAATTTCTATTTGGGATTAATCAGAGGCACTTTGACTGGCGATCAATTCAGCGTGTACCCGATTTGGGCCCAAAGTCAGCTGGGATAGACTCCAGCTCACCCGCAACATTAATAAGGACAAGTGGTATAGGAAATGGATGGATGGAAGTCACTATGGGGTTTGAAATAAGACGAAAAAAACATTTTAATTGTCACGATTGTTTTTAAGTCATTATTTTGGGAGAGAAAATAGTTGAAATATGAGAAAAAGGTTTTACGAAAAATTTCATTTTACAAAATGGATGGATGGATGGATAGGTGGCATTACAAATTGTGGAACTTTATGACAAGAATAAAGTTGAATAGACTAGTCCTAGTCAGAATCTTTTGAGAAAATAATTCACAAATTTAAAAAATTGTAGTTCTAGTGGCAACATTTCATGATCAAGGTCTTTTTTTTTCTTTTTCTAAGAGCATCCAGACAGCTGTGTGTGCTACACAAAAGCCTGAAAGTAGCAGAGTGAAAAAAGTTTAATTATCACACCTCGTATGTCAGTTTAAAAGAAAACTTTGTTCCTTCGCAATGTTACAAAGGTCGTTTCCTTTTCATTGTGGCCTTATACGTCCTTGTATGAAATTGATAGTGTTCTTGCCTCGACAGAAAATTGTAATGTTGAGCTTCAAAGTATTTTTTCCCCTGGACATATAACAATAATCCCCCACAATTTTAAAGGATTTAAATTCTTTAAAAAAAAAAAAAGCCTTCAATTTTGACCTTTTGTTGGTGTGAATCAGTTACTGTTCAAAAAACCCAATGGGATTATCTCTGAAGGAGACATTCATCTGTAATGGCTTAAGAAGACAGGATAAGAAATACAGTGGACAGCAAGGTTGTACCTAAAACGTTAAAATATCATTTTGTCATGATTTAAGGTATGAAAAAAAAATACTCAACATCTCAATGTGCTCACCAAACATCATTTGCCTGCACCAGCAGATTTACTGACAATAAACAATATGTGACATATGCCTGATGCATACAACTTGACGACAAATATCATCCTACATAACATTATCCATCCGCCCATTTTTTTATGGTGTTTGTTCTCATTAGGGATGTAGGCAAGCCGGAGCCTATCCCAGTTTAGTTTGGCTGAGAAGCAGGGTACACCGTTGACTGGTTGCCATCCAATCCCAGGGCACATAAAAAAAACAAAAACAAAATATTCGCACTCTATCTGCCATGAATCTAACAAGCATGTTTTTTGCCATGTAATCGCCACACAAGAAGGCCGGAGCCGAGATTCAAACCACAACTTCAGAACAGTGATGCAGACTTACTAGCCACCAGGAAACCGCGCCACCCCTCAGTGATATAAATTGATTTTAATTGCCTCATTAAATACCGTCAAAGGGCATTGGGTCCCTACAACGGCTCTATAAAATCCAAGTTGTTGTTATTGAGTTAAAAGTGGGGCAGCATGCAGAAGTATAAGCTCTTGACTCACCCTCGCAGCCTAAATGAAGTCAAAATAAAACCAAGTATGTGCCGCTTTTATTTTTATGCGCATGTGGGCAGTGCAAGTGAACGAGAGCAACGACTTGTCTTTGGTGTTGCCAACGTGCAATGATTTCCCAAAAATGACAGTCAGTCAAAATGCTAAGTATGGTTGGAATGGCAACTTCAACAAGACAATGAATTTTGAAAATATTGACGATGGGTTTCGGAGAAATTTAGTTTTTTTATGTCGGGGGGAAAAATTTTCCTTTTTGGGGAAAATTTTTGTGTGATATTGCATAGAGAAAATTTTATAAAAAGAAGCCTCCAAATTAGAGGAAAACTGTATAACTTGATTATTTCTCAACCTATTCCATCAACCCTTTCATTTCATCTGCTACTCGGGGAACCCTTTCTCTGATTGGCTGACAAGTTTCAGGTAAAAATATCCACCAGTAAGCTTGTGCAAGCCAAAATTCAAAAGGGATTCTCAAAATTGACCTGCCAAAATTGCTGTGCCGTCGTCCCGAGCAGTGTGGACAGTATAATAGGTCAGGTGCTTTGGATCAATTGTTTTTTCCTTAGTGTATTTATTATGGAGGATTTTAGAGGCATTTGAAGAGCTCTCAATGTTTTTTTTTTTTTTTTTTTTTTTTTTAAAGTTTAAAAAAAAAAATAGAAGTTCCATAGATGGCGGCCATGTTTTACATTGCTACTTATCAGCGTTGCTATTTTTAGTGACTTTTCCTTTTTTTTTTTAACGTATAGCACCAAGGCGAACTGTGGTTCTCATGTTAGCAACATTCCCTTTTCCTGCACGGTGGAGGGAAGAGAGGAATTTGCCCCTGTAATAACTAAGAACGACTAACAGGGGCAATTCTAGGATCAGAGGTTTATGGGTGCTGGGATTCATTTTAGGGATGCTTCAGCATGCCCAAAAATGGACTAGAAACGCCTATGATTTGGAGCAAACCATTTTGAGGCAATGAGGGGACAGGTTCTGTCGGTATTGTTGTTAAAATTCATGTCAATGTCATTTAACCTGACTGATTATAATGTTTATTTCTTAATCATAAAATATACCATATCTACACAAGTAGCAGCTTATTAAAACAATATTTGAGTATAAATGGTTGTTTGTCTCTATGTACCGTGTGGTTGGCTGGTGACCAGTTCACCCGAAGTCCACTGGGATATGCTCACCAGCTTGCTCACAACCCAAATGTTTACACGTGCTACAGAAGAATGAATGACATTTAATAGTGGCACAGTACCAGAATGACATGTTTTCCCCTATAAGCACTGTTATATTGACCATGAATATGTCAGTATTTTACAGTCTCCATTAGAAGACAATCTGAAACCAAAAACGTGCAAAAACATAAAAAACTGATTTAGTGTGATCTCCCTTTACACTGCATTTTTATTGGCCATATACATATTTGTAAAGAGCATACACACATACAATCACTAATGGTTGCTGTGAAAAACGCCACTAAAACAAAGCACAAGGTGGCATAGTACATAATTGTACATATAGTGTGTGCCTTTAACTGTGAGTGGAGAGGTTCAGTGTTATTCATGAACAAGGTCGGTTGATGTAATACTGCACACGACCAGCATAGGGAGTCTTTGCACTGCCATTCTCACATTAAAATGAGTATTCGGGTTGTATTAGGCTGAAAAGCAGTGGCCTCCCAACATTTAATAATGTGCAAAATGTAGCTCTATGGTATAGTTGAATGACTACAGTGTATTGTTTCTTTTGTTCATAAATATATGTGGGCTCTAAAAGGGCACACTAAAACAACACAATGAAAGATTTTAGTTCAAATTAGCAGCATGGTGGTTAGTGGTTAGCACGTCTGACTCTCAGTTACGGTTGAGTCTGGGTTTGAATCTCAGCTAAAGCCCTCCTGTGTAGTTACAGTAAGTCAACTGGGATAGTGTATAGAAAATGAATGGATGGATAATGATATGGAAATGTTATTTGTAGTTGTCAAGTTTGCTCTAAGTACGTGTTCATGGAAGCATCAGTCATTGTACAAAATGTTGGGCATATGTCACATATTTCATATTTAATTTATAATTCTTAAGTATTGTTGTCAGAAAATCTGCTGTTCGTTAATGAGGACAAGCGCTATTGAAATGGAATGGATGGATAGTTCCAAGTTCAAGGATCATCGGTAACTAGACACACACAGAATATGAAATGTTAAAATATGATTTTACTTTTGCAACACGCTGAAGAATGAGCATATTCTAGCGTCTGACCGGCATCCTTCTGCAGTCACACTGATAGTTTTTCCTTGTCTTGTGCGACGCGGCGCAGCCAAAGAGTTTCCTTCAAGTCGGCTAATGTTAGCACGCAAAAAGGAAAATAAGGCTTGAAAAGGGAAGCAGGCCTGCTCACGTACAGAGGTGGACTATTTTTAGCAGTCAATTACAGCATTTGAGACACGCGAAATGTCAAATTGCCACGTGACGCCACTTATTTCATAATAGGATAATGTTATATATTCACAATGGCAATGGGACTGTTTTCAGGCCACCGCTAGAAATGAAAATGCACACGCACTAATCGTGACCTTTACTGTGTTGGGAGTGAAATCGTTTTTTTTTCTTTTTTAACCGTATTTAGGTTTATTAGTAGTGCTTGAGGTTTATTTTTATTTCGTGCGTATTAAGGTGCCACTAAGTTCAGAACTGACCAGTGAGGGGATACCGCATCAGAAATAGGAGCCTTTTTTTTATTATTTTTTATTTTTTTTGCATGTTTCAAGGCAGCTGTGTCGGGAACAATTTGTAACATGGATTGTCAGTGTTGTTATGGTCTACCAAAAACACACAAACAGTACCAAAAACAAAATAATACCCTGGGTTATTTTGTCAAGATTTTTGGAGAGGAGGAGAATGTCAAACTGCCTTGAAAAGACTTCAAGGGGATTTGGTTAACCTGTCCGTGCGTTTTAAGAGTGCTATGGGTGTCATTGTATGGTTCTTCCAGGACTTATTGGGCTGCAGTGTGGCCATAGATTTATTCCAGCAGATCCTGTCAACAAAAAGAAAAGTAAAAGCCCATTACATTTGATGTGGGAACGGGGGCTGCATTATCTTGCATTATGTCAAATGGACTCGTGAGAATACAGACATTTAATCTCACCAGTCCGTCTCGTTAAGCTTCAAACTGATACGATCGTAGTGGTTGTCCGAAAAATGACCAGACCAATCAGTGTCTTAGGGAGTGGTGCTAAACGGGATGACTTTAGAAATGTTGTTTTTCCAATTTAAACTCACACATGTAATTCATTGGAAAGTCATCGCTAATTATTGAAGCCCTTTTTATACCGCACTTCATTTTTGTGCGACTGCGCCTTGCACTACTATGTCCATATTTTGCATTGGTTGCTAAGCTACCAAACAGGCAGTAGCCTGGATGTCAAGTAGTTACATCAGAAAGCCTTAGCTTTACTTATAGTAAGGAATGTAGAGGAGGCGTGATACAAGCTAAACATGTGTAGCTATGCTATATTCTATTATTAAGCTAACATTACCCTTGTTAAAAATGACAAAATCACATTTCTATCAATTTCAACCAATCTTTTATTTTCAACGTAGTGGTGATTTTCAGCCATTGCTGAGCATTTTTCAATTTGAGTAAGGCACCATGACGCCCACCTTGCCTGCCGCCAAGTTTTGTCGTGGCGCAACCTATGGGTTGGTCGATGACGTGCTGCGCTCTGTTAAGTGCACAGACTAAGACACAGACTTAAGTTTTAAGTTCCATGCCGATCCATTTATCCTGTAGGTGTCTGGAATGCACATCCCGAGGAGACTTATTATTTTTTGTTTATGTCTTGTATCCAAATAGTTGGGTACCTGGAATGCCTGTTAAATGTGAAATTAAACAACCAAGTAAATCTTTAGTTTTTTGCCTATTTCTGAAAATGTGTGACTCAGCCGTTCTATACTTCCACCCCACTGTTATGTAACAGGTAGTCGAACATACATAACCGCCCCCCCACAGAGTTTTTCGCTCAACTTTCCAGCAACGGCCCGCTGCCTGAAACGCTATCATGCAGAGGCACTACCATGCAGAAACACTCAATATCCCCCATGGGTGTGACACGCCTGCGTCATGTCACCTATTAATATGATCACCGGGCCCCCAACTGTCAACCATTCTATATGTGGGCCTCAATGGCGTGTAGTTTGTTAAAATCTGGAAAGGCTGACGGGGCTAAGGCGTTACAACTACCGGGCAGTGACCTGCACTGATTCGAACCACACAGCACCCTAAAGCAGACATGTACTGTATGTGGTGCATTAAAAACAGTGGGCGATAGGAGTGTTTACTGCATTAAAACTCGAGGACGGGCAGTGTAGAGGAGTGCAACAGCTGGGCCAGGTAACAGCACCGATTGTCAGCTTGCCGCATCCCCATGCCCTGCACCGGTCCCCGAGGGAATCCTGAAAATGAGTGTGGCCAATAATGTGGAGTGAGGAATATTTACCGTGTCGGATATGGACATAGTCGGACCTACCCGATGAGGAACCCAAGGGCGAGATTTTATATGGCACCCCCCTCCATCGCTGATTTACATACGCTTACAAAAGAAATCGAATAGCATTGTTTTTACCATTGTCTTCAATACACAAGATAACAGGTCACACAGTGTATGTAGAAAAATATATCTCTAAATAATGTGATTATTATATTTTCAAATATAAAAATGTATAACAGTAGTTGCGAGTAATTTTTTTTTTTGGTGCGTTTGGGAAACCTTGGTCCAGTAGCCTCATAATGTTTTCAGCGGTGTAACAATCTTTTGTGTAGTAATGTGGTTCATTTGCGTAAGTGCACCGCAAATCAGTCCGTGGCACAATTCTCTCAAGGACTCAAATGCCCGTCAGATATCAAAATACTTTTTAGGGGGAATTGATGACAGAGATGGTGCATTTTTTGAAATGTTTTAAACATTGATGAATAAAGAAAAAAAGGGCTTCAGGCAAAAAGGCCCTTTTCTCATCCAGGGCAAAAGGGCAGGTGCCGGAGCACGACTAGGCACGTGCCTGGATGTAAAGGTTGGTCTAAGAAGGGGGGAAAAAAATGGCAGCAATCCGGACATTGGAGACCTTGTTGCTGGCTGAGTCCATGACGGGCATAGAATCTTAAATAGGTAGGTGAGCGGGGCCAAGTCTGAGATTGTTACTTTCATTACTACTTCTATTTTTACTTGACAAATTCTGCTGCCCTCCAAATTTTTCACTTGCGCCAACGTCAATCAATTCCTTGATCAATTTTGTTTCACACATTTTTAACCTCCTCTGGCCCCAAAATGAACACACCTCGTCTGAATCGTGTTCTATCGTTGACGTCCCCGTGTTGCCGTCCTCCTCTGTCATCACTGGACTCTCCTCTGTCATCTCTGGACACTCCTTGTTCAGAAGTTTGAGCACCATGTATCGATATTTGGTCCCAATGAAACGACTAGACATAACACACTAGGGTGAAGGTTTAAGAGAGATAATACCGAATGTGCACAACAAGATCAACACGCTTACTTGGCTGGGAAGCAGTATGTCCGGATAACAAAGACAGCAGCTGCCAATGCTGCCAGTGAGATAAAGACCACCAAAATGCTGATTACGGGGTGAAGCCTCATTCCAACCTAAAGACAAATGAATCCAATAAGTTTTAAACATGGGGTAGGTTAAGAGCCCATAAGGTCAACTGCGAACGTCATAGGTTGTGGCGCAGATAAAAAGAAATTATGACAGCGGTGTTAGTGACACACACACACACACACACACACACACGTGTGAAACGTAAAAAGGCCAACAGAGAGCTACACTTTCCTCTCCAGGCAGTTTGCACCTCAAACAGGCTTTCACAGCCTTTCAGCCCGAATCCCAGAATTCCTAAAGGAGGTTTCCAGGGTATCCTTGAAGCCATTTTTGCACCTGTTTAGCTCTCCAAGGAAAACATCTGACAAGCCTCAAGTGAGCTACAGTAGCCAATGTCATATCAAAGCCTGACAGAGATGCGGTAAATGTGAAGACCTGAATCCTAATAAAAAAAAAGTGTGAATTGCTTTCCCGACTGTTCCGCTTTCGCCCAATGTCAGCTGACGCCCATGAACCAACACAGGGTTAGTGATATTGATTCTAAATGGATAGATGATAAACAGAGGGGTTTTCAACCGAGTTCCATTCCGAGGGCACTGAAAGCTGGAACCTAAAGACACATTACGAAACAATGTTAATAGAAACTGTACTTAAGTCATAATTACAGTAATGACACATGCATACAAAACAATAAATTGGAAGTACAGCAGTAACTGAGTTTGCCATATCTCAAACTGAACCATAGACAATTAAGTAATTATGCTAATGAAGTCGTAAAGACATAATTGGTCAATAGTTGTATGAAAAACACTAGGCCATAAACACATAAAATACTATTCATGTGGCAAGCCATAGACAATAAGCCCACACAATAGTAAGGTCATAATAACAGCAAATATTTGTATGAATCCCTTCGCAGGGATACATATAAAAATAAAGCATACAGCAGTAACGAAGCGTGCCACATTATGACGTATTCTTACGCTGCCGAGCAAACTAGTTAATTGCTCTCCGTTTGCAACCTTCAAACATCATACGATGGGGTCATTAACCGCAACCCGAGGACCCCTGTACTCTACATTCGTGGAGGTGCTTCAATTTACATTATTATTCACTGCAATGTTACTTTTCCACCAGCCTCAAATAAACAAACCAATTCGTTTAGACAATCCATTTCTTCATATCGGCTTCTGTGGGTAATTCGCACACTACTTACACATCAGATGCCATGGGATATAGGATAACCCTCTCGTGAATCGAAGCATTAAAAGGAGCATTTGAATTGCTTTCATCTTATTTGCTTTTTTAACACCTCGCTCCTTTCATAAAGTTTAGGTTAATCTTTATGATGAATGTGGTTCAAAGCACTTTGGAGTCAAAATGTTACCAGGGTTCAATGATGTGTGCTAGAGCGCAGTACAAGTGTGAGATTTGTTTACACCAATCTTTATTGAACGGTCCCATGCCATCAAAATCTTTTTTCTCCTATTATGCATAACGGTCAAATTGAATCTGTGACATGGTTTAAGTTTGACATCTTTTTTGATTGAATGCAAAAGGCAATAGACGCATACGGCTTTGCAAAACGGGTGGATTTGAAATCGCCGACAGTGTGACATAGTGTTGCCAATTAATCACATATAATGGACCAATCAGAGAAAAGCTGTTTTCCATATCTTAATGATAATAATAGCGATCGAATCAGAGCGAAGCTTATTTACATATGGAATATTAATGAGAAATCTGTCCGTCTCTATTGCCAGAAGAACTAGAAGAGCTAGAAAATCTGAGAAGCAGAATCAGAATCAGATCAGAATCAGAATCATCTTTACTTGCCAAGCATGTCCAAAAAAACACACAAGGAATTTGTCTCCGGTAGTTGGAGCCGCTCCAGTACGACGACAGACAGTCAATTGACAGAGAACACTTTTGAGACAACCCAAATAATCTTGCAAACCAGATACAAGATCAAAAGGATAAAAGGACTTTAACAGTATATCAAATACAATAATATTATAATATACTTGTAGTAGGATGGGCGAATATAGCATAAACAACAATCACGACCAAAACATGACAGGACTAGTCAAAGCGTGAATGCAATGCGCTCACATACCTGTTTTTGACGACGCTGTCGAACAGCAAAAATGGCGAGTGCGTTCAAGTCCAGTGTGCTACATCTTTTCCGAACTGGAACATCGTTTCGGCTAGAAAAAGTAAATATTTCATTATTTTAAGTGGTGCTTTTGCGCCATGTGTATTTGGCGAAAGGTGGTCACTTCTGGTTTGCGCTCACCTGTCGGCTTGCTTAGCCACGCCCAATTTGCCCGTTTTGACTCCAGTTAAGATGGAAATGGAGGGAGCTTGAAGTTCATCTCATCAGACAGACGTCTTGTACACAAACAAATGACTATTTTGCTTGGCCCCGGCTGCTCTCATTATGTCGCTTACCGCTCAAACAAACTGCCTGTGATGAGACACAGTTCGAGCTAGTAAACACGCCGCAGAATACAACCCTTTTAGATCCACACGAAGCCCCCCACAGATTGAATCTCATATCTATCTGTAATTATAAATGAGACAAAAAACTCATCTTAACCCAGAAAACAGGAGCACAACTTACTGCCTTCTGAGTGACCTCAACAAAAACTAAGTTTTAATAGGATGAAACACAAAAGATATATTGCAGCAAGTTGCAAGTTGTATTATATTGCAAATATCCAAAGATATTTTTGGGGCACTTTACATTTAAAACAGTGCAGCACTGGAATCTAGTGGTTAGCAAGTCTGCCTCACAGTTTTTGGGTTGACTGTATTCATTCTTTTTAGTCAATCCATCCTCTTTTGCGCATTTGTTTTAAACTTAGGACGTTGTTTTGCTATATTTGTCAAAGTTTATCTATTGAAAAAAAAGTTAAATTGAACAATTTTGAGATTGTATTATTGAACAAAATATTTATTACCACATAAATACACAAAAGTACCGGAAATTGGTACCGTTGAGAACAAATGTGAAAGGTACCCATCCGCAGGTGATATGTCCACAGAGCTCAGTATCTGTCTACCTGTGCCCCGATCAAATTCACCAAAGTCGTGTTAGAAAAAGGGTCTACCTTGTGCCTTGCAGAGCAGAGGCTGACATTTTTCGGGAATCCCACCGGCTACTGTGGGTCCCGCGGGATTCCGGCAGGATGGGAACTTCAGTATTAATCACGTAATTGGGCGGGAGCGAAGGTCATCGGGAGCAGGAATTGTGATGACAAAGTCACCAGAAATTGAAGGGATGGGAGTTGGTGGGAGTGGAAGCCATGACAGAAGTGAAAAACATCATGCAATTATATTTTATTTTAACTTTAATCAAATCGATTTTTGAACATTTGCCCTGAGCATCGGGCCTAAACATTGTTCACTCGGGATTGAGATCACTCTGTGGGAGTGGGAGTGAGTGTGATTGGGTGGAATTATTATTATTATTTTTTTAAACACACATATTGTGGGTGGGATTTAAAAAAACAACAACACAGGATTGGGAGGGAGTTGGATCAACCTCTGTGGGAATGGGACGGAACGGGAGTCAACATCCACTCCCTTGTCAGCCTCTAGAGCACACCGGTCTGCCAAATTGGTAAACACGTTTTGCACTTGCACAAAAATCAGGCTATGCCAGCATTCGTGCCCCTGCTGCAAATGCGCTTTTTTACAAAATTAGAGCCCTTTAAATTCTCCATACTGTATGGGTGATGGTAAGTGTAAGTGATTTATTTATATGCATATATGGTATATGGCTATATGATTTTCTGTTGGAGATATCACACAAAAACGTTCCCCAAAAAGGCTTTTTTTTTTTTTTTCTGACACAGGGAACTTATTTTTTCAAAATTTCAAAATTCTTGGTGCGTTGTAGTCAGTTTGAACTGGCCAATCCAACTAGACTAGGGATATCTTGTCACGTTACAAATTGTATTTTATTCAAATGTATTTGTCTCTCAACATTAATTTCCATCCATCAATTTTCTATAGCTCTTGTGCTCATGAGGGTTGTGGGTGAGCTGTGATCTATCCCAGCTGACTTTGGGTGAGAGGTGGCGTACACCCTGGATAGGTGGTCAGTCAATCCCAGGGGACATACAGACCCTTAACAAAAAAAAATTTATATCATGGAAAAGTTTATTAATTTCCATAATTGCAATCAAAACGTTAATAGATTATAGGTTCAGGGCCCACAATTTAAACAATTTCAAGTATTTATTTGTTTATTTTTTACATAATTTGGGTTTCCAGCTCATAAAATCCACAAAATCAGGAATTCAAAAAAATGTAAATACTGTGAAGAAATTACCATTTGCTTGCAGTCTGCAGTCTTCCCCATATTGAACCCAAGTGAGACAATTGAACCA
Source organism: Phycodurus eques (assembly GCF_024500275.1). NCBI lineage: Eukaryota > Metazoa > Chordata > Actinopteri > Syngnathiformes > Syngnathidae > Phycodurus > Phycodurus eques. The sequence continues at coordinate 20,437,341 of NC_084534.1, forward strand.
AACTGAAGCAATTTAATGACAGCTGGGGAAACCTGTGCAGGTGCTTTGAGTTTAGTAGATGTGTGACATTCAGTTTAAAACATTTATGGCCTGCAAAATGTGGGCTGATTTCTTCACAGTATTCACATTTTTTGAAGTCCTGATTTCGTGGGTTTTATGAGCTGGAAGCCCAAATTATGTAAAAAATAAACAGATAAATACATGGAATTGTTTAAACTCTGGGCCCTGAATCTATACTCTATGAAATATTAACTTTTTGAATGGAATTATGGAAATAAATAAATAAATAAAACTTTTTCATGATAATTTCATTTTTTTGGAAAGGGTCTGTATAGACAATCATTCACACTAACACCCCAATGGACAGTTTAGAGTCTTCAAATTACCTAAGAAACATGGTTTTGCAATGTGGGAGAAATTCGGAGTTTCCACGGAAAACATGCAAACCCCACAAAGAAAGCTGAGACCCCAGAACCTCAAAACTGCATGACAGTAATGCTAATCACTTTTTCTGCCTCATTTCAGTATTAATGAATAAAAAGCTCCTGAGAAAATTCATTGTTCACTGTGATGGTCTCATTACTCATCTGGAAAAAAAAAAGTATTTTCAGTAAATGCAATTAATACAGAGGATAATCTGATATTTTACATAATTTATTATTCAACACATGAAATGCATTTTGTTATTTTACTAATGTGTTTTTTATATTGAGCAAAGCCAATTGAGTTGCATATAAGCAGGTAAAATGAATTCAGCAAATACACACACACACACACACACACACACATCTCTTTTACTATTTTACACAAATGATGAATAACAGGAGCACAATCATTATATGAATCCAAATCAGAATTTGAATTTAAAAACAAAATGTTGCAGGATGTTCTTTCAGCTATCTTACCATTTATCTGCTAGCCAAAGTTTCCCGAAAAGGGATTTTACCAGCAGATGTGCTAATAAAATGAGCGGGTGCCACACACAAAAAAAGCAACAACCTTTTTTGAGTTTTGCTCTCTTTACATGCTAACAAGACCACGGGTGACGTCATTAGTTAGCATTACAAAAACAAAAAGCGGTAAGATGAAAAGCTCCTTGGCAGCAGGGTATTCATTGGTGATCAATAACAAAAATCTGCAGCCATTCATCCACTGTCAATGTCCTCTGATTTATTGACTTAGAATCTCACAAGCTTTGAGTCAAGCTAGTTCATAGTACTTCCCCGTCTCTGGATCGAAATAGCAGTTGAGGCAAGGATCATAGAGCAGATTTAAATACTCATCCTCCATCTCCTCTTCGTTTCCAGACTCATCCCCTCCTGCGGTGAAGCAAGAACATCACTCAGCAAGTTTTTTTTAGATGTAATTCTCAAAGTAATGAATAAAGACAGCACACTTAACAATACAGCCAAGACGCCCACTGTCTGCTGTATTAGCTATACCTACACAATGTAATGAGATCCAAAACAGATGTAGAAAATACATTTATTATGGCGCTAGTAGTTTGCCACGGTGTAGAACTGCACATCATACAAAGATGCTTCCACTGTATTATTCAGTCTCTCTCATGTAGCCAAATAAGCATGCGTGTGCGCCACCCAATTGAATGAATAAAACAGCACCTCAAATAGACACCTCCATCTTATTCCCCGATGAAAAACAAGAACAGGTGGTGTACTACGACTGATACGTCAATGTGTTGAATAGACGTGGCATATGTAAAGCTGTATGCGGCAAAACATTTTCAGCATTGACGTGGCAAGATTTATTCGTGGAGAAAATGAGGACATGCTATTTAGAGGAAAAAGAGGCATTCACTTCAGTGGCATTCACTTATAATAATCACCCTAATAGACACGTGGTACTCTCTTCTGTTGAATAAATAACACTGCTTGACAAAATAAGACATTGCAAAATTGGTACAATCTCATATTAGATGTACTGTAAGCAGATTACAGTGAGTCCCCGTTTATCACGGGAGATACATTGCAGACCCCGCCATGTATTAGTGTGTTCATTAGGGGTTGAACCGATGAGTCGACTAGTAAACGAGTCGACATTATAACTTTAAGTTTAAAGCTTGAAGTCGACTGATCACGTGTTTTTGGCATGCATCTTGTCTTCCCATCTGCAAATTTCCAGTCTGCTGCAGTCACCGGACTATAACGCTCGGTGAAGCAGCAAAATGTCTAGCCAACAAGGTGACGCAGTCCTAATACTGTACATCCGCATGGGTCAGAGAGTATGAAAATACGATGGTGGTGAATGAGAATAGCGGTTAGCCTTGCTAGGTTCAGCTATTCCGATCGCTGCTAGTCTTATAATATTCATACCAGCGGAACCTCCGGACTGGTGACGAGGAACGAGGGTAGTGGCATGAAGTTAAAACTCAATTTTCGTCGCCAATATGTTATGTCTAATAATGTACAGACAATGACTGTGTGCTAACAAGAACTGTTCATCATAGAGGTTCCTTGCTGCAACATCGCGACACTTGTCGCTTTACGACACTGATATCAGTCTATCGGTGTCTAAATGAGACAAGGAAGCAAGTCTATCCTCAAATACAATAAAAGCACAAGTAAAATAGAAACAGTGAAACTGAGAAATGCTTAATTTTTATGCCACGATGGCAGTGTCTGAAACAACGTCAGTGTCTGAAAGCGACACAATTATAGTCCGGCGACACAAGATGACAAGATGAGACCAGCTTGTTTGTTGAAGAGAATCATGCGCAGGACTTCCACTAATCACAACAACCTCAATTAGCAAAATGGTGAGTCGTTCTTTTAATCATTTGTTTTTATGCCTGTCAGTCGATATGTCTTCACATGAAACCAGTCCATAGCGCAAAAAAGGTTAGGGACCGCTGTACTGTGCTGAAACAATATCAATGACGTCATCGCTTAATCTACTTCAACTCAACTTTCATCACCTTATAGTTGACCACAAAGTCTTTAGTCAGTCAACCCCTGGTGCTCAGTTTTACTGTTCTCCCAGATTCAATAAACGGCTGAAAAGTATATCGGCGACTGTGGCTCATCTTTCCTACATGTGAGGGCATTACAGTAAGCATACTGTAAAAACCCACAAGAAAACATCACAAAAGTGATTATAGCAGGGGCGCGAACGGTGATTTGGGGCGGAACACTATAGCGCAGTTGTACCCAATGTCTCTGTGTTGAGTGTTATATTTTCCAGGCACGTTTAGGTGATAAGAAGGTGAGTAGACCTTCAGACTAAGGTGGATTTAAAAGTTTTTCTGCCATTTTCTCGCCCCTCATCAATCAAGAGTTGAGACTCGCCGAGTGACGAGCACCTTATGAAGCCGTAAAGCAACCCCCGCCCGTAATCCTCACTACTTTAAAGCACACCAATTTGGCTGTTAAATTGACAGGCAGTTAAATGCTAAAAAGGTTATGCAAGGCTCCGGGTGGAACATTTTATCTTATCAGAACTTGGGCGACGATAATGAAAAGTAATTATGAAACACATTGTATAAGAGGTTTAAAAAAACGATGTTGTAAACTGGAAAGGTTTCATCAATTAACCTTGTCGGTGTGTCTTGAGGGGGCGGGTAAAGACCTGTAATGAGCCCCGTCTTTTTTGACCTACACAGGACAGAGCTTCACTCTCGTGGGGTTTTTACTCCTAATTACAGTTGCGTGTGCATTCCCATCATGCTTTGCTGCACTGTTTGATATTTGAGCGTTTTCCATTAGTTCACTGTGTGTGCGCGCTCACGCGATGGGGGATGGATTGATTGTGTGTCGTCTCCCTGACCTCGACAGACATAAAGGGGCAGAACGACCAACCTTAAGGTTTACTGTACCTCGGATTAGATCCTCTTGATGGTTAGTTGTGTTGCCTGACCTTCTCTGCCTGCTATGAGGAAGAATTGGGGGGCTGAGCACATCCATCCACTCCCTGGGAAAAGACCATAAAGGAATATAGTACAGCCATGACAACACGTGCCATTACACTCTTCATCCCACTGCAGTGCCGAGCACATCAAAATTGCCTCTATGACATGTTACCAATGAAGGCCCCATCATCATGCACTGTCACAGGTCTAACCAGTGGTCCACTGTCCTTGGGCCATTCCTAATACACACTTAGCCTCACCGCGTTAGCCCAACTATCATTTATTCCATCCCGACTCGCACTGTGACTTTAAGCTGACAACATTCTGACCCACATAGCTCCTCTCAACCTTGCCCGTCTTCTGAGAGTTCTTTCTCCATGCGCGCGTACTCTCCCAGGTTTCAATTATACATAAGTCACTGCGCAGTGTTTCAACACAACGGGTCTCCAGAGGAAATGTGACTTGGCAGCGTGGCAGAGATTAATCTTTTGAAACATAATTCACATCAGTTGCATCATCACCCATTTACATCTTTTGCCTCTGGACAAAGCATCTCATAAAAGCACATCATAGCATCTTTAATGAGGAAACGATAACCTCTGTATGTTTTAATATTCATCTGGCTGCAGGCAAATCAAACATCCATCTCATCACAACAACAGTGAGGATAGGTGGTGCCACTCATTTTAATCTACTACATGTTTCCATATTAAACTTAGAGTAGGAGAGGGAAAAAAAAGAAAAGAAAAGAAAAGAGTACAACTTATTCACACCAGATCTTGAATCGCCAGTCTCAATATTCCAGTCTTATGATATCCAATACAGCAATATAGGAGCGATGGCTAATAATGCTTGGATTAACATTAATCAAACACTATGTTTTATTTCTGTGCTTGCGTTTGCAATCAATGCCTCTCTTGTAAGTAAATATAAAAAGAAAAGTGTCTGAGAATATTCACATTCAACCAGGTAATTTCATTCGTAATAGTCTAGTTGCGATCAACTCAATGCCCTGAGAAAATAGTGCGTACACGACTGGGAATATAGTGCATGAACCACTGACAACTACAGCTACAGCCACAATAAGAAACATATTTTTGTCAATGAAAGAGCACAATTATTATATTTTTTTTAGTGCAGATTTAGATAAAGGTGCAAAGTGAGAAACCAAATGGTTTCAAGTTTCGGGTTTATTGGGTTATCGATTGTAATAGTACAAAACTTGAAGTTATTCTATTAACTGAAACAGGGGCAACATTTTTTTAAACAAATTAATGTATGTTATGATCTTTATCCTCAGGGAGGAAGCGATTTTTAATGTGTCTTGAGCTAAAAGTTTGGCAAACCCCGATGTAGACTGTATTTGTGTACCTAATGAAGTGTCCAGTGACAATACATCTCTCCATGTGTGTAATTATGCTCAGAATATGTCTGCGTCTAAATCAGCGGTGTCATTGGACGATTCGGCTAGCAAAACTAAAAATTGGACTTCAAATTGTCATATTGTCCTGTGGGACTTGGCAGTGATTATTGATATTAAGCGCTTCCAAATCTGAAGCGCTATCAAGGCCACTCTCTTCATCACCCTGGCAATTACTTTCAAAAATCAGATGCAAGAAGAGAATGTGAAGAGGCATTTTAGGAACGTAAAAAAAAAAAATAATAAAATGAAAAAAAAAACTTTGGCAACACGAAACAGCAACAGGAGCACTTCAACTATCTGTTAAACTGTTCTCCTTTGAGAGGATGCCTTGCAGGACGCTCCAAAAACCCCGCATGACGGATCTCAACCGTAGCACAGTGTCAGCATTCAACGCCTAAAAGAAGAGGAATGAATACCATCCACGGAAGCTTTTCATCAATATGTAAATCAAGACCTGCTTCAAAGTAAAAGAGAAACAACAAGCTCGAGACTGGAAGGTGTTTGAGGTACTCGTCAATAGCAAATATTCAGTCCAGCGAGGAGAATCCCAGCCCCAATGGATATTCAAACAACCCAGGGACAAATAAGCAAGGAAACATACTGAGGAAACTATCTAAAGCTGCAAGCCTATACATCATTGCACTGCTTTTCATCAATAAATCAAAAGTATTCCCGTGCAGGAGGTTGAATTTGTCCATGATGCAATGCCTTTGTATTCTTTTGCAACAGGCTACACGCTTGCTGAGATGTGACCAGATAGGATGAGGGACAAAAGCACTGAGTAGGTTCTCCATCCACACATACATACAGTGGAACGTTTCTTCCATGACTAATCTGCTGTCATTGTTAACCCGTAACGTGCGGAATTAATGCTAGCTTTGAGCACATTGCTGGGCAGAGTTTGTCTAAAATCAATATTTAGTCTCATCTCCTCCAAGAGGTACTTTACTCTAATGACGCTAATCATTCTTTCAGGAGGATCTCCAAAACACAATTGAATTTTAATGAAGGTTACAGTCAACGTCATTCAATTTTGTTTGGCATTTACAACTAGGGATGGGCATATTGATTGATTTGTTCAACTGATCTCTAAGAGTTCGGTGTGGATTTGATTGTTCATTAATCACTTTAAGCAATCAAGGAAGAATAGAGTGCAGTACATGGCTGCAACCATCAGATTATTCCATTTCAACGACCGTAGTTTGTGGCCTGAAGAACAACATGATGTCAGGGGAAGGTGAGTCACAGCCACGCAGGCCTCCAAGGCTCTGCTACATCTTCTGGGCATCAATAGGACACTGGCATGGAAAAAGAAACTCAGAACATTCAGAGAGAGCTCTTTCTTTCCTTCGATTGCTTGAGTATACTAAAGGGGTTCCTTTAGATACAATTGTAATTTGTCCTGTGAACACGCTCGTAACTTACACTCATATCCATTAATCCATTCAAGGCTACCAGCCCCAAAGAAAAAACAAAACACAAATGTGACCAGAGGACACTATAATACAGACATGAAGACACAACCGAAGAAGAGTTTCACAACTCCTGCAGGTTTCTCAGCAAGCTGCTGTATTATTAGTCATTTTTCACAGAGGATAAAGACTATGTACATGCCTGTGAGTATTGTTATTGTGTTGCTGTTTGTGTTCAAATATCTATTGCTTAAAGCATAACACCGCCACATAGATTAGCTAATCGTTAGCCACATCCATGGCATTTTCCCTTTATCGGTTAGCATAGGACTAGCAGACCTAAAGGCAAAGTTATGTGGTTGTTTTAAATACGCATGTAATTCTCTTTGTTTTATGTTTAGTTTGACTGTAAGCCTCAACTGGTAGTGGCATTAAATAGCTTGCAGACTTTTTTTTCAAAAATTGTTCACTATTTGCCAAATTGCTAGTTGTCAAGTGAGTTGAGTTTACTGCCACCACACAGCTCTCGTATCTTAATCTTTTGCTCGCAAATCAAAACAAATCTCGAAAAAAACTTAAGCAGGGTCACTCGTATCTCAAGGTAACAGTATATTAATGTTTAACATGAAGAGGTTTAGGGTTTTACAGCCTAGGACTCTTTTTCATACACATATTTGCTGTAATCATAAATTAACTACTCCAATAGCGTAGGTTAGAGATTCCAGTAAGTGTTCCAACTTACGGACAAAATCAGACGTCGTCTTTGTAGGAACAGAATTCCATTGAAAGCCAGGATGCTGTGTTGTTTTTAAATTATAAATGACATCAGTGGAAAACATGATTTTCTTTGTGTGTTTTGCCATCGTAAAATTATGGAACAACTAATTTATTTTTCCATGAAATTTAGTCAAAGGCCCACTCCCTATTTTCAACCACCCACTTTTTCAGTTCAGTGTCACAAAATACATGAATTCTAATCTTCATGGCATTGGGTTTACTTCAAGTGCACTTTGGATACACTTTTGACCTCCCATCAATAGGTGTTTAATGTTAGTGTTCTACTTGAAACTGGGTAACTGTAAACAAGGTGAAACATGTTTAGTAGCTACTGGAAACTGGCCTTCCCAAAGATAGATTTTCCTTGCAACGATTGCAATTCAAACTTTGGGATTTTGCATAACTCTGAACAGCAGAATGTGATTTCTATCATTATTTAAATGGAATTATAGCTGCCAGCGGATCTGGTCTGACAGGCACGAAAGAAAATGGAAAGAAAATAACGTGCACGTGAAAAAAAGACAAACAGCAGTTAAGGGAGAAGAAAACACACACAAAAGGCATTTATTTGCACTCATCTGTGAGGGAGATGAGGCCCCGTCTGCATCTGACAGCTGACATTTAGCCTTAATTCTGCAGTCAGTTATCATGTGTTTCATTTCACCGTTTTATGTGGATGCAATGAAACAAAAATACAGACCCCATCAAGGCAGGGAAATCGATTTATCTGCACAAATTGTAATTTTCTCTGCAATCATTGTTACCCAAGTAGATGTGGGTTTTTATAAATTCAGACACATAATATAAAGCTATACTTTTTTCATACAAGAGGAGTTGTCGCACCCGGTGAAGATTGACAAATAAGTAGAACGTGGTGAAATTTTAAGATATACAGTCCCCTCCAAAAGTATTGGAACGGCAAGGTCAATTCATTTGTGTTTTGTCGTATACTTAAGACATTTGGGTTTCAGCTCAAAAGATGACTATGAGACAAATGTTCAGAATTTCACCTTTTATTTCATGGTCTTTACATCTAGATGTGTTAAACAATTCAGGGCAGCGCACTTTTTGTTTGAAGCCACCCGCTTTTCAAGTGAGTCAAAGTATTGGAACAGACATTATTAAATTAACTTGAAGTGAACAACATTTAATATTTTGTGGCATAACCCTTACTTGCAATAACTGCATCAAGCCTGCGACCCATTTACTTCACCAGACTGTTGCATTCTTCATTGTAATGCTTTTCCAGGCCTTTACTGCAACCTCTTTCAGTTCTTGTTTGTTTCTGGGGGTTTCTCCCTTCAGTTTCCTCTTCATGAGGTAAAATACATTCTCTATTGGGTTAAGCGCCGGTGATTGACTTGAACTTCCACTTTTTCCCACCGATGAAGTCTTTTGTTGTGTTGGCAGTGTGTTTTGGGTCATTGTCTTGTTGAATGATGAACCTTCTCCCGATTAGTTTGGATGCATTTCCTGTAAATTGCCAGACAAAATGGTTTTGTAGACTTCAGAATTCAATTGTTGGTGTGCCGTGAGATTTTTTAATTGTAAAATATGTTCTTTGGCTCCATAAAGGTTGTAAATCACTGCTCTAGTCAGATCGTGTATTCTAATCAGTCAGGTCAAACCAACATTACATGACAGAAATAATGGGTGCTAACTTAGTGTAATTACATTACTTTATTTTTTTAATTAAATGACTTCACCCACATCGAACCTTAAGAGCATGATTCAACAGAACGCCGGTACAACCGTCAGTACTAGCAGTAGCTTGCTAGGCTACATAACGTTTTGTTGCCTGCTTGCTAGCCGTATCGTATTAAAAGTACGTGAACATATCTCAAGCAGGCCTTAAACGAACGTCCTCTCCTATGCTGAGCACCAACACACGTTTTTCCCCATTTTGTCCTCATAATATAGTCGGCGCGATCCACTCTTGTTGTCGTTGCTAAGGTAACGCGTGTATCCAGTCGCATTTGAGTTGACAAGATAAAGCCCAATGATCATAAAAAACGGGATGCGGCGGTATCGGAATACAAGATTTTATTGCAGTAGTCTGACATAGTGCAATCTTGAAAGAGCAAATTTGTCTTGTAGTCTGATCCGGCATTACGTGTTGTCTGTCTCAGAAATGTTGTCTGTTCCACACCGCCGACATGTTGTTTTGTTTTAAAAAAAAAAATAACTTTATTGGCCATCAGATATTTACAGGACGAGGCCAAAAGACACGCGACAAGGCTAAAAATAAACTAGCTTTGGGATTCAAATATACTGTGCACGATGGCGACGCGGAGTAAATGTCTTTTGCGGAACCGATCAATGACGTTATTGATCGGATCGGCGCATTATGACATTAAAGCCGATCAGCATAAAATTCTAATTATCAGCCGATACCGATAAGGCAGATAAAATCGGTGTAAAGTCTACTTCACAGATGAGATTGTGTGTTTTGGATCACAAGCAGAGCATTTCTTTCCCCATACTTTGGCCTTTCCATCACTTTGGTAGAGGTTAATTCTGGTCTCATCAGTCCATAAAACTTTCTTCCTAATCTTTTGTGGATCATCTCTGTACTCTGCCAAATCCAATCTGGCCTTCCGATTCTTTTTGCTGGTGACTGGTTTGTATATTGTGGTATGGCCTGTATATTTCTTCTCTCGAAGTCTTCTTCGGACAGTGGATTGTGATACCTTCACCCCTGCCATGTGGAGGTTGGCAGTGATGTCACCAACTGTTGTCTTTGGGTGTTTCTTCACAGCTCTCACAATGTTTCTGTCATCAACTGCTGTTGCATTGACCGACCTGTTCGATGTCTGTTGCTCGTTACACCAGTAGTTTATTTTTCAAGACATTCCAAATTGTACTGGCTACGCCCAATGTTTGTGCAATAGCTCTGATAGATTTTCCCTCTTCTCTCAGCTTCAAAATGGTTTTGCTTTTCTCCCATAGACAGCTCTCTGGTCTTCATGTTTGCTTAACAGCAAATTCAGTTTTCACAAGTGAAAACCTAAGCCAAAAATAAGCACTATCTAATGTTTAAGCAATCAATCTAAAAGGCAACACCAGAACAACTAGCAACACCCATCATTCACATGTTCCAATACTTTTGTTCACTTGAGAAGTGGGTGACCTCAAACAAAAGGTGCTCTGTCCTGAGTTGTTTAACACATCTTGATGTAAATACCATGAAATAAAAGCTGGAATTCTGAACTTTTGTCTCATATTCATCTTTTGATCTGAAACCCAAATGTCTTCAGTATACAACAAAAACAAAGGAATTAACCTTGCCGTTCCAATACTTTTGGAGGGGACTGTAGCTTTTAACATACAAAATATGAATACCAATATGAGTACACTTTACACTAGAATAGGTCTTTACAGAAATACGATCCGTACGCACGTTACACTAGAATACAATCTTTACAGTACTCATTTGTAAAAATGGAGCTTCCTTACCTAGGATTTGAAGACCGGAGTGGGTTCATTTCCTTTTGGTAGTGGTGGCCCTGATTAGCTGGCTGGATCAGAAAGAAAACAGGACACTTAAAATTGCTCATCAAAATTCTGCTTAAATTCTGCTCATGTACCAAATAAGTACGAAAACATAGTACGTGTATGTAAACGTTATTAGAAATGGGGAAAAGGAAGACAAGAAAAAGGCAATGTTGAAACAACAACCAAAAACTCTCCAACGCAGACCACAAAAAAATATTCATACGACTATATTCATTGCCTGCTTGCAAATGGATGCAGTGCAGTCTCTGTGTGTGAGATTACATCCTGCATCACAGATGAGACAAATGGAGATGCTCAATAAGGGTCTGAAATTTTCATGTGGATGGTTTCTATTCCAGTATCAGACATACTCATCCCCCTACAAAAAAACAATAACACATTACCTTCATCTTGTCCAAGCGAAGGAGCATAGGAGCATATCATTACCCCAGGACACTATTTAAGTCTCATGTCTGTGAAATTCTCTTACACTGCACAACTGTGATGTAAAAGCAGTCATACTGAGGTCGGCGTCCTCACAACGCTTGAGTCCATTTAAGTTATCAGCGTGCTTCGGTGCCTTGTTGAACTGTGGGTACTGTTCTAAAATGCTACCCTCTGGAATTCTGCCAGTATTATGTACTGATGAAGATGAGTTCTCTGTAAAGGGGATGCATGGAGACAATTATTTTAGGGCGATAGGATGTGGGTAATCTCACATGCCAGATGGTTTGTTTCAAAAAGCCAACTTGAGGTCTTTTTGGAAAAGGGCAGATGCTAAAAGAAAAAAGATCAGAAATAAAACTTTGCAGGGGACATCATGGACATGGTCCAATTAGAAGTAGAAGAATCAAAACAGAATGAAGACATGTCCAGTTCGGAAGAAGAAAAAAGCTTTTATGGTTGAAGCTTGGTGTGGCAATGTAAGACCAATATTTTGTCAGTGATATGAATTATGATAAAAATGCATGGCAATTGATTTTTTTTTTTATTGGGAAAACTAGCACTCTATAATATTGTACTTCATAATAATATAACATACTGTAATAGAATAGTTAAATATAATGTAAACAATTAAATCGTTTATGCATTATAATTTATTGCTGCATTCAATTCGGTGCTGCTCCTTCAGGTGTGCCCGCTTCAGCTACCAGGGAGCAGTACTGTACTGCATAATACAGTGATGCAGGCATAAATGAAGAATAGACTCCCAGTGCCTGTGAATAGTTTTCTATTATGTGTAAATGTTGTTACATCATGTGTTCCACCATTATGTGTGTTGAAATAGCTATCTTTTAAAACCGCAACTATTCATGCTAAGCGTTAGGATGTGTTGGTGTTTTACATCGTTTGTTAGCATTAAGCTAAACAGACCTTTTTTAAGGCAGTATATGGTTGGTTAAAATACACGTTTAATGCTGAATGTTTTATGATTACGTTATGGTTCAGCAGCTGAAACCATAAACGAGCTGTCTTGACTCAATACCATCTGACTTTTTCAGAGCTATTGGAAAGTCTGTGCTACCATATTGGCAGCAAATAATTAATTGCTCAACTCAGTCAGGCGAGTTTCCTCAAGCTCTTAAAGTACCTGCAATTAAGCCTCTTTTAAAAAATAGAATGCTGGACGCTTCCATCTTAGCAGGCTATAGACCCAAATCAAATCTCCCTTTCATAGCAAATATTGTTAAGAAAGCTATTTTTAATCAACTCAGCAATTTCTTGAACATAAATGGACTTTTTGACTAATTTCAATCAGGTTTTCGAACTCATCACAGTACAGAATCTGCTCTTATCAAAGTGCTAAATGATAAAAGGTTGAATACTGACTCGGGAAAAGTGTCAATTCTGGTCTTGTTGGATCTTACTGCGGGTTTTGATACGGTAGATCATAATATACTGCTGAACAGGTTGGAAACATGGGTAGGACTAAATGAAACAGTCCTTAAATGGTTCAGGTCCTACCCGGAGGAAAGGAGTTATTTTGTAACCATTGGAAGTGTTCAATTTCATCGAATGGCAATGACCTATGGGGTCCCTCAAGGGTCAGTTCTTGGACCCCTCCTGTGAAGCGCGTATATGCTACCCTTGGGTCAAATTCTTTGAGGCTTTGTATATTGCCTTGCCGCTTATCCTCACAAGGGTCGCGGGAGTGCTGGAGCCTATCCCTGCTACCATCGGGCAGGAGGCGGGATACACCCTGAACTGGTTGCCAGCCAATCGCAGGGCACACATAAACAAAGACCCATTCGCAGCCACATTCACACCTAGGGGCAATTTAGAGACTTCAATTAACCTACCATGCATGTTTTTTGGATGTGGGAGGAAACCGGAGTGCCCGGATGAAACCCACACAGGCACGGGGAGAACATGCAAACTCCACACAGGCGGGCCGAGGATTGAACCCCGGTCCTCAGAACTGTGAGGCAGACGCTCTAACCAGTTGTTCACCGTGCCGCATACTGTACCATAAAAGAAATTAATAATGATACTGATATTTTGTGCCATCCCTTGTCATCCCTCGCCACACCTGTAGCTCCATGTTGGTCCGGTCATTTTTTTTTTTTTATTCATCTGGTGCTCAAAAATGTTACATTTCCATCTCCTTCCACATCTTGAAAAAAACATCTTCATTCATTCTATAAGTGATTTTGTCATTGTTTCAGCCCTTTGTGTTATGAAGTGCCATGAGCTCAGCCTTGTGAATGTAAGTCAAGTCTGCTTCTGAAATTGAACCTTGAGCATTTACTCTCATGTGTATGCTTGTAGAACTGGGTGCACTACCAGGGATCCAAATGAAGACATTACTATTGACAGACATATTTACTTAAGGAGTGACACAGACATGTATATTGCCTGTATTGATTTATGGAAAGACACGCTTCACTGTTGCCTGGAACATGGTGATCTCTAGTTGGTGGCCCAGAGCAGCTGAATCCAAAATGGCAGTCAAGTCACATCTGATTCAAATGGGAACCATTCCACAATACATTTAATGGTAGCATTCGAAAACAGGGTCAATCCTAGTGCTAATACGGCTATGCAGTATGCTCTACCTGGATCTCAATCACTATCAGATACCTGCGGTATGTAGCAAAATGGTAACAGGCTCATAAAATTAGCATCTATAATGACCGCATTCACTCAGGATCATACAGAGGAGCCATTTGGGGCTGGAGAGGGCTGCACTCTTTTTTCCTCAGTGCAATGTGCTTATGCTAATGGTCAATAGATCCAAATGACCTTCAACAGCCTCTATACCATCATTGAATTCTAAAAAGACCACAGAGGATAATTTCAAATGACTCAAATAATTTTGTCGTGTGGGGAAATGGTGGCTATTGTGCCAGTGTGTCTTTTAAAGCAGTAAGAGACCAATTAATGCATTTCTATCTCCATAATCTTTTGTAATGCAGGAGACGCACTAGAGAAAGAGATGTGTTAGTACTTCGCTGTGCTGTAGATGGGGAGCCTGAAATGGAAATGAGCAAGCGTGAGGGTCAGCCACGGTCAGTAAAATTATTCAAGATGGGAGATAGAGGGTAAGTGTAGTCGTCATTACCAATAGTGAGTCCACATGTGCAATGCTTATTGTGATTAAAGTAGCTGAGTATAGAAACTTGTACAAACCATGGAGATGTGCGTCCAGGTAGACGTGTCCTCACTGCTCAGGCTCATGCTGACCTTACGCTGGTGGATCTGAGATGCACTGAGGCCAGAGGCTTTGTATTTGTCTTCCTCCTGCTGCCTTTTTAGACTTGCAAGCATCTGGAGCTCGTCATCATCCCCCTGATGCAATTGTAGACTGCTGGCTGGGTTTATGTGCTCATCACCAGAATCACCAGGCTCCATTGTGTTGTCTTCCGCCTTAAAAATAATTACCCCACAAAAAACAAATCACTTAAGCAGACTGACACCGTACAAATGAAACGGCTTTGCACTCGGTCAATCTAATTCTACAAAGCCTCCAATGCTGTATGGATCTCTTACAACAGCAGACTTCAAATGCTCAAATATCAAAGGCAAGTGTTTTATTTTCATAAGGCCATCAATTCATTTGGGAGAGTAGTCAAAATGAGTCTGACTTTGCCCTGGTGTCAGTGGTGAGTCTGTGAATGAATTCTAATAAATAATGAACCAAGGCCTGGGGAGAACAAACTCAAACACGTCATATTTCTATGACAACCTATCAGTCAAAGGTGTCACTGCATACTGTCAGTAGCTGCCACAAATCAGCAGTCAGGCGCTACAGCCATGACGAGGGATGTGAGGATGTGTCGCAGCACTGTTGTGTAAACTCAGGAAGAAAGCCGCCGTGAAACACATCTCCCTTCAGGCTTCACCGTCACTCTAACTGACTATGCTGATATCTTGGATTCCTGCCTCAAGCTTGTGATCACACCATACATATAGTATGATCCCTTTCTTCATGACTTTACAATCCTTAAAATAAAATCAACACATTATCCTACCCTCATCGGTTTACAAGCCTTCGAACTGCTTTGTCTTTCCATAACCACTCTGCTCAATATAAGCCCAAATAATGTGCCAATATAAATTCACAAGATCAGGCTAAAATGGCAAGGAAAAAAACACAGGGGTACATTGTGTTTCATGGTTAAAAGCATCATATCATCTAACCCTGTGAACATCCTGTTTGAAATGGAATGGAAAATATTGAAATACTTATACTGTTGGTTTTATTATCAGGCTGTTTATTTTCTCTGCACACTGAGTTCGATTTATGCTCAGCAATGGAACGCGATTTCCAGGGCTGCAAATCAAAGTTAGTTGGAAATAAAAGATAAAAACACGTGTAAATCTGCAACGTATTGTTTTCTCTGCATTGACATCTTTGTGTCAAGGTGTGTCTTTGTCGCCCACATTTAAACTGTTTGGATGAGAGTAGATCCTTGAGGCAGACCTTACCTTGAGCGGATCATCCAGTGAGACTTTTTGAAGAAGGCTCCTCGACAGTGATACGCTGTTGTTCCAATCCACACGCTGGTTTCCTCCTCCTGCTCCACCTGACCCACACCTCTCATCCTGTTTGGTACCACAGGGTGCGTGACGGTGTCCGGGAGACATCCCATCATTTCCAGCTGGCTTGCTGGATGGAAAGTGCAGGTGCATATCACTGGCAGCTGGACAAAGAGTTTCTACTGATGTGTCCTCAGTGTTGTGATCCTCAGGCTGGACTTCAAGGCCCAAATTTGGATCAAGGCATTGGGAAATGTCAGGAGTGGAGTCTGCATTGAATGTTAATTGTGAGAATGCAGTGTAGCCTATTTCCTGGAATAAGAACAGGAATTAGGTTAATAAAGATTGGTGCTCTATTTAAACCATCCATCCATGTTCTACAGTTTGTCGTGTTTGAGGTCACTGGTGAGCTGGTGCATATCATAGCTGACTTTGGGCACAACACCGACTGGTTTTGTAGCACTGTGAGGTATATAATACATTGTTTTAGATTGTAAAAACATTTCTTTGTCACGCAACAAATTTGCGTTGACTGATGTTGATTTGTATTTACCACAGTGGGGTAAAACTAAATTAACTATGCAGCTGTAGGCTGGGCCAAGGGGAAAAAAAAGTTCACGGCTATTCAAACACAAATGTATGTGCCATAATACAACACATAACAACACTGATGTCAACCACAATCCATTACAGGATATGGTGGACTTCTGGTTGCGCCTCAGGTGAGTCTTTTCTCATTAAGACAACTGGATGTACAGTGTAGATTCAGTCCTTCTTTTATTAGCAATTAGCAAACTTACTGTACTAAGCAAGATTGTACTGATTGCCTACATTGCAATGAGTTCCATCAAAGCACATTTCCTTTTAACCATCACAGAGGGCGTGTTTATATTTAATTTTCTAAAGGTTGTGCTGTACAAATGATGATAATTAAAAACCGAGATTCGGTGTTGATGAGTCATATCCATAGAAATGTGTTATGACATACTACAGAGACACGGCTGATTCACAATGGCACGTATAAACTGACTTTCAGTAAACAAATTACAACCTCCCAGCAACATAGAGCTAAGTGCAGATTTCAACTGTTAAACTGTAGAAAATCGCAAAGACTAACCAATCACAACATGATCAACACTTTTACAGTATAATGAGAACCAACACAAGGACTGTTTCAAAAATACTCCAAGGCAAATGATGCTACTGTTTTGACTGACACTGCCAAAGAGGTAATCATTTAATGTTTGTTTAAGGGTGGTTTGCAGTGGTGTGCATGTATTGCATTGCATCATACTGAGAGATGCGTCGAATATTTTGATTCTGTCATATAGCCAAATAAGGTAACCGAAATAATGACGAAAGCGCTCAGTATGATGCAGTGCGATTGTACACCACAGCAAAATAAACCAGTATAATAAATAGATTGCTCAGTTACTACCTCGCTGAATATGTATAAAAACTGAGCATTACCATTTCGTGAAAGCACAATTACTGATACAGATTTTGGATACTGGAGCTCATTAAATGGTGCAAGTGGTCATAATGGTGTGGCCGGTTAGTGTATGTGAGAATAATACCGCACATAGTTAAGAGAAGAAGGCACAAGTGATTATTCTGCAAAAGTGCTGAGATCAGTGAGGAACTTATTACTTGAGTATATACGGTTTCTCACATTGACAAATACATTAAGCATAATGGTGCCGTACTGTTGACAGATGGGGCCTTCCACTGAAATGCTACGAATACACTAATAAGCAGGATCCCTCCAGACTAGTTTGTGTCAGTTTTGAGTAAAAAAGTGAGAATCGCAAGTAGCAAATCTAGAGACGTAAAGTCGTTAAATGCGGTCGTTACTTCTCCTGAAACAAACACAAAGCTCCCTGAGCACACATAGTCTGTCTTGTCTCGTCTCCATTTCTTCTCTCGGCTGGCTCCATTTGCAGGGAGCTTTATTCTGGGGTGAAAGGTTATAATAACCCCTTTGAGGCTTAAGCTTATCAGCGCCATATGTTATTTGCTTTCTCCTTCTTTCGATCCTTCATCATTCTATTTCAAGTGCAAGCCAGTAAACAACTATTAATGAGTATTATTGTGACCATATTGCTTTGCAGTCTGTTACTATGTTGAAGGCACGTTAATATACAATACTGTTCTGCTTTTTTCTTCTTTTCCACAATTGCTTTGCAGTGAAATCACAGTTTATCTAGGACCACTGTATACCTATCTAGATAACAGGCAAAATGTTCAGTGCTTTTAATATTTCTCTGTGTTTAAGAACAAATGGCTCAAAAGAATTGCATGAACCTGATGCAACACCTTGAAAGATGAGTGAAGAAATAAGCAAGCTGTCAGAAATGACTGAAAATCTAAATCAAGCCAACGTGTGTCAGATAAATCGTGTGTGCTTTCCCTACCATGTTGGCAGCTCAATAACAAGAAAAGCTCTTAGCATCGCAATGATTAAGTCATGTGTTGCAAACTTGTTTCACAACCCTGTATGTTATTCTAGGACATGAACAAGGTTTTTGAACCAGAGCTGCCACCCGTTATTAGAAATACTGTACTGCCACCATTACACACACTGGGCACCTAATTAAGTACAATCTAATGCAATCCACTTTTTGTGGTATTAATTTGATATGTAGTAGTTCTCTGGTTGTCTTTTGCAGTGGTGTGCACTGCACAACACAACAGTACACATATTGTTGAAAAAAAAATGAGCTTGAATAATTTAAATAAAATGTTTTGGACCTAAATAAACATTTTATTTAAATACGTTTAAAAACAAAGAGTTTGTATTATTAACGATTAAATGTAAATGTATGATATTAACAAGTTAAATACAACTGAACTGTACTGAGTGATTCTTTTGCATACCACTAGACCGAGCCCTCATCACACATGTGGTACTTGCTTGCCAAATAGTGAAAGCTAATGTTGTGGCCAGTGAATTAATGTTTCGCTTTCCTTACGGAAAGTCTATATTAGAAGCCAATGGACAAGGTTTTGATGATTTATGCTGGTATATATCCTTGAGTTTGGCACAGTTAATGATTTGCAGACATGTAGGCTTTAGTTTATTAAAAACACAAAAACACACGAGAGTGGCTCCCAGTCAGCGTTGCCATGGCTGGACAACCCAATTTGGTTTAGTGCCACCAAACTAACTGTATACCTTCTTAAATACCAATTTCCTTCAAGATTAAAGCACTTAAAAAAATAAATGGTAAGATCCTAAACGCCTTGCAATATTTCCAAATGTAACCCACCCCTCCACAAAGTAGTTGGGCTATTGCTGCTAACTGCCACACAAACCCTTAAAACAAGCCATCCTTGTTCAATGTTTAGTTTGAAAGGCGCCACTGAATATGGAGCTATGTGTGCAAGCGACATAGAGGGAAGGTAAAACATTGTTCATTTGCTTTTACACCCTACAATGTATAATGACTGTAAGCCAGTTGGAAATCATTTCCCATTAAATTGGAATTACTTATAGACTTATTATAGAGTTTTGAATAAGTAAAAGCAATTAGCATTTCTTTGAAGGCAGTGGGCTTAAAACTCAACGCAGTTTAATTTCCCTGCTCAGCATAAAGAAAATTACTCGATAAATTTGGGAACCATTAATACATTATCTGATTAAAATAACCCCATCGACATTTTAAGTTTAAGTATATTCCCCACTGTGAAACGTGCAGTGTGAAACAGCACTCCGAGAGGCAATGTGCATCGTGACACTGACACCTAACTGTGTGTGCTGCGGGAGATGTCATTTCACATTGAACTGCCGTATTACAGTGTAACCTCCAAAGCGGAATGCCCCAAAAGTGGGAGAATTTGGAGTTCAACCAAAACTTTTCTGGAAACCTATGCCTCAAAAGTCAAACAAAACCTCTAACCATCATCATGTGTGATGTTGCGCAAGACTCCGGCAAATCATGTGAGACTTCAGTTGTTGTTAATATGAAAGAATACCAGTGATGATAATAACTACAGAACTTATTAGAAAGGGAACTTAATGCAAAATAGTTACGGGTCCACTTAGTAAAATATAAGCAATACAATTCAGTAAACATCAGTTACATTAAAAAAAAATATCACTTTACAAATGTAAATAGCACACACAATGGCTTACATGAAAAAGACCAGAGAAGCTTGCCAACAAACAGCCCAATTTACTGTATAAAATGTTTTATTTTGTAATGTGATTTCATAACCACAATGTTGAAAATACATTTCTATAAAAAGTCCATACCGACCAAGACATCACAACATTCATAATGTTCATAATGCAGCGGACAGTCACACAACACTCTCAGCATACAATTCGGCAATACCTACGACCACTAGATGATCTCTCCGAAAATACCTTCCTATTACCCCTCCAACATGTGTCAGTGGGCATCGTCAAAGAATGAGTACTTTGAACACCATGTTCAAGCATAACATAATAATAATAATGTCCATACGTGCACTAGGCACCAGGACACCCTAGGTCGCAGTTCGATGATCGAATTTTTGGTCGTGTCATCGGACTTGCGGCTGCATGTCTTGGACACTCGGGTGAAGATAGGGGCAGAGCTGTCAACTGATCACCACCTGGTGGTGAGTTGGCTCCGATGGTGGGGGAAGATGCTGGTCCGACGTGGCAGGCCCAAACAAATTGTGAGGGTCTGCTGGGAACCTCTGGCAGAATCCCCTGTCAGAAGGAGTTTCAACTCCTTCTTTGCTCATGTTTCGGGGGAGGTGGGGGACATCGAGTCAGAGTGGACCATGTTCCGCGCCTCCATTGCTGAGTCGGGAGACCGGAGCTGTGGCCGTAAGGTGGTTAGTGCCTGTCGTGGCGGCAATCCCCGCACCCGTTGGTGGACACCAACGGTGAGGGAATATGTGTGACATGCCCTTGAACAGAAAAATGTTCTATTTGAGAGTGGCGTCGCGGTGACATCAGAAAGCGCTTCCAAATTTGAGAGGGACTGGCGAAGTAATATCTTAGTGCTATTTTGGCGGACTTGTACTGTGAACAGCAAGGGGAAATGGAAGAAGTAATAAAAAAATGCGGTGATCCACTATCCTGAACTTTGAGACAACAGAAAAATGATATAACGAGACATCTGCAGGAGGCTTTCAAACTACTCTCTGCTCAGCTGAAATATATCTCGAAGTGCTCTTCATGGTACTGTAGCTCACGAACGATCTTGAACTCCAAGATCCTGCCGTGAAATTAGAAATTAGAATGGATTCCCTTTTTTTTTTTTTTTGCTGCTGATGATTTCCTCTTCCTTAAAGTAAGCAAAACCAGGGAATTCTTTGACCCTACTTGTCTAAAAGCAAGGAAAAACTCCCAACTTCCTTTTAGGCTGCCACGTCAGCACTTCCAAATATGAGGATGGGGGGTGCCGTCGTCCTTGCGCGCTGCCATGAGGACCTTTCCCACTGAGCAAGTGTGGTGTGAAAAGGTACACACCCTGGACTTGTTGCCAGCCAATCGCAGTGCACATATTGACAAACAACCATTCACACTGGCGATCACACCTATGGGCAATTTAGTTTTCAATTTACCTAACATGCCTGTTTTTTAAATTCGGCTGGAGTACCCGGAGAAACCTACACAAGCACGGGGAGAACATGCTAACTCCACACAGGAACCAAGATTGGAAGCCTGAACCTCAGAACTGTGAAGCAGACATGGTAACCTCTACACCACCATGTTTGCCTTTTATATTGCTTCCTATGAGACAAATAGTTTTGAAATTAGAATTAGGGAGTCAGCCAGCATCACGGAAGGGATTGTGTTTGACTTTGGACGTTCATCTCCACATTGTTATGCCACGAAAATACTAACGCAATGTTACAAACCATGCAGCGCAAGGCAGCTGGTCATTTAGGTCAAAGCAATTGTGAGAAATGTATCCTAACTGAAGAGAGTGCCTTCGTCCCCCCAGAGTGAGTGTACCTCATCGCTTTCACTGCCATTGAAATCATCTTCGGGCTGGGCCTCACTGCGTGTCCCATTTGGGCTTTGAACCTGATGGCCTCTCATCTCCATCTTCTGCTCACCCCGGCATTGGCCTCTTTTGGGTGAGTGGGGCGGGGACGCGAAAGTGAACACCTCCTCCCGCAGAGTGCGCCGCAGCTCGGGCTCCTCATCATTACTCTCCCAGCGGCTCCGGACATGCAGGTCAGGAGAGGAAGCCGGCCGGGTCGAGCCAGGGATAGGCTCTGCTGGTGTGGGTGGCGGAATTATGGAACTCGAATTCAAACTGCCTTCGTCTGGGATAAAAGATTATGAAACGAGGGAGAAAATCAAAATACTTAAAACTTAACATTAGAAAATTTGAAGAGCGTATAGTAATGTTATAAGACTCCCAAGGTATAGAACAGAGGATTCAATCTATTAGAACAGTCTTCAATAAGTCGCTAGATCGACTGAGAAAAATGGGAGTGTATTATTTCATTAAGTCCAGCCTTAAGAAAAAAGCTGCAAGCATTCATGTGAGCACATGAGAGACGGTGAGCTCTCAAACTCCACAGCGGGCCTGAGCTCAAACATGGGGGCACCTCTCGATATGAATGAGCAAGCACGTTTCAACCTCTCGTCAGTATAATCGCTTCCTCTAATTGCCCACTGTGTGGCAATCCCTGGACCCGGGAGATGTCACTCTGACTTTTATTTAACGTGCCACATTACCATTAATGAACTAACTACTGTGAGCACGGCTGGCCAAAAGAACTTGCAGTTCAAAGAAGAACATCTATAGACTAGAAATGGTGGTTCCCAAATATATATGAATAATGAAATGTACTGAATAAAGAAAAGGACAACCTTTCACTCACATTCACACATCTGGGCAATTTAGAGTCTTCAATAAACTTAACCTGCATGTTTTTGGAATGTGGGAGTATCTGGAGAAAACCCACACAAGCATAGCTGGAACATCCATACTCCACACAGGAAGGCCAGACCATGGATTCGAACCCCAAACCTCAGAAATTAGAAATGTGATAAACACTGATGGACCTAGCCCTGATCACTATTTATGATAATAAAATAAAACTACTCATCCTTTGAGGTAACAGGACAGGAGAGTGACAATCAGCTAGTGACATTTTATATGTACAGTATTACTGTAAGGCCACAACTGAGATTTGAACCCCAAACCTCAGTGCTAACCACTAGACCAATGTTTCCCAACCTTTATTTAGCCAAGGCACCCATTTCACTTTAGAAAAATCTCACGGCACATCAACAAAGACAATATGTAACAAAACGTGTGAATACTGAAATAACGGTGATGAAATAATGATGTCTCGATTTACACACAAACTGATTTACTCATTGTGAAATCTCCTGTTCAATTGAACACAAAGCCTAGCGTCCTCGCTATGAGTAATGTATGAATGGCAACACAGGGATACGAACTAACGAAGGTTTATTGTACCTTCTGCTATACCGGTATATAGCTACACTGTATATCTATATGTTTATATATATATATGTTATGTGTTATTTGTGTTATAATGGTATGTGTTATATCACGTTATGTATATGTTATTATATGTTTGAACCAAGAAAAAGTAGAATTTACCTTTTCCTAATGTGCGTCACATTTTGCTGTGTGACTGTGTTTGAATCCGATGCGATACAATAAGCATTTTTATTTTGGAGAACAACATGAGTGAGAATGTTTGTCTCCCTCAGTGTTCGCACAATGACCTTCTCAACACACTTCTTTTTGTTGTGTGCGTGTGACAGAAGACTAGGAATAGCTCAGCTGAAAAATCCACAGCAAAGGGCTTCGACGTGGGTGATGCAAAATTTAAAAAGTTGGAAGAAAAGCAGTGATGTATGCAACCTAGAATGAGTCTCATTACAATTGCGGCAACATTTTGAAGCAAACTGAAATTTAAAAAAAAAATAAGAGCAGCCTGGATTCATTGCTATGCCAGAGACAGCTCACTCAACATATCTTTTGAATAATTAGAGGAAAAGTGGTCATTATTCTGCCCGAAAGTGCCATCATGCTGCTTCAGCATTCCCAGCAGATGTGAACCTCACCTGCTTTTAGGACCTCTGTCGTTTCTTTTGGGGTCAAAGGTTCTTGTCTGCTCTCCAGTCCACTTGATGGAGGGATTTTCTCTCTGGTCTCATTTCTCCTGCTGTGGCCAACACGAGCATGCTCTTCTTGGGCAAAAGAACACATAATTTTAAAGCTCAAATGGTTTTGTCCTTTTTACACATGCATTCTAGTCTTTGCAGCGTACCCAGCAGCCCTTCAAGCCTCTCTGGTGTTGTTCTTGGGACGCGTAACATTCTCCTCTCGGATGCTTGCTTGTTGAGCACTTTGCCTCTTGGAGGATGTGGCTGCAAGCTAGAGGGTGCTCCTGGGTGCAATATGGGGCGGCAGACCGTGAAACCGTGAAATAAACCATTAATAAAGGAATTACAGGAACAGAGGGTTTTATATTAATTCACAGCAAAAGCTTTATTAGGAGTTTTACTGATTCTACTTTACATTGACCCAAGTGAGATTTCTGTTCAAATGACAGTGGCCAAACCATTAGGTACACTTGCACAAGGTAATGGGATTTCATATGAGAGTGATATCAATGAAATTTATCTGGTAATGTTGGTAAGGTGTATTTTTAAAAGGCACCCTGTAAGCATCATTATGAGGTTACAGAATAGCAGGATTATTACAAATAATATTCTTTAAAAATTGAAGAGATATTATATGAAGTTCATCCATCCATCAATTTTCTATACCACTTGTCCTAATTAGGTTCACAGGTGAGCTGGAGCCCATCCTAGCTGACTTTGGGCGAGAGGCCACGTGCTAGACTTGTCACCAGACAATAGCAGGGCAGATATAGACAAACAACCATTCACACTCACATTTCACACCTGTGGACAAACTGTTGTCTTTGACTAATGTTTTTTGAAGAAGAAGCCCAACTATCCAGAGAAATCCCACACAAGCAGGGGGAGAACATGCAAACTCCACACAGGAGGACCAAGATTTGAGCCTTGAAGGGTGTAGGATCACTCTGAAATTTAATATTGATGTTTTTTTTTTTTTTTTTTTTTTTTTTTTGGAATGCCACATCTGAGAGGCTAAATATTAGAATCACGTCTCGGTATGCTGCAGTGCAGTTCGACACCACTGCAATTACAACCAGAATAACATACATATGTTTAAAGGGAACATACTGTACAGTATCACGGAAACTTGACTTTTTAATTTTGTATACAAATAATTGGGTCTCTGGAGTGCTGTCCACCCATCAAGTGTAAAATTAACAAACACTCAATGCCTGGAGAGGCGGAAGAGAAGACGGCCAATAGCCTGCAGGAGCCAGCGAGTTTTCGCTCACTGGTTGTCATTCAAAAGAAAGCTGGGCTCATCATTGACCCAGCAGTATGTTGGGCAGAATGAGGGCCTTGGCTCACCACATGAGACAAATCTGAGCCTTAAACGAGCTCATTTCACCAAGACACGAAATATACTGTGTATATACGTGTATATTTATTAATTCTTACAGTATTTTAACGGAAGCGTGTTGCAAACATGTTCTTAAGACACTTGGGAACTCATATATTGTGAAAAAAAATGCATTCAGTGTTTCGTTTGACACCTCTCTGACAGAGAAAACTGTCAAAACTGCATTATAATATTTGTAAAGGCAGAAAACTGTTTATACAGCTCTTTTATTACATCCATAATTGTAGAACCCAACTTTCATTTGAACTGCTTACCTGTACGCATCAAGGTGATATAAAACAGTGTGATGTACATACGATATAAATGCTAAACCAGAGAGCGAAACTAATCATTACCCTCTTGATGATGGTGTGATGGTTCTGCATCTCCAATGAGTGCATTAAATTGCTGAAATGTCGGATTTAAGTATGCCTGTGGGACGTATTGCAAAGACAAAAATAATTACAGTTATACAAGGCATGATCGCCTATATCATCAACAAGAATGTGCTATGATGAAATTTGTGTTATTACCGTTTTTTCGTTACAGGGTTCTCCTTTTTCCAACCCATTTGTGGCTGGGCCGCCTTTTCTTCCAGCATGTGTTGCTGGTGCTGCGGCTCTCGAGCCTGAGGCTGTGCGTGGAGCTGCCTGGAGCTTGCTTCTGTGAGAAGTGGCTGATCTGGCAGCAGGATGCTGGTCAGGTCCTTCACAGACAGTCACATTACTTATTGAAGGCTATCGATCTTCAACAGCTAACATTTAGCGTGTTCAGGCTTAAAGTTGGGCTGCAAATAATAAGCACTTCATTTAATGCCCAAAATGATGATGCTCAATGATGATAACATTTGGAGTTGTACGATTAATCTGGTTGCGCTGTGAAAGGCATTGACAAAAATTCTAAAAATAAAAAAAAAAAGCTGTCAGTGGCAATTTCCCAGCCTTGTATCATGTGGGATTCAGAAGAGTCTATTTGATTCTAGGAATAAAGAACAGTTCAAGTTGGCATCATATTGACAACATAGGAGCATCGGCATCTACACACGATTCATTTACTTTGGCGGCATGTTTCAGTCTTCTAACAATTGTAAAAACTTTGTGTAGCGATTTCGAAAAAGGCACAGTGATACTAACAGACGTGGTGAAGCAGCAGTTTGCAATAACTTATGAAAGAATGTGGGAAACATAAACTTGCAATGACAGATGACTAAATCCTGGAGGTGTAAATAAAAACAATCTGCGACCTTGAATCAAATGTATTTTGAGTAGGATTGAGATGTTTGGGTTGTTTATTGTGACTTCATACCTAACAGTTCTTGACAAGGCACTGAGGCAAGCATGCAAAGCTGTCGCCGTTTAACTGGATGTCTTCTTTAATAGCAATCCTTTTAATTGTGATGAGGGAACGTAATGCTAATGATGCTAATCACGATAAGCTCATTCTTGGAGGTGGTCGCTGCTGTCTTTTGCGGGCACCGCCGCTTGAGTCAACACGTCTGAAACGGCTGTCAGAACAAATAAATATGTGCCGATAAAAGAGGCCACAGAGGCTGCAGGACTGGATTACTGGTGCGTGTCTTTGTATATGAGGAGGAAATAAAGTACAAGTGACTCAGTGCAAATGGAAGAACAAATGATGCGCCCATTTAACTGTAGGAAAACGAAGTGCACTTGATCTGGAAACACTTCTCTATAAGTCTTATTTACAAGCAAAAATATTTCGTGGAAATGTAAAAGCATCGTTGACTGTCCTGAAAAGGGCATTAAGGGCATTTTTTTAAATTATTATGATTGTTATAAAGTATTTAAAATAAGACCTGCACTGAGGAAGAATAGCAGTTCAGCCATTGCCAGGGTGACTTCAAATCCCCTACATTGATGAATAATACTAAGAATTATAAACATTTGTATATAAAAGCCATCACCACGTATATGCTCCTTAACGCCATACCCCTAGTTAGTTAGCTAGCTCGTACTTTCTGTTCTGTTCTAGGTTAAGAAATACCTCCAGCCATCATGAGGGAATATGTTAAGTAAAATTTTGCTCTCACCTTTCTTAGGACATTCTCTTATTTGATACTTAAAAGGCACAGCAACAAAGCAAAGTTTGATTACTAAAGTAATCTTGAGGCGCATTATCATCCTGTGGTTGCCGTAACAACTGGCTTGGCCCTGTGTACTATCCTTCCATCCTAACTGATGCCTGATCAAGGGAGAAGTGGAGGAGCTCCTTCCTTTCCCCTCTAGTCCGTGTGTCATTAAACGTGGTACGGCTAGTTGTAAGGGCAAGTTGCCATGCCTACACACCTCACTATTTGGCATTTTAGATATCGCACAATTTTTACAATCAACTACAGGCAGGCTCACATCTGAGGTGAGGTTTTTACTCATTCTGTTACATTTATGGATTGTTTGACTTTGCATTGATTTCATTAGGGGTTGAACCGATTAGTCGACTTTACCGCAACGACGTTTAAAGTTTGCTTCTGCTCTACAAAGTGGCCAATTTACAGAGGACTTTCGACTCACCCGTCTGTTGCCGTGCCAGAAGATAATGCTCTGTGGAGAGATGAAATGTCCGGCCAACAAGGCAAAGCAGTCTTAATATGTCGCCGTGGGTCAGAGAGTATGACAAGAAGATGGATGGATGACAGTGGTTAGCCTTGCTAGTTTCGGCTATTCCGATTGCCGCTAGTCTAATAATATTCTGCAGGACTGGTGGCGAGGAAAGATTGCAGTGGTGCAAAAGTGAAGCACCATCTTCATTGCCAAAATGTTACGTCAACAACTGTGTGCTTTATTTTATTCATCAAAGAAGCTACGTGAATCAATGTGACTCCCCCCAATTACTACACATACATTCAGCATAATGGTGATTTGTATTGTTTTTGTTTTTTTTATTAACGCCAGTCCATCAAAATGTCTTTTGGTGAATCCGCTCCATGGTGCAAAAAAGACTGCTGTACTGTACCACTGTAATGTGCTAAAAAAAAAAAAAAAGATCAATGTGTGGCACGGTGACCAACTGGTTAGAGCGTCTGCCTCACTGTTCTGAGGACCGGGGTTCAATCCCCGGCCCCGCCTGTGTGGAGTTTGCATGTTCTCCCCGTGCCTGCGGGTTTTCTCCGGGCACTCCGGTTTCCTCACACATCCCAAAAACATGCACGGTAGGTTAATTGACAACTCTAAATTGCCCGTAGGTGTGAATGTGAGTGTGGATGGTTGTTTGTTTGTATGTGCCCTGCGATTGGCTGGCAACCAGTTCAGGGTGTACCCCGCCTCCTGCCCGATGATAGCTGGGGTAGGCTCTAGCATGCTCGCGACCCTGGTGAGGAGAAGCGGCTCAGAAAATGGATGGATGGATAATCAATGTCATTGATTAATCGACTTTGACTCGACTTTCAGGTCATTAGAGTCGACGACAAAACATCTTAAGAAGAGCAACCGAATCAGACCATAAGAGCTTACCACAATCGACGCTTGCATGAGTTGTCCTCAAATCGGCCTTCTGCAAGACTGCCATGTTCAGAACCAGACACTCGTGGCAAACGTTTGGTGGAAACTGGCAGCTGCGTGGGATCTGATCCATAACACTGGCCCCACTGAGAAACATATCTAGATTCAAAGCAGAATACGACGCCAAAATAAATGAAAGGTACGACACCGCGAATACAAAAAAATAACACAAAATCCCTTAAAGGTTTGAATAACATTTTCTGGTGTATACGTTCCAAAAGTCAAACAAAACTCGATTGCGCATGAGGCCACGTGATGTATCAGCAAATCTTGTGAAACCTCAGCTCAGTGAGCATCTCCAGGTTTAACATCACAATTGTGTTTTTTTGTGATGGCAAACAGGAAAAGTGTAATACGATTGAACATGAAACGGAACTCGCTATGACATTGGAAATCCCCTGGTTGCTCAGTACAGATTGAACAAAACAATTGGTTAGACATCAATTACAAACAAAATTGGATATTACCAAGTAGATGGCATGACAACAGACACCATCCATACTTTTTCTTTGTCATTGTTCTAGGTTCATAATGATTTACTTTCCTCATCTTGTTTACAACTAGTGCTTTCTCTATATGCCCTGCGACTGACTGGCAACCAGTTCAGGGTGTAGTCCACCTTTCGCCCGAAGTCAGCTGGGATAGGCTCCGGCGCCCTGCGACCCTAAGCAGGATAAGCGGTGTTGAAAATGGATGGATGGACTTTGATTCTCAATAAATATCCACCAAAATACTAAGAAACCAGACATCTTAAAAAGTCCACTGTGACACAGTAAAACTGTTCCAGCATAAAAGGGATACAGATCCTCCTTTCTGCTTGACCTAACAGCCGAACAGGACAAAAAAAAAAAAAAAAAAAAAAAAAAAAAAAAAGGCAGTTTTTTTTCACAGAAATATTCTTGGTTTACAAGACATTTCGTGTTTATTATGCAGTGTTTAACTTCTCTTTATGCATGTATGATAATTATGAACATTTAATGTTAATTAAAAAAATACCTGTAAATTTAATAAAGGCTTTATGATGGCGACAGTTTGCCACTACAACAAATTAATTTCCTTCATGTTATTTCCATGTTTTGTAATTAGAACTTAGAAGTCAACCAGCGTCAGGGAACAATATTTTGTTTGTCTTCGGAGTATCCACTGTACAGCGCGAAAGTAACGGGTAGGAGGTTAGGATGAACAGCATGTAACTAAATAAATTTTGAAATTGATCCCAAGTGTGTAGTTGTTGGTATTTACCATCACTTGTCATTAAAGTTGGCTCCGTTTTCACAGTGAAGATTCTCCGCACTTTACAGCTGGCAAACAAGGTGATGCCATCCAGGGACAAAAATCCGGCGGCCTTGAACGACTCTCCGGTGAAGGACACAAGATCGACAAACAACGTGGTCCACTGAGACAAAAGCAAAAGGATTTTGTATGGTAAAGGGCACAGAGGTCACCTAAAAATAATGACAGCATTTCTTGGACGAGTCAGATACTCACAATATTGCGTTTCAACCCTGCCAGAGGTAGTTTTGCATGCCAGAGTGTGGCAGACAACTCTTTATGCACGGTCGATAAGTAGAGTCGTCGTTTCAGGTGGCCAACATCAGTTATTCTGTGGCAGATGAACGGGGCATGTTGTGAATTACCAGACAGTGGTGCAATATATAATGCTGTGACCATAGAGGCAGTTGTCAGTTCTGTGAAATCAGCGGCAAACACACACCAACACCCACACAGGCGCGTAAACATCACGCAATCACACAGGCACGCACGCACACGAACAAGAACATTTCACCTCAGTCTAAAAATATGAGCTTATTCATGAAGTGTTTTCCTGTATTGCTAGTTTACTTTCACTGAATAAACAAACAACAAACCCAATATGCTATTATTGGTAATAAAGTATTGTGCTTACCGACAGCAAACAGTTTGTGGAAACATAAAATTTGACTGGTAGTTCTGTGCTTAAAAACCAGAATACCCAATTAGGAAATAACCTGCACTTCGTTGCAATTAACTGTATGACTACAATATTGTTACAATCACAGATTTCAGGGGGTTTAATTGACTGTGTAATATATAACAAGAGGTATACAAAAATAATATTGAAAATCACAGTCTCTCCCGGTTGAACCCTGGATGAATGGATGCATGGAGTAATTGTCAAGAATGTTAAGTAGAAAAAAAAAAAAAAAAACTTACACAAGCTCCATAGAAAAGTCTTTGCCTTGAGGAATATTCACTTGAAGGGCCAAGAATCTTTGCAGAAGTCCCACTAAGAAATAAAATAACAGAAGAAAGTATGAAGATACTAGCAACATGGAATTAAAGTAACAAGAAAAATCATATAGTGGAACCTCCTAAGTTGAACTCACTCCGTTGAGGGGATTGTCAACTTTCTAATAACATTATTATATAATATATACAGTATATACATTATGTACAGTCATGTTCATTAAAGCGTTATTTCATCCATCAATTTGTTATTGCGTTCCTCCTTTTCCTAAGCCTATCCCAGTTTAATATGGGCGAGAGGCGGGGTAGGCAGCCAATCGCAGGGGACATAAAGAAAAACAAACATTGACAATAACCAAAACCAAATGGTCTTCAATTATTCCAACATGTGTGCTTTGGGAATGTGGGAGAAACCCCACACAAGCACAGCGAAAATATGCAAACTCCACGCAGGAAGGGAACCAAGATTCAACTCTGAACCTCAAAACTGTGAGGCAACTGTGCCAACCACTAGCTCACTGTGTTGCCATGACTACTATTCGTAAAACTAACATACCTTTTAGAGACACCTGACAGATGGAATGGAGCAGAAACAGTTACTCTGTCACCTAGTGACGTTTTATAGGTATTACTGGAATTAAGTAGTGTGTCGTGTGCAATAGAGGTAATGCAAACTTAATGCATGAATACGATTGACATTTAATCAGTTGTAGAGCTCATATTTTACTGAGCAGCCAGACCCGTTCCTACATCACACCAAGGTCCTTTTTTCGGTTCTATGGTTATCATTACACATTCCCTCTTTGCCGTCCGTCACTGGTTCCCTTCTGTGGTGGCGCCACAAAAAAAGCCAGATAAAAGGGAAACACACACTTCAGTTTGCTCATTTCTGGCTGTAATTACATTGCGTCACAGTTGATAATGATTTGCACACCACATTTTGTCAGATTTTTTTAGCCATGTTTTGCCAGAAAATTTGGGTTTAACTCCTACCTTTCTGGTACATGTTGTTATTGTCAACTTACATGACATTTTCCCATTCTCCGGCATTTGCATCTTCACACTCTTGCTGCTACCTTCCAGACAGTAAACAAATCCTTTTACTTCTTTATCAAACTCCTGTAAAGAGATGTAAGATGAGTTCATGGTGGTGACGTTCTGGGTCCTCTACAGTGTATAATTCGATAGCTGAGTGTTACTTTGCGATAATGCATCTCCAATAATGACTTCAAGGACACCTTTAGGATATGTTTGTCAGTTATCTCTCATTTAGTTATACTTGGCTAAATCAATATTGAACCTGTTTAGACAAACATATGTTCTCTCACTTTACGTATGGCAGACTGGCCTCCACAAAGTTTCCACTTGGCCACGGGATCTTTGCCTTGTCCGCTGAACACCTCCACCCCAGCTCCACCCTGCAAAACAAGCAACTTGTACTCAACAATTATCTTGCAATCAATTGTGCTAGCTAGCTAGCCGGAACTCCAGGAGGCTATACAACAACTGCTTTTAAAAAGTAGAGTACGTTTACCTGATAATTGTGTTTAAACATTTCCCCACGCCTGGCACCTGAGCAGAGAGAAAGCTAGCTGATCAAATAATATCTAGAAATTTTCACATTGACGTTAGGGCCTAGACGTAAAGTAACAAGCTCATAACATCCGTGGAGCTCGCCACGCGACATTCGTCGCCATGGTTACCCGAAGACGCTGGAGCCACTCCGAAAAAAAAAAAAAAAAAAAAAAGAAGGTACGCGTCAGCCAATGAAAAAGCGCTGCTCACCGCCAATCAGAGATGTTGTTACAGGTGCACTTGCACCAATCAGTGACGGTTCACAATGACCGCAAGAACGACGTCGTACTGGTAAGTTTATTTATGCGAATTTAAGCATAATTTTGGGGAGATACACTAAGATTGTTTTATTTGTCAAAGGTAAAGGGTGAAGAACGTGTGAGCATGACATTTGTGTGTGTGCATTAAGTGCTGACCTATGCTATGACGTCAAACATTACGTCCTTTTGAGTGCGTCATAGTGCATTTCTTGTTTGTATAGGCCCACCAATTAGCACGCCTGTTTACTTTGATTGTACAACAGTGACACAAAAATGGTATTGCCAAATAATAATTTCTCACTTTACGTATTCAAATCCCCGTCACTTTTCTAGGTAACATGGCGTCCTAGAGGTTAGCAAGTCTGCCTCAAAGTTCTGAGATTCGGTGTTCGAACCGCTCCTATCAGTGTGAAGATTATTGATGTTCTTGCAGCGTGTTCCCACATTCCAGACTCTATATTACCTATAGGTATTTAATTCATACTCCCATTCATACTATGAATGTCATTGGGAATGGTGGTTCGTGTCTTGACCAGCGAGTTGTGGTAGTGGTGTGCGATACTGCACGTTTTGGTATCGATCCGATACCAAGTAATACAGGGCCAGTATCACTGATACCAATATTTTTCAAAACTTAAAAGATGCATAAACTGCTAAATAACTAATGTTTATGGCGTTTAAGTGTTATTGTCATGTTTCATTTTTTTATGATTAAATATTTAAAATCTAAGACAGACTTAAGTTTATTGCATACTTTACATACATAGAACATACTTTATTTACATACATAGAACATACTTTATCATCATCATAACTTTTTCCCAGAAGCAAATCCAACAATAACAAACAAAACCAAATTTTCCCCGTCTTAAATAAACCAAGTGCACAAAGTGATCACTAAAAATACTGTTCAAATACTCCTATACAAAATTAAATAAAAACTTATTCCTTCTGTGCACTCCTTTTGTTTTTGGGGGAAAAACCCCCCAAAAAACTATTGGCCTTGAGTAGAAAAATAAGCCACCCTGTGCCAAACAAATGTTTTGTTTACAAAGTTTTGTTTAAGAAAGGTATTGTTTACATTTTTTGCTTTTAATGCAGTTCTGTGACTTAACTCATTTAACATTTTAATGTAAATTCCATGGTATTACACACAATGTATTATATAAAGGTCTTGGCATAACTGATACTTTTTGAGTTGGCTAAAGTCACAAATACAGTTTATAAATTTTAAAATTAATTGTAACTAATGATAAAATACTGCGATTGGCTGGCGACCAGTTCAGGGTGTACCCCG
Source organism: Phycodurus eques (assembly GCF_024500275.1). Classification (NCBI taxonomy): domain Eukaryota; kingdom Metazoa; phylum Chordata; class Actinopteri; order Syngnathiformes; family Syngnathidae; genus Phycodurus; species Phycodurus eques. Next base: position 20,471,648 of record NC_084534.1, read on the forward strand.
CCTCTCGCCCAAAGATAGCTGGGATCGGCTCCAGCACACCTGCGACCCTAGTGAGGATAAGCGATACAGAAAATGGATGGATGGATAATGATAAAATATTACTTCCGACATTATTATCCACACCTGGATATTCTATGGCATCCTGAAAAGCTTCTGCCAATGTTATTGGCATGAATTGGGGGTCTGGCAGGGGTGCCACGGGGGTGCATTTCTCTCTCTCCGTTTCTGCTGGTCATTGTTTGCTTTGGTGTGGTTTTGCATGTGTTTGTATGCATTTGTGGTGTTGCCACACTACCTTACAGCCTTGTTGCAAATATGTCGACTTACAGTGTTGTGGATGGCACACGTTTTGTGTGTGTGTGTGTGTGTGTTTGCTGTGCTAGTGGGCAGGCAGAGACAGCGGGTTGCTTGCTCGCGTTCGTCGATGACTGCTTCTAAGTCATGTGACGGCACAACATCGAAACACATGAGGGCAGATGAGGAGCGAAGCTCTGTGCTGAGACAGAAACGGCGATTCTGGCATCGCCTGTTTGATGAAACCAAAGCAGTGTATGCAAGAGTGAAACTGAAACAACTGTATCAATATTTTCAGGCTAGTATCGATACGATCCAATACCGACTTGGTATCGATATTAGCTACATTTTGGATCGATCTGCCCACCACTAAGTTGTGGTGTACACCTCCGCCTCTCGCCCAAAGCCAGCTGGGATAGGCTCCAGATCACCCCCAATCTGTCACAAATAAAGACAAATGCAATAGAGGAGAGATGGATGTTATATCTTTTCAGAATGTTGCTGCAACAGACCAAAAATATGACCAAGAAATAACTATTTCTTTATTATTAAGTCCAATGAGCATAATATATCCATTTTGAATAAAGAACACAGCAAGCCATAAATTCAAAAGTGATCTTCATCCAGGCTGAACAACTTCTGCATGGAAAACTCTGAGTAATGTAATGAGATCCTTACATTTTCAAAGCCCATACATAGTTTATTTATTTATTTATTTATTTGAGTCAGTCAGGAAAGTAATATCAATACTTTGTTCATTATTGAATGCAGGTACGCTGGTGTTGTATGCCAGAGTGCATTATATTGAAAGGTGCTTTCGATTTATGACTGTGGATGTTTTAACGGAATAATCTAATAAAGAGCTTTAAGACAGGAATCCATAAAAGTAAAGAGCAACTAGCACGGGAGAAAGCATAAAGAAAAGGTAGAATTTTTGAGTTTAGAATCATGTATAAGAACCTGGAGTAAATTTGAATTGGGAGGTTAACACATGGTAAAAAGTTATAATGGTGTTCATAAATTTAACAATTCACAGTTCATGTAGTGGTCAGTTTAAGACACATTTGCATATCAATAAGGATGAGGAAAACTGAATTCATCCTTAATCCTAGGTTTAAATGAGTATGTCAATTTGTGTTAAAAGTCACCATAGTAATAAGTGGTGGTGAATCTTTTTAATCATCCCAGGAAGTGTACAGGTTTCTATCAGACCCACAGATGTTTGGTTTTAAATAGAAACACATTGAAGTTGCATCTTTAGCTGCAATACAAGGTGTCATCCTGGATGTTTTGTTTACTTAAACAGGCGAGCTATTATGGGATCAAGAAGGTATCTTGTGTTGGGTTTAATTAGCTTGAGGATGGCCTCATGGCGTAACAATCATTCACGTTTGCAGCCATCTGACTTCAAACGCAGCATGGTCTTAATTATTTATTGCGATCAAAACAAAAGAAACCACAAACAGTCCCGTTATGCTCGCAAATAAAGTGACTTTTGTTGTTCTTTGCGTTGCTACATGTTTGATGTCACTCGTTGGAGCTGATATCAAAAAAGCTTTTCAAATGCAGAAACATGCAAGTGGTTAAAATTAAACATTAATTGTACACCTTTTTAGAACTGTGACTACAAAAAATAACTACAGTGACAGTATAGAGAGAATGTCATCTAAGGTTGAACCGTTAACAAACGCAAGTTGAGTTTGTCGCGCCGAACGTGTAGACTAAAGGAATGTCCAATACAGTATTTCATTCTGAGACAGGAGGAATGGTTCCATCGTTGCTCAAATGGCAAAATTAGGAAAAAAAAAAAAAACAAATGTAAAGATTGTGGAGAGGCACATTTTGTTTATCCATTTGTTAGTTAGCAGGCTACTTTCTAGTCCATAGTGAGGGACCTAAGACTTCAGAATCGTACTGTTTTTGATTCTAGGATGGAGACTCAATCGTAACTCAGTCTGTGGAAAAGGAATATAATTAGATGAACAAAAGGTAAACTTTTTGTTTTTGTGTTTGTTATTCCAATGTGACTAAATTAAGTAAAGCAACATAAAATGTAAGTACAGAACCCTACCGTTTGTATTCTAGGACGGGAGGGCAGAAGAGTTCCATTGTGTGACTGAAATTGCAAAAAGAGAATATTTCTTCAATGAAAAAACATTTTGTTTATCTTGCTGCACATTCGTAGGCCCCTTGCTTGTTCATGTAGGTTGACTTTGGACAAAAAGATAATTTCATTTCTGATTCTTGAATGGGGGAGGGGGGGGGGGGTTATTTCAGTGTGACTCAAATACTTAAAATTAGATAAAACCAAGGAAAATTGAAAAAAAACTGGAGCACTATATCTTGGTAATTGCAATATATCACAGAGCCATGTTTTTGTGCTTGTGTTTATTTTGTCCTATTTAGCACACTACTTCCTCGTTGATTGAAATTACTATGTCTACTAAGAATAAAACCCTTCTATTTGCATATGACTTGTAACGGCTAACGGAGAAACTAGTTTCTGTATCTTCACATTTATCCAGATCTTCACTAAAATGTAACTTACCCACAAAGTTTTGTAGAAAAATAAATACAATAAAATAAATGACGATCAAACCAAAAATCGTGTACTCAACCTATAGCTAGCTGAGTCAAAGGAAGGACACACAGAGTGTATCAGTGTGTAAAGGTGCAGCTTAGTGTTTGCTCCATCTTTTTAAAGTGTCCAATATTTTACTTTTCTATATTGATTTTCAACATCTCACATGAAGACTGACAGGCTTTTACTGCGTCCTGACATTGCCATATGTCTGCCGTTCTCACACTAGAGAAGGTGCTCGGTAATGGATAGACTAAATGTACTGTCTGTACCCCGTCCGTCTATGTAGGTCACTGCCACTCACTTGTGTTTTTCATTTTGCTCAAAGGAGCCTGAACTTCTTTTTCGCATCTATCAACCTCATCACCGTCTCCTTTGATTGCTTTTTACCTCTGCCAAGTGTGAAGGAAAGCGGTATTGTTTCCCATGAAATGCGGAAGCTTGGCACATGTGAGCAGAAAGCCATTAAATTTCATTGCAAAGCTGAAAATTGGAAAATCTCGATGTATTTTCTCTCCACTGTTTGAGTTATAATCGTTGCTAACAAAAATACAGCATTTTGTTATTATTATTTTGAACACAATGGTGCATTGAGATATGAGTTTAATTTATTCCGTGACCACAATCGTAAGTCAAAATACTTGTAGCTCAAATCATCTTTCCCAAATTGAAATGAAGAGAAATGCCATGAATCCGTTCCATCCACCCCCTCCAAAAAAACGAAAACAAATAATTAAATAGAATGTAAAGATTTCAACTGTTTGTGCTTTATGATTAATTCATTGTGGCTCCTGGTGTGCACGGCTTGCCTTCCGGGAGGCAGTATGATACAGTCATGCAGACAAACGAAGAACAGTTTCAGTCAACAACCATAAGGGACTCCGTAAACTGCAGTAATATTAGTCGTTCATCGTGGATAATAAATTATATATGCCTGTGAGTATTGGTTTATTGTGCTGCTGCATTATTTGTGTTCAAACATCTGTTCTTTTAAGCATTATTACACTAACATATTGATGTTATTTATTAGCCTATCTTTGGCGTTTCCCTTTATGTTTAAGGATTAAGCCAGCGCTTTTAAAGGCAAAGTTATGGGGTTTCCCCCCCCAAAACACACAAAGTGTAATTCTCTTTGTTTTATGTTTAGTTTGACAGTAAACTTTAACGCGGAGTGGCATTAAACGGCTTGAAGCCTCTTTTTTGGAAGATTTGTTGACTATGCCAAACTGCTGCTTCTTGTTGTGAAGGGAGCTCAGATGAGTTCACTGCTACCATACATTTTACAACTCTCCAATTTCTGCTGGCGAGTCAAAGTAAACGACGGCTCAAATCTCGAAAAACTCACTTGTATCTCAAGGCACCACTGTAATTAATTTTCTCATGTTGACGGGCGACCAGTCCAGGGTCTAGTCTGCCCTTCGCCCAAAATCATTTGGGATTGGCTCCAGCTCACCCGTGACCCTGTACAGGGTAAGCAATGTAGACAATACTGCAGATTAACTGATGGATAATTAATTTTCTCTTTTTGCTGTTGGAACTGCCACCCCTCACTGGACTGCAAATGGTTGAGTGCTGTCCATCCCATGCTAACATGGTACATAATTCTAATGAACCACAAAGTGGATTGTTAACCGACAAACAAGCTGGAAAAACAGCCACAGTTATGACGGTGCACAATTTCTTTCATTTTTGTGAAAGGGAGTTTTTGCTGTTTGAGTCACAGTGTAGGCATTAATGGTACAGTCCTATCATCTTCCTTTCCCCGTCTTTTATCGTCCATCTTCTGTGTTCTATTGATCTATCCATTTTTTTTCTGCAAGTTGTGATTGTTCTTACCTGGTTCCAGTTTTCATGTGATATTTATGTCACTCGATGAACCCTCTAAATGGTAACTGAGCAAAAATGTTTGTGGCTGGCCAGGGTCATCAGATCTTGTCTTGCATTGTTCCTCGTTCCCGATGCAGTGGCAAGTTTGTATCTCGTCTAATTAGACGGTTCACTAATGTCACATTGTGGCTTTTCAAACGTCTGTAGATAACCACGCACTGGGGCCCCACTGGGTCTCCATCTAGTTAACTATAATTACATGGAAAAAAAATTCTCAGCACGCAAACATAATGTACTGTGTGAAACGGTTGTGGGACTTAACTGAGCTGGAAATGCTTGGCTTAATGGAGAATGGGCTTCATCCACAACTTCTGAGATTACAATTTAACTATATACCAGCCTTTCTTGTGCCAACCATGATAATGAAGATTGCCCACTGTATCACTGATTTATTATGGTACTGGAATGCAGATTTTGCAACAGAGAGCACAGCACAATGATAGGTTAATTAGTGACTTTTTTTTCCTCTACAGGAATGCTTTGACATTGATTGGGACAGACAGCATCATTAAAATACAGCTTGGCATGCAACGAGCACTGACAAATGTGGTATGGAGAAATCAGTTAATAAATCACACTTGTTAGCGTGCTTGATTGTGATTAATAATTCATTATTTTCAAAATAATCTGTTCATTTGCATCTATCAAAACACATCAATTAGCAAAGGCAATTTGGGTTTCTCATACAATGTAAATTGACAAAATTCCAGATTTTACTTTTCATTAATGAAACTTTGCATGTCGTGATGATATTTGCATAATTGGACCGGCTATAATCAGCCAATTTAAATATGTTCAACTACTTTGCTTTTTGTTTGAATAGCATTGTTGTCATTATTTAGATAGGAGTCGTATTGCAGGCGAACGTTTATTTTTATGCAGCTCACGTGATCTCCATCTATTATAAACATTTTCCTATTTATTTAGTCTTTACTCTCCTCCCTAGTGTCAGAGATCACTGCACGCCTTCTTCAAAGTGAAAAAACAAATCACACGGCACAAAGCTGCTCTTTTAACCATTTCCCAAAAGGCCAAACATAAGCCAAGCCACTTGCATGAAATGGTAAAGGCTTTCGTTTATTTTTTTCCAATTGATTTCTAACCATCTTGAACAGTGAATTTTCAGGGGAAGACAAATGTGTTTGCATCTTGCCCATTGACTTCCAGGTCGTTCTTATTTCAAAACAAAAATATCCCATAGGAGATAATGTAAAGTAAGTTAATTAGTTCCAGGTTCATGAAGCTGCTTTTTTATTTTATTTTATTTTAATGTTTTTTTTTTTTTATAAACTGTACAGGCAGTCTTTTAAGATTTCACTTTTTCAAACTGTCATACAAGTGTAACGAATACAACACCCACTGTAAAATTAAACTAAATTAGAGTAAAACTAGTCATCCATGGAGTCACCTGACAAGGAAGGGAACAGGAAAGCGTTTGCTGAGCAATGGTGTCACCCAATGATGTTTTTATTGCTGGAATTTAAAAATTATTGTAAGAACACATTTGAAATTGAAACTTTGTGGTTGCTTTGTCAGAATACTGATTGTGAAATGTGCCAATTGTTGGCTTCTTATTGTCAAGCCAGTCATTAGGAATAGGGTATATACGCAAGCGACTTCCACATTCGGCAAAACAGGTCAAAGCACTTCCTTCTGGCGCGGGTAAATGGTGGAACCAGGACAAAGCACCTGTAAGGAACTTTGTCCTGGAAGGTCTGGAGTGTCTTCTGTTTTACACGAGATGTCTAAAAGAGCTACCAAAGATGAGAATATCTAATGTTTAGCCGTTGTCCGTGTTTACATATACAATATCAGATCATATTTGTATAAAAAAATAATATACAATACATGTATTCAACTTTTTTCTGAAAATACAGACCCGTGGCTTCAAACCATCATGTCATCAACCTGTAGTTATGCTCGTTATTGCAGTATACACAGGAAATTCGCTAACCTGTTTTCTGGCTTTGGTCACGTGGTATTCTGCTTACGACGGATTATATCTTCTACATGCTGTTTGGCTATTCAGCGCTGGTAGTTTAGTGGTACATGCTGCTGCCTCTCATGCTGATGGCGTGGCTCCTGCAGAAATCTATGACAAACAAATCATGAGAGTAACTCGCTGTGGCAAATTGAAAGTCGCATTTAACTGTTTATTTGGCTTCTGCTTGCTAAAATAATGGTATGTGATTGATTGACATTTCTAGTTCTGATCTCAAAAACACGGGGGGAAAAAAGGAAAAATATACATATCTATATGTACTGTACATATTCACATAGTGTTTGTTGACCAAATTGGGATTAGGAAATGCTTGACTTGCAACCATTAACATAATCAATTTAATCATTCATGCTCTTTTCACATTTGCATGCATGATCTATTTATTTTTAACCTGGAACATTTGCCACTTCGAGTCACCTTAACGCTATGTGGAAATATGAAATGCCCAGCCTTGAGTGTGCGTCATCTATTTCTGGAGCATCAACTGGAGAAGACTATAAAGTTCACAGACACTCAGTTTTAATCGGGGTCATTAGCGCCTCTCTTTTCTCTCTACCAGCGGCCGGTGGGACAAACTTTAACTACTTTGACCTCCTTTTGTATTCCACCAAGTCTCTATCCTTACTTTAAATGAAGCTTTGAACAAAAGGTCCTCATTCATTCCATCCGCTAATTTGCCCCCACAAGTCCTTATTTATTGGATGAGGTCTCCGATCCAAGCACTCTATTCATGTCTCAAGATTATCACCAAGGTAGTTTCATCGAAATAACTAAACCCCAACGGACATTCAGCTCATATACACTCAACTTTGAATGAAAATTTATTTTACACACTAAACCAAAAATGTTTAAACTATTGAATTTGACTTTACAACCAATTACCTTAAACACAAAATTATTTAAACTGTGACTACATTTCTGTGGCATATTTTCTTCATACTTATTCTTCAATTTTATCAAAATGTAAAAAATTAGCCAATATTTTTTTCATTACATTTTTATTTTATTCAAAATGACTTTAAATCACTATTTAGCTTGGGTATTAATTATTGTTGGATTAATTGTATGTATTTCCCCTTTTTATAAAAATGTTAACATAATTTAAATTAGGCAGAAACGACCTTTTCATTTAAAATAATTACTATGAACCCACTTGGATGGCGTACTGGCTGAAATCCCACCCAGATCATCTGCAGTATGTTAATTGTGTTGAATATTGCGGACCAGCCAGGACACATTTGTCTTGGAGTCTGGACATGTTATTCAAAGTATGATTTCAGTCATAATTGTAAATTTGTTCTCTACTGTTGTGTAAACATATTATATTACTGCATTGTATTTTTTTTTTCTTTGTTCATACTGGGTCACTTTAGCAAGCTCTTTCTTGCCCGACCCGTCAGTTTGAAACTGATACGTTCTGACGTGGACCCTGTTGCCCTGCGAGCCGCCTGTCAGCTGTTGACTGTCAGAACGTCAGCCTGGGATTGTGTTCCGGTGTTGAGTCTGCCAGACTTTCCCCCTGATAGAGTTGCATCTCATATTTAAGAGCTTCTCGAGGCTTTTGTTGAATGATTCTAATGATCTGTCTTACTTCGCCCAGTTATGGCTTTTTTCAGGCCATGATGATGTAATACACCAACTCCTGTATTTCCCCCACCTCCAAGTCAGGGCACTCGTATCTCAAGGCACCACTGTATTTTTTTGGGGTCAAGATCTTTATTGAAAGTTTGATAGAAACACGCGAGCGTGCGCGCGCACACACACACACACACATTAGGCTTTACATGATCAGGATTTTTGGGGCCGATCACCGATCCGATCACAATATGGAGCAATGTGTCCATTTAACATGACTTGTTCATTTATTCCATATACTTGTGTAGGACTGTATCCATCCATCCATTTTCTGTACCGCTTGTCCTCACTAGGGTCGCGGGCGTGCTGGAGACCATCCGAGCTCAGAATTATTCTCTAGCATTTTAGACAAAAGTTAAAACATCAATGACCTCTAGGGGGCATTCAAGGATTGGCCACTGACAAAAGTTTAGGTCAGATCAACATTACAACATGACGGAAATAATAATAATTTCAGCTGACACATATCCGATATGACTGTGTGAAACAACCCGCATGGGCAGACAACCAAATTCCACGTAAATAACTACAGACAAGTCTACATTAGGCAGCGACAAGGCAAATAATACAAATATCAAATGTGACAGACTAGTTAGCCTGGTCACTTTGCTGGCCGTGGTCGGCGATTATTTCAGTTATTTAAAGATCGACAAGCCTCTATTATACCATATTTAATGGTATTGTTAATGATTTTGCTTTATATATATATATATTTATATAAGTTTTTTTAATGTGTTTATTTCCAATGTTTCGGCGGGTATATTGTATATATGTGAATGATGAATGAATTGATGATGAATGATTTTATTCACATTTGGAAGAGGCACGATTCCAATGGGAGACTACCTGCTTTCACGTGTTTATGTTGCCTTGATGCCTCTCCAAATAGTGAGCCAAAAATGGCATTGTGTCTTAAATAATGCAATGTAAATGCAGCAATAGTGGATCAAACGTTCACCCCAAAGCACAACACAATTTGTAATGTGTATGCTGATTCAAATCTGATGCAGATTTTGAATCTGGTGGCACATGGCAAATCGAAGGTTAAACACAATGTGAGTCAAAAATTCCCATATGAAATTATAAAATCCATTCTGTGAGTATGTTCCAGGGTCAAAATGTCTCCATCAAAAAAACTTTAATGGTATTTCTTTTCTTTTTTGTTATTATCTTGGTTTAATTTTTTTACATCACAAAAACCTGACATTTCCACAGGGGTGTGAAGACTTATTGTATCCACTTTATGCCTTAGTTTGTCCAAAACCAGGATGAGCAGGCCTTTATATATATATATATATTAGTTTTTTTTTTTTTTCCTTTCTTTTTTTATTTTTTCCCTCGGATTGCCCACCACGTCCATTATGTTAGATCACACCCCCCATCTCTGAAAAGTGACATGAAATAATTCCCATGCACGGTTGGAGGCTCTGCTGGTAAAATGGGTAATCTGCGGAATGGCGAAGACCACGGCAAGCACCAGGAAAACGCTTGATATTGCCTGTCTGATATGTGTAAAGATAGCTTGAGAGTTCTGTAGCAGGTTGCAATGGCAGAGCTCCAGAAAGGAAATGATAGGGGAAAAAGACACTAAGCCATATCATGTCACAAATGCTCAACAACTTAGAAAACTCATCTGATATCATTTTCTACCAGGCGGAAATTGAAAATAGCAAAAGTCACACATGTTCCAGTGTGTGCACAATCGCCCTCAGCTCTGACAGGACCTGTAGAGGGAATGTAATCTTTTTGCTGTCTGATTTGAAATTCAAAACAGTTTCCAATATATTATAGTGGCAGATTAAATATTGATATGATTAAAGTTTTCCCCCTGCATTCACGGCTGAGGTGCTTTTGAGCAAGGCAATGCCTGAGCATCTTAATTCAAACGTTAAAGAGGAAGTATTATGGAAAATTGACTTTTTAATTGCTTGTATACAAATAGTTTGGTCTCTGGTGTGCTTGCCCACCTCATCAAGTGTGAAATTAAACAACCAAGTACGGTATATCTTTTGTTAGCTGCCTAATTCCGAACATGTTTGCAATGCAGCCATTCTGAATTTTCCCCAATTGTGTCCCAACAGTTTGGCTAATTTACATGATACTACCCCAATACAGAGCACTATCATGTCAAAACCACAAGATAAGCAGCGCTTCATTGTTTGCACAGATCATCATTAGCCGACAGCATTGTCAGCAATAGGTTTTGATAACCGACACATACGGTAAACGTGCAGACGTGGTTGTGTTTGACGATGTGCATGCGGAAAAAGTATTCTGTAATTGGTTGGCTAGGTGATGAAGTGCTGTGTGAAAACACATATAATTATGGATGCACCAAAAATTCGGTTAATTAATTAATTAATTTTTTCTCCCCCAAAAGTGCACTTTTGGCCCAAGACTTTTGTCACTGAAAGAAGACAGCCAAAACAGGATGTTGTGATGATGAAAGCAAAAAATGCAGCCAGCAAGCCGTTGTGTACACTATATTGTAAAAACAAAACAAAACAAGGCATCCTCATTCAACAGTCACCCAAGCTCCCTACTTTCTGCTGTTCATATCAGGGAATGCTTCTTGCACTCTATTTTGGGCCGCCCCAGTTACCGAGGAGCAAACGCAGGTAAAAACGATGCGGAGGTGAAAGTTGGCTTCGCGTCTGTGGTCAAGGAAGCTTAAGAGTCACTACTCATCACCTCCATGGCAACGCACTTCCGTCAAATATTGATATTACAAAGGGAGGATGAGTAGTAATTAACAGGAGAACTACGGATAATCTAGGAAAATTGCTAAACTGTTTTGACATGTAGTGTGCTTGTCGTCCTTGGTCAGGAAGGGGGAATTTTGGGACAAAAAAAGCCTAATTTTCTTTGTGTGTAACTGGCCTAACTTTTTGTGAGTAGCGCAATGTTTTCCTGGTTATTTTATTTTATTGCTTTACCTTTTCAATGTTGGCCTAACGCTCCTTAATGCAATTCAGTAGCAGATATTGTAAATTGGGGGGGGGGCATGGGGGGGGGGGGGGGAATCCTTTCTCTAGCTCGTGTTTGTACACAGAAATGCTTCACAAATTATACCTTTATTGGCACAGCTTTTTACACCAAGCTATGGATTCAAAAAAACATTTCACGCAAGCTGCTAAACAGACAAAATCTGTTACCTTGGACTGAAAGTGATGTATCCCACCAGTGTTTGCGTAGACAAAAAAAAAAAAAAAAGATCTGATCGTATTCATGGCTTTCTCTCCCAAAATTCGTTCAACATGACAAGTGCTGGCAGCTGCCAAAGGATTGTGTTGGCAAAGCTAAAGTCAGGACTTAATGTTTTGGTAAACAGACAGATAAATGAAAGAATTTCAAGTGTTTTTGCACATTTTCATTGCTGGCAGTCTCTCACTAGCGTCTGAAGAATCAAATTTATGGTCGCACGTTTAATTGTTTTCCGTCACTGTTTTTTTTTTTGTCACTTCATCAGCACTCAGGTGCGCTTCCTGGGGACTTGTCTCCCATTAGATTACATGTAACTCCAACCCTGGCAATACATACATATTTGTAGACTCTTCGGCCACAATATTAGGTACACCTTCACAGTTGAATGAGATCAAAATGGAGGCCATTGTAAGTGCTTTTCTCTTTACAACGATAATCTGTTTTCAATTACACTGCCAGAGAGGTGGTAATTTAACAGTATGGCTAGATGGATGGTGTGTATATATCCATCCATCCATCCATTTTCTTCCACTTATCAGATGTTGGCTCGCAGGGGCAATAGGTTTTTTGGTTTTTGAAAACCGTCCAAATGGTTCGGTTTGGCTGTTTCGGTTTGGTCTGCATGTGTTCCATTCAGTTCATAACAGGCGTGGTGTTTTTTTTCTCAGAAAAACAAATTCTTCAGGCTTTACGACTTAGTTCTCATAACAGTTATAATTCTTCCTGCTTACATTTCTTTCCTGTAAAGGTGATCTTTTAATTTTTCCTCATATCATAATGGCTTTATTCTTATAGCTTTATGGCTTTTTTCTCGGAACTGCACATCTTTTGTTATTGTAACTTTGACTTTTTCTCTGAACTTTTTCCCTCCTAAAATAGCTAAATTGTTTTTTTACAGTGAACTCGAGTTTATCGCGGGGAATATGTTCTGGACCCACCGGCAATAGGAGAAAATGTGCTCTTTGTAAAGACCATATAAAAAAACTTTTAAAAATAAAACTGTATCCCTCCCACGGGGCTTAAGAAACTTAAACTTAAATTTCAACTTACTGAAACGCACTTAAAATAATCAAAACATGACAGTAAATAAATAGATTGTAAAAACCCATCCAAAAAATTATTGCTTAGAAAAATGCAGTATAGGGGCGGCGTGAACGATGAACCACAATACAGCATGGGAACACTGTAATATGGCTTTTTTCTCTTAACATTACAACATTTTTACTGGAAAGACAGCAAGGGTATCGCAACCATGGAGGAAAACACTCCAATTTTTCCAGTGAAAGAGTTCAACACCCACACTTTCCCCTACTGCAAAAACAATCATAATCGCCCTTGATTGAATTGGTTAACAAGCAAGCTGTTGTTGGTATACAATGCAAGCTGGTGACATTGTTGGAAATCTTGTCTTCATATGCATGGCAATGTATTAAGCATTTCTGGTGAAAAGGTAATGGCTACTGGGACACCATGTGACTGAAAAATAACCTCTGTCGTCAACTGTGGTTGAGTAATGGGTATATTCAATTGTTTAGTGCTGGTACTTTTCAAGGTCAAAATGACATCAAAAGTTTTTACTTTTCAAAGACGAAAGTATGGCTTCTCCCGCCACCCCTGCGGAGTCTGCCGTGTGCCAATATGTGCAGCTTCAACCCAGTTTGGAGTTTTAACACATTTCCCATGTTGTTGCCATGAATGTACTGAATATGCCAACCGCATGTCAATATGCCACCTTACATTGGACACGGAAGTACTGCGTGCATAGAGTCCATTGAACAACAGCCTACAAATGGCAGATTTCTATGAAAAACAAAATAGCAACAGTGACTATCACACCAGGCCATGTTTGACCTGCAGTAGGAGGAGGAAGAACAATAGGAGGAAGAGGAGGCGCCTTTGCCTGGAGCAGTGGGTCATCCGTCAAACCAGGAGGAGAGACCGGCCTCGACAGAGAGAAGCTGTGACCGGCTCTCTCTGTAGCTGCACGACAGGACCTGAAGCGCGCCGGTCACTCCCTGCAGGGCCAGCGCCGACATGCTGCACCGAGGTCCAGAGTGTCCTGCTGGGCCTGCCGGGCCGGATGAGCCACGGGTCAGAGGGAGGCGGGCTGATGGCAGACGGTGATCTCCCCTTAAGGGAGGCTGGACCACAAACAATTGTCTAAAGTCATTAGGGATAGGTTTGGACAAGTGTGCTGATTCAAAGACACTTTTGTGCAAAGTATCTTTTATCCTAGGAACTCTACTGCACACTACTGTATCTATTCAGCAGTGGTGGGAAGTAAGTAGGGCTGCCACTATCAAATATTTTTTAGAATTGATTATGCTATAGAAAATCGAATAATCGTATTTTTAATAAAAAACATTTTTGCATTGAATTTTATTGCAAAATATTTTTTTTCGGATTACTGTTTATTAACAATTATTGTTGTTTATTTGGTATTCTTTAATGATTAAACCAAACCAAATGAGCAACAATTCAGCAATATCACACGAGGGAGTTATATTGGACTCACCAACATTTTTTTAAACCAAGAGCTACTTCTTGGATACTGATTCATTTGAAGGGCTCTGTTTTCATTCTGTCCTCAGTCTCCATCCATCCATAAATTTTTGGAACCGCTTCTCAGTAGGGTCGCGGGTGTGCTGGAGCATATCACAGCTAACTGCGGGCGAGTGGCGAGGTACACCCTGAACTGCTCATCAGCCCATTGCAGGGCACATAGAAACAAACAACCACTCACATTCACACCTATGGGCAATTTAGAGTCAGTTAACCTACCGTGCATGTTTTCGCAATGTGGGAGGAAACCGGAGTACCTGGAGAAAACTCACACAGGCACGGAGAGAACATGCAAACTCCACACAAGCGAGGCCGGATTTGAACCCGGGTCCTCAGAACTGTGAGGCAGATGTGCTAACCAGTCATCAGCCGTACTCAGTCTCCTCTTGGATAAAATGTTTCTCCTTACCATGGCCAGCTACATGCTGAGAAGTAAATAAAGCAGAGCCTCATTAGCGTCTTGTTCTGAATGATGCGTTCAAAGATGCATGGCTTTCACAGCTTCTCGCTGTATTGTTTGATGTGGAAAAGTGATCATCTAGAACCATGACAAGTAGAGCTGAGATGAGCCACTAAACAACATACAGTATGTTTAAAACAAAAAACGTAATGTCAAAATATTCCCAAATTCTAAGTCTACTAAAAGGGAAAAAATATCTCAAGTTTAAACAATTTGTGGATTTTGAACTAGAGGTGAACAATTTATTTTATCGATTAATATTGAGTTTGTCAGAATATATATACTGTGTATATATACATAATTTCTAAGCAACTTCACCATAAAAAGAAAAGCATCATGTTAATTGTATTTTCTGAATTGATTGCAAGTGCAAGTACTAAATAAGATTGACTTGATCACTGGCGGTTTTTAATCACACAAATGCCTGCTCATGTTGAAGATTTGCTTGCACAAATCTGCAAATTGTGCAAACTAGTCCTGTTTGCTTGTTGGAACATGGATCTTTTCTTTTTATTTGTTCTCGGGTTGCGTAGTACACTGAGACAGACACACAAATTATTGTAGAAAAAGATTCCTGACAAATGAGTATACCTTCTCTAAACTAAAACTATAGGTTCTGGGATGGTACTTAAGAGGCTTTCATTTGCTTCACTTAGATACCCTCGCACAAAACG
Source organism: Phycodurus eques (assembly GCF_024500275.1). NCBI lineage: Eukaryota > Metazoa > Chordata > Actinopteri > Syngnathiformes > Syngnathidae > Phycodurus > Phycodurus eques. Next base: position 20,486,947 of record NC_084534.1, read on the forward strand.
TCGAACCACCGTCATGGATGACGTCATGCATCTCAGTGTACTGTACCTCACTTGACTTCAGTTTCAGTGCACATTGAAAGCTTTTTGAGACAGTCGAAAAAAGCAGCCATAACAGGAGATATGAAAAGAAGAAAAAACAATACTGAGAGTTACATTGACAGTCTCACCATGAATTTTCTAGCTTGTTATCAAAGTTAAGTTTAGAGGGGAACTGACAAGTTGACAAGTCAAGTTTATTTGTATAGCCCTTAATCACAAAAGAGTCTCGAAGTGTTTCACAGACCCACACTTGGCAATGTCAACACATCAAATTTATCACTCCGCAATGACAGTTCTATTGTGGTCGATTCATTAGCAATCGTGTTTTAGCATTAACATGGACACCTCGCAGAAATCAACAGGTGGTGGGTTCGTGCAACAAACTAGCGGTGGTTGCTCAAGAAGAAAAGAAGAAGAAGAATGACCTTTTATTGTCATAAACATGCATGTATGTACACGAAAAGACAAGAACTGACATTCAACCTTATATCATTTAGCACTTTGATAAGAGCAGATTCTGTACTGTGATGAGTTCGAAAAAACCTAATTAAAATGTATCAAAAGTCCATTTAAGTTCAAGAAATTGTTGATTTGATTAAAAATAACTCTCAAGAATCTTTGCTATGAAAGGAAGATTTGAGATCGGTCTATAGCTTGCTAACATGGAAGCATCCATCGTTCTATTTTTTAAAAGAGGCTTAATGGCAGCTACTTCAAGAGCTTTAGGCAACTCGCCTGACTGAAGTGATCAATTGATCATTTGCTGCAAATCAGCTAGCACAGACTTCACAATAGCTTTGAAAAAGTCCGATGGTATTGAGTCAAGACAACTCGTTGATGGTTTCAGCTGCTGAACCATTTTCTCTAGTTTTTTACTATCAAATTCTGACATGGTAATAGAGTTTTTCCTTGGTGGTTTCAGATGTAGTATCCTTTTATCTTTTCCTGATTTGTGCTGATATTTAAACTGATGGATTGTATTTTTTTTTCACTAAAATAACAAGCAAATTCATTGCATTTATCTACTGTTAGGAGTTCTGGAGCTATCTAATTCGGGGGGTGAGCTTGTCAACCACAGCAAACAGAGTGCGTGTAATGTTGAAGTTCTTACTGATGATTTCAGAAAAGTGTTGCTGTCTAGCCCTGACTAAGTCTTGGTTAAAATTAAACTTTGTCTGTAGTGGTCATAGTCAATTTGAAGTTTACTTTTTCTCCACTTACTTTTCCTACACTTTGATTTAGAGGTCTTTCCTGTCATTGTGCTCCTCCACGGTGTTCTACGTCACTTCAAGATTGTCTTAGTTCTAATAGGAACGACAGCATTCATGACATTAAAAAAAGCTCCTCGGTGGCGAGGCTCTGGGGGTGGATGAGATTCGCCCAGAGTTCCTAAAGGCTCCTGATGTTGTGGGGCTGTCGTGGTTGACACGCCTCTGCAACATCGCGTGGACATTGGGGACAGTGCCTCTGGATTCGCAGACTGGGGTGGTGGTCCCTGTTTTTAAGAGAGGGGACCGCAGGGTGTGTTCCAACTACAGGGGGATCACACTCCTCAGCCTCCCTGGTAAGGTCTATTCAGGGGTGCGGGAGAGGAGGGTCTGTCGGGAAGTCGAATCTCAGATTCACGAGGAGCAGTGTGGTTTTCGTCCTGGCCGTGGAACAGTGGACCAGCTCTACACCCTCGGCTGTAGATACGGGCTGTTCGGTCCCTGTACGACCGGAGTCAGAGTTTGGTCCGCATATCCGGCAGTAAGTCGGACTTGTTTCAGGTGAGGGTTGGACTCCGCCAAGGCTGCCCTTTGTCACGGATTCTGTTCATAACTTTTATGGACAGAATTTCAAGGAGCAGCTGAGGCGTAGAGGAGGTCCGGTTTGGTGGCCTCAGTATTGCATCTCTGCTTTTAGCAGATGATGTGGTTTTGTTGGCTTCATCAGGCCGTGATCTCCAACTCTCACTGGAGCAGTTCGCAGCAGAGTGTGAAGCGGCTGGAATGAGAATCAGCACCTCCAAATCTGAGACCATGGTCCTCAGTCGGAAAAGGGTAGCGTGCCCTCTCCATATCGGGGATGAGATCCTTCTCCAAGTGGAGAGGTTCAAGTATCTTGGGGTCTTGTTCATGAGTGAGGGAAGAATGGAACGGGAGATTGACAGTTGGATCGGTGCAGCATCTGCAGTGATGGGGACTTTGTATCGGTCCGTTGTGGTGAAGAAGGAGCTAAGCCGAAAGGCGAAGCTCTCAATTTACCGGTCGATCTACGTGCCTACCCTCACCTATGGTCACGAGCTGTGGGTCGTGACCGAAAGAACGAGATCCCGGATACAAGCGGCCGAAATGAGTTTCCTCCGCAGGGAGTCCGGGCTCTCCCATAGAGAGAGGGTGAGACGCTCGGCCATCCGGGAGGATCTCAGAGTAGAGCCGTTGCTCCTTCACATCGAGAGGAGCCAGATGAGGTGGCTGTGGCATCTGATTCGGATGCCTCCCGGACGCGTCCCTGGTGAGGTGTTCCGGGCAAGTCCCACCGGGAGAAGACCCCGGGGACAACCCAGGACACGCTGGAGAGACGTCTTTCGGCTCGCCAGGGAACGCCTCGGATCCCCCTAGAAGAGCTGGAGTTAAGTGGCTGGGGAGAGGGAAGTCTGGGCGTCCCTGCTAAAGCTACTGCCCCCGTGACCCGACCTCGGCTAAGCGGTAGAAAATGGATGGATGGAATATATCTATGGACAGTCGGACATGAGATGAAGAAGGTACTAACAAAAGCATGTAGGTTAATTACAGGTGGACAATATGGCAAAGGTCTGCTAATATTAGGCTTGAAGCTTTGAAACACAAAATGGCAGGCACTAAGAACATAAGGTGAGTGGTAGAAGAAAAACAGCATCAGGACTGTTAATGAAAAGAAATATTCCGGCCTTGCCAGCTGAGCGGGCCTTCTGGTCCATTAGCTTCTTTTTAATTGCACAAGGCAATCCAAGGAACCAAGATCCAGAAAGCATAGAGACAGTTTCGGGTGCTGAGTTATTCCTATAAAACATTAGTGAGCGATCCCCTTTCTGCCAGTATGAGACCTTAGACCACAGACGGTGGCCCTCCTTTCATCATTAACCTTTACCACTCTTTGAAATGACTGCATAATCGAGGAAGGTAATCTTTCGCTCTGCTTAGAAGACCTTCTGCACTGCATTTAGTTCATCAGTTTCCACTCTCCATGATAAAAAAAAAAAAAAAAAGTAATTTCTTGCACACAGAAAGATAACACTCAACAGTAACCCTTTCATTTTCTGCTTGGAGATATTTAACGCCTCAAATATTTTTTGTTATTATCACTGAGTCACCTACGAATGAGTATTTGAGCCACACTAAAAAGAAAATAAATACTGTTTCAAGTGATCAAATCATCACCACTCCTCATTTTACCAGCAGTAAATGTTTATGCTCATAATTTTGATAATAGACTGGGAAAAAAATTAATGCTTAATTATGTAAGGTTAAAAGTTTTTATTTTGAAAAAAGGCTTAATTCGTGTGAGAATAGTTTTTCTCACATTTTTTTATTCTGATAAAATTAGACCTATTCTTCTAAACTTTTTCTTGAAAATGTGCCTTCTAAAAAAAAAAGTGACGTGTAATATTGCAATAATTTCCTTATATCACCATCTTGACTATGTTCTTGTAAAATGAGACTATTCTCCTAAGATTTTAACCATTTTCTCATAACATTACAACTTTGTTAAAAAAAGAATCTCCTAAAATTGCTGCATTTTTCATTGTCATATTATTTTGACATTTTTCTCATGTCTTTTTCCTAATATACTGAACAAAAATATGAACACAACACTTTTGTTTTCCGTTCATATTTTTCATGATCTTTATTCAAAGACTTTTCTATGCCCACAAAAGACATTCCTCACAAGTCTGTCTAAATCTGTGTTATAGCGCACGTCTCCTTTGCGGAGAAAAATCCATCCACCTCATAGGGGTTGCATATCAACATGCTGATTAGACATCATGAAATTTGCACAGGTATGCCTTGGCGGTGTGCCTTGCATTTATATTTTTGTTTAGTAAATGATAACTTTATTAATTCATATATATATATATATATATATATAATTCATGCATTCATTTTCTGTACCGCTTATCCTCACTAGGGTTGCGGGCGTGCTGGAACCTAGCCCACCTGACTCTGGACGAGAGGCGGGGTACACACTGAACTGGTCGCCAGCCAATCGCAGGGCACATGTAAACAAACAACCATTCAGACTCACATTCAGACCACAGCAATTTAGAGTCTTCAATTAACCCACGATGCATGTTTTTGGGATGTAGGAGGAAACAGAAGTAACTGGAGAAAACCCACGCAGGCAAGGCTGGATTTTGAACCCAGGTCCTCAGATGTGTTAACCAGTCGTCCACCGTGTCGCATAACTTTATCCTTGTAAAATTTAATTTTACTGTCCTGATAGTATGAGTTTATTCTTCCAAGAAGAACATCTTATCTCATATAATTTTATTCTGTTATGACTAGACTTTACACCGACTGATCAGCTTGATCGGTATCTACCGATAATTTGCATTTTATGCTGATCACCTGATCAGCTTTAATGTCATAATTTGCCGATCCGATCAATCCGCAAAAGACATTTACTCCGCGTCGCCATCGTGTACAGTATAGTTGAATTCAAAAGCTAGTTTATGTTTAGCCTTTTCGTGTCTTTGGTCGTATTACTGTAAATATCTGACAACCAACAAAGTTATTAAAAAAGAAAAAAAAAAAAAAACGTGGCGGTGTGGGATAGACAACACGTCTGAGACAGATAACATGTAATGTGTGGATCAGAGACAAGACAAATTTGGTCTTTCATGAATGAATGCACTATGGCAGACAACACGATCTGACTAGAGCATTGATTTCCAACCTTTATGGAGCAGAGGCACATATTTTACAATTGGAAAATCTCTCTGCATACCAACAAACAAACATGTCACAAAAAAATAGATACACAGTAATTACTGTATGTACTTCCTGCCATCTAATAGAAGAGCATTTATTCGTTCTGTCTGTCACTATGCCTCACTGGCATAAATAGAGGATTGCTCATGGCAGACTAATGTGCCACGGCACACTGGCTGGGAATCACTGGACGAGCGAATGAATACTTTAAGATACTCAGTATACAGTACACAAGTATAAACAGTAAACTAACAAGTCATTTAAATAGACACATTGCTCCATCTTGTGATTGGATCGGTGATCGGTTATCGTTTTTTTAAACTCGGTGATCGGCCCCAAAAATCCTGATCATCTACTTATGACTATAATTTATACTCCAACGTATCAGCCATGTCTAAAGCATGCATTTATCAATCGTGCTGTTCTTTTAGCTTTCCAAGCATACCTCCACATGCTCCTTGGTCTTAAATGTGATGGTAATGATTCACTAACTTGAGACCTGAATAAATCAGCGCCACAATAAAAGTGATGTATGCACTGTCATTTAATTTGAAAGAGGGGAAGACTCCTTCCTGCAGCTCTATGGTTAAAGACTGCACGGCTGACAATTTGCCAGTGCCTTCGGCCATGACAGTATTTTCACGTATACCTCAAAGTGACTCGTCAGGCCACGAGTCTGGCAGACGCTTCTCATACCAACGCTTCCTCTAGGAATTGAGTGTAACCACTGGAAAATGACCAAAGGAAAAAAAAAAAAGGGGGGACCGCAAAGCAAGAATGTTCTTAAAATACACTGTGTCTACACTTGGTTGAGGCAATATTTGATTGACTGGCAGAAGTGAATAGTCAGGGGGGGGGGGAGTGTGTACACAACTGTGAGGAAAGTCTGGAACATGATGACCTGCAGGCACAATAATTAATTGGCACACAAACAAGGGCTCACGTGTGGAAAGGTAAAATAGAAGAGACACCACACGAGTGAGCCACGAGGACCAGAGCTGGCTAAGAGCTCTGGCTTTGAAAGGAGAAGGGAGCCCGGGACGACAAAATAAACTAAAAATATGACCTAATTAGAAGTCTTCACATAGAAAAGTTCCAAAGCTCTGGAGAGTTCTTGTACATTAAATATTCTTTCTTTAAGTGAACATTTGCAGCAATAGCATGACCCCAAGGGTCATGCTATAGTGTGTTCAAGCAAAACAATACTGCCTGAAGGTCTGACCAGGAAGTTAGTCTTGTCTTATTTGTACTCTGCTGTGAACTACAGTAACCTGAGACAGTTGCAGACGACAGCATGTTGTCCCAGTCAGGAAAGTGAAAAAAGCCAAATCAAGGTCGATTAATCGATTAAGTCACTGATATTTTTTTCAGCACAGTAAAGTGGTCCCTAAACCTTTTTTTTAGCCAAGGATCGGTTTCATGTAGGCGGCACGGTGGCCGACTGGTTAGAGCGTCAGCCTCACAGTTCTGAGGACCGGGGTTCAATCCCCGGCCCCGCCTGTGTGGAGTTTGCATGTTCTCCCCGTGCCTGCGTGGGTTTTCTCCGGGTACTCCGGTTTCCTCCCACATCCAAAAAACATGCACGTTAATTGAATACTCTAAATTGCCCGTAGGTGTGACTGTGAGTGCGAATGGTTGTTTGTTTGTATGTGCCCTGCGATTGGCTGGCAACCAGTTCAGGGTGTACCCCGCCTCCTGCCCGATGATAGCTGGGATAGGCTCCAGCACGCCCGTGACCCTAGTGAGGAGAAGCGGCTCAGAAAATGGGTGGATGGACGGTTTCATGTACAGCCATATTTCGACAGACAGGCATAGAAACGAATCATGACAACTCACTATTATGCTAATGTTGTGTTCCATAGTATAGCGTGTTGTGAGATAGGACATGGTAGGAAGGCAACAAAAAAATTAAATAACAATTTCTCTGTTTTACTGTTTTTACTTGTGATTTTTATTGTATTTGGAGATACATTTGCTGCAGGTCTCATTTTTGGTAAAATACTTCTACACACTTGTAGCATCCATAGTGTACTGACGTCAGTGTTGTAAAGCGAGGAAGTTTCTTGATGTTGGTGTGTGTTGGGTCACACAACATCCATGGTGAATAAAGTTCTCGTTATCACAGTTGTTGCCCGTGTATTATTGGACATTACATTTTGGTGACAAAGATGTAGTTTCACTTTGCGCCGCTGCCCTCATTCCTGGCCGTCAGCCCCGTGGTACCGCTGATATGAATCTTGTTAGGAGTGACTAGCATCTTTTTCTTTCTTTTTTTAACTCTCGAACCCACGCAGACGTATGAAGACTGTGTCACCTTGTTGGCTGAATATTTTCGTTGCTCCACAGAGCTTTATAGTCTGAAAACAGCGGCAGACGGGCGAGTCGGAAGTCCTATGTAAAATGGCTGATTGTAAGACAAGATGCCAAAAATGCATGATTCGTGATTACTCAACTTTCAGCGTTAACTGTTGATGTGGAGTAGTAAAGTCAACCGAAAGAGTATCGCCCACTCCGAGCATATAGTCTGGAGAATATTAAATTATAATCAAACAAGATTCAAAGCGATATAAAGCGATCAACTGGTTTAATTAACATACAGGTATTTAAATTTGAACATACTGTAAATATATGCACTAGTCAAGGCACGTTCTATATTATGTATACAAAGTGACACATCATCTTCCTTAAGAAAGGACTCACTTACAGTAGGATAATATAAACAGAACAGTAGTCTCAACTGCTGGAAAGTTCTCCAGTTGATTGGGACTGCATAGCCACTCTTCACCACACACGGTAATGCTGTGTGGCTCACTAACGCCTTTCCTGTCCTGTCCTATCCTGTCCTGCCCTGTCTTGTCCTGTCATATTTGCTCCTCGTCAAGTCCCTTGCCCACAGGGGGTAACACTGCCTTCTCAAGTCATCTATATCACCTTACACGCTACCTATTCATTTCGTGAATTTCTGCAATTCTGCCTTTTTCACGGATTGCTGTTCTGTATCAAAAGCACTGACAAGGAATGGTGGGAGGAAGTCAACTGCAGTCATTTGTGCATTAAGAACCGAGGTGACAATGGTGAATGACTTTATTCCCGTAAGATTATGGCATTTTTGTTGAAAATATCTGACAAGTTTCATATAATATTATGACTATTCTTGTAAAATGACCTTTTTTGCAGTTAAAAAAAAGTATTCTGTGAAAAACTGTAGATTTTTTTTTCCTTTCGTGATATTACTAGTCAATTCTCATATGATGACTTAATTCTTGTAGAATGAAGACTTTATTTCAATAAGATTTTGACTTGGCCATGCTAATGCTAACCAATCTGTGTTATAACATCATGTCATCATGTGGAGTAGGGCACGTAAGTCATATAACGTACAAACACAATGTGAGAGCTGTCGTGGCTGTTCCAAAAGTAGCCAATCGAGGGTCACCATGGCAATGATAGTATGTGTTATGCCATCTTGTGTTATTAGTTCACTGCAAACTACTGTACATTTGTACACTTAGCAAATACAATTTACGATGAGTTAAATAATTTCAGTACAACGGTGTGTCATCACTTGTGTGTTTACACGAGCCACTATCATGTATCTGCTAACATCATAGCCCTCGTATCTGCGTGCTTTGCTCTAATTGATAATGGCCCATTCCTTTCCCAGCTTGCTAAATATAGCAGAGCCATTTCGGCCTTTGGGAGTATTTCATGTCCACTTTGGTGCATTTACCTCAAAATTGCCTCTGTGGCCTTTCTCTATCTGTTCTCATCACGTTTAGCAAATGTAATAAGCAAGACTTCTTTTCTGCACTCATACTTTCATGCTTCCTGTAATCACAATGAACTCTTGCCTGATCAGTGCAGTCCCCAACTGTGATTTCACACTTAATCCCCCCCGCCACCCCAACCACCATTAAATGGCAGTGACTGAATGCACCATTATGGCTTTAAATCCTCCATTCTCGTGGCACAAATGAATGGCTCCTTATCGTTTCTGCTTTTGGTCTTCCCGTGTACTGAACATGTTTCCCCCTTGCAGAATTTTCTGACATTTTCAATATCTACTCCCCCACAGGAAAGTTAATCACTGCTGACATTTCAGCGTCAAATACAATAAATGCAAGCTCGCTTTGTCTACATCAACGGCATTCACACACGATCCCTTTTGTGCAGCACATTTTGGAGGCATAGTCCCATTACATTTGTGACATGTCTGTCACCACGTAGTGTTTTGCATCTCCTTCCACATGGTCCCGGGTTTTCAACCATTACTTTTGTTTTCATGTACTTCCCTCCTTTTTGACTCGATCAACAGATTCTGTTCTTTCACCATCAAGAGACATTGCTGCCATCTGCTCCTCTATTCTTTCACACTGTGAGGCGAATTTCAACATGCAGACCACTTTCAATTCGGGCCCTTCCTCCAGTCATTCATCACTCCATCAATTTTCGTGTAGCCTTGCTCGGAATTGGCCCTACCTTTGGCCTGCGTGCTGCACTGACGGAATTGCCATCGAGTTCAAACTCTTTCAAATTTTGGCTTTAGTTGCTTCTGACCTTTCAAGACGCGGCTCACAAAATAACAGCTGTACACCGCTGGAGCCAAGAGGCTTTAACACAGCAGTAGCCTCTGTTAGTGTCAATTTTCACCACATGAAGGAGGCTTATAACATGTACACAATTATAACCAGTTTGACGAGGGTTAGGTAGAGCTTGCACCTTCTGTTTTATTCGGTCTTAAGCTGGGCATACAGTTAGGTCAAAAGCTATTTGGACAATAGCAGTAGGCAAACTATTCAACCAAGAGACATCTTAATGAATGTGTCAGAGTTTAACACCACTAGTAATTTTCACTAACAGGAAAAACAGAATTAACTCGACTCACATCAAAATGATGGAGAATGAAAGGAAACTCAATTCAAAGCATACACATCATGTGTCGCATGCACAGTATGGCTGCTAATGGGACAGGCTCACTAGTGTTAATTGATGATGTGACTGCTGACAGAAGTAACAAGCTTGTGAGATGTATGGGGTTAGACTATACTCTCTGCTCACATTCAGAGAAATGTTACAAACCTGGATGGATAATGACCGTGAACATGCTGTGAAAGCAAACAAGAATTTTGAAGACACAAAACAAAACACATGAAGCAGCAGCAAGTTAAGGCCCGGTAATCATCTTCTGAGAAAACAAATGATGGTTAAATTGATGTATGTCAAATGATGAAATACTGGGTGGTTAGCATGTCTGCTTCACAGGTTTTGAAATTTACCAAAAATCAAGTGAGAAATTAGTTATTACAGTTTTGACTCTGACCTGAATTTTAAAGTCTACTTACAGTATTACCACCTGAAGAAAAAAAAAAAATATATATATATATATATATATATATATATATATATATATATATGTTCAAACAAGACTATGGAAACAGGATTTTTACAGGTCTGTAAAACAAAACAAAACAAATCTGTCCGACAACTGGTCCAGAATGCTGCTGCTGAAGTTCATAGTGGACAACATCAGACTAAATCTTGAGTCAAATCATAGATTTTAAAATCATACTCATCTAATCGTTGTACAAACATCTGAATTGTCTTGGATCTGAATATATTCAAGACCTTTCAATTCCCTATGAGACTTCCAGACCCCTCGGGTCGTCGGGTGCAGGCTTATTGAGTGCTTCCACAACCAGAACCGAATAAGGTGAAGCAGCATTCTGTGTCTGTGCTGCTCAACTGTGGAAAAAATGTCCTGAACACCTGAGATCTGCTCAAACTGTCGGTGCATGTAAATCTGGCCTGAAAACTTCATAAATCGGTCACTGCTGCGTTTTCATAAATCATAAATATTTCTTGTTTTGACCATCTTGCTTATATTTTGTGACTTTTACTGTTTTGTTATTTTACTGTTTTGTTTTCTTTTCATTTATCCTGCTTTTATGTTGCGTTGCATCTTTTTTGTCTAATCTTTTGAATCATTCTTTCTTTGCCTCTGTAAAGCCCCAATGGATTTGCCTTGTATATCAATGGTGCCATACAAATAAACTTGCCTTGCCTCAATGGCAAATGGCACCATCTTGTGAAACCTTTTCATTTTCAGCTAGAATTCTACTTTTTAATCATATCTTGATTGTTTGGTGGTGTATAAAGCACACGTTATTGGAAAAAAATCTTTCAAATACTTGTGAAAACTGTATTTTTTTGTTTATAAAGCAAGTAAGCCTTACTTGCTTGATTTGGGCCTGATTTTTAGTGCCATTATTTGTGATTAGTAGGGGCAGTATACAAAGGGAAATCGAGAACAATTGGCAGGTCTCGACATGACGTGCAATGATGGAATTTTGATGGATATCTGGCATGTGAGAAATTTGATGACAATAGTCAGTTGAAGGCAAAATTAAAGCCTTTCTCTCCCTCGATGCGCCTGCACTAATGGGAGAACGGCATGTTGAAATCATGTTATAAAGGTATGCCCCTGTGTCTTTTTCAGCGCATACTGTATTAGGTGCACAGTGAGAACATGCAAACTCCACACAAGCAAGGCTGCATTCGAACCGGGTCCTCAGAACTGTGCGGCAGATGTTAATGCTAACCAGGGGTAAATCTATGCTTGGCAGATCGATTATGAGGGAGAGAAATACCACACACGGGCAAGTTTAGGCACATCGCACTCGAACAGAGTACGTTCGGTATGTGTATGGTATAAACGGAGTACCGGTATGTGTCGCAGTAGTTAGTAGAAAGTGTGTGTCATGATCGTGAGAAAAGATGACAGTTCATCGACCGATTGTCCATTATATTTGGCCAACATTGGTGTGTTTGTACTAATATCTGGCACCATGAGAAGGGAAGCTCCCACTTTTTTCATCTCTCCTTCATAGGTGACCAATAAACATGACCTAGAAACTATACCTGAAGGGGAAATATAATGACAGTGGGAAATGACCTTTGCACAAACAAGTTAATTCAAAGGTATATTTTGTGAGATTTGCTTAGCTGAATTCTAGCTTCAAATTATGCCTCTTGTAATGAGAAAACCACTTAAGAGACCATAGCGCTCTCCATATGTTCAGGTACCTCACAAGCCACACAGTGTGTGGGTGATGAAGAAGCCCATAAGCAGTGGATGCTGTCGATGCCTCATTGCTACAGCATCACAGGCGGCAATTGCAGTTCACAAACATTCCATTTCCTTTAAATAATGTGCGGTAGAAGATGAACTGCAATGTCTGACCCGTGGCACTCACCCCCCCCCCCCCCCTCCCATACTGTATCTCTCTCTCTCTCTCTCTCTCTCTCACTCACTCACTCACTCTCACTCTCACAAGACAAAAAATAGAATCCACAATCCACACCTGTCCATGGAGACTTTTTAGACCATCTGGCTTGCACAGAAGTTAAAGGCAGCTAACCCAAATGAGCGCGGCCTTTTACATATTTCTACTGTAGACCATTATAGTTGTATTATTTATTGCAATTCCTACCCAACATGAATCACAGGGACATTCATATTTATTATGTGTTGTTATGTCATGATATTGAAAAGGGCCCCTAAAACATTTAACATGCTCATACTGCAAATGATAACCATTTGTTTGACCATTGCGTCACATTTTCTTCATGAATTTAGTTTAGCCGTAAGAGGACCATGTGGCTTTTGCTCTTTACATGTCCACTATATAGACGTTCTCTCTCGCATGTATTACTATTACAAGAGAATGCATTTGACTTGAATCAGACATTGTGTTCATACATATAAAATTAATTGGAGGGATAGTATTTATAGAAGCGTGTTCTTCCATGAAATAAATATACAGTATCTGTACCCTGACTGACAGTAGGTTGTGCTCAACAACAAAACTATTAATATTCCTTTCCTTGGCAATTACCTGGACAAGATGTAATGGCAAATTAACAGGTGTCTACCAGGGGATGCTAATCTAAACACATATGCATTCAATGCTAAAAGTAAGACCATTATGCGTCAAGACTGCAGTAAGACTCAGCATCTGCATTGCTCCACTTCCTGATCAGTTCCTCACTTTTATTCTGCTGCATGATTTCTATCTGCATAATTTATAATCTGCAGTTAATATTTGTCAGTAATGATTTTCTTTTCTGTCTAATTCTTTCCATTTTGTGTATGATTATAAAAACCGAAATTCCAATGAAGTTGGGACATTGTGTAAAATGTAAATAACAATTATTAATACATTATATATGAGATGTGTCAGATAAAATGTATTTCAAAGCTAAAGTACAACCAGGCGTCAGAGAGAGCCTACCCCATTTTGTATTTGTTCAGTGCGTGAGAAGAGGTAAGAGACAACTATTTCACTATGAAATCATCTGCTCACAATGCCCTGAGTATCTGACGGTTCCTGGCCAAGAAATACATTGCCATCGCCGATTGGCAACCTACCCTACTGATCCGACCTGTCTTTGTGTGAATCCCCCCCTCCCACTCCCCTCCCCTTTCTCAAACTCTGTGGGATTATCAAAGGGACTCCTTTTGAAGACGTGGACGACATATAGACGACTGTGGCGTCGCAGCTATCGAGGATCCTTCAAGGAGTGCATGAAGGCGTGACAGAGAAGGCTGGGAGAGTGCATTAGACTCCAGGGGGATTACTTTGAAGGGGAAAACTTGTACTGTGTAGTTTGGATTTAATAGAAATATATATTTTTTCATGACACCAGTCCAGGAACTTTTCTGACAGACTTCTTGTATGTATACTATTTACTGTATGCACATATATATATATATATATATATATATATATATATATATATATATATATATATATACACACAGTATATTTATTATATACAGTGTATATAAAATACAGTATACACACATATATATATATATATATATATATATACAGTTATACTGTGTGTGTATATATAGTTTATACTGTAAATATATGTATACAGTTTCTATATTATACTCATCATAATTCCCTATTATAATCCCTCAAGGGGAAATATAAACTCACACTCACACTGTTTAGTTTTGTTGTTGCACACCACCCAGAGAACCAAATCAGGCACATGCAGGCATGCAAGGAGAGATGCCCGAGTGAATGGGTATTGCTAATGAATCTTCTAGAAATATTATGCCCCAACCCTGTCAAAATCATTTTATACTAACAGTAATAATTTTGTTGTGATTGTTGTGTGCTTTATTCTCAGTGCGTTTCTATTGATATTTCCTGCTTTGTAGCCATAAAATTAATCATTATGCTTATATTTTTGAAATATTATTCTAATGCATGCAACTACACTGAGTTTCAGGTGTTTGTATAGCTTTGGTTTGATGATAACTCCAGCATGTGTAGCATCATTAGCACTTCGCTTCATTCATTCTAATTTAAAGCAGTTAATGGATGTGTTAGTGCTGCGGGAGATGCTTAGAGTCTTGCTGTTGTTTTGATATTTGGCCCATTACTGTATACATGCATTTACTTGAACGATTTCTCTATTATATAAATATAGGAATGAAAGGACAAATACGAGGGGTGATTGAAAATTTTGTGGCCTGTGGTACTTTTTTTTTTTTTCCCCCTCAATGATAAATTGAAACATATTTTTCAATGTAGTCCCCTTGTAAGTTAACACACTTATTCCAGTGGTCGTGGAGTTTACGTATCCCCTCTTCATAGAAGCTTGAGTCTTGGGCATCCAAATACTCCTCTATGGCATCAATGATGTCATCTGTGCCTTTTTCTGGCAGCAAATGGCAAAGAATTTTACCGATCCATCAGTCAGGAAACTTGATGTTCAGGAGATCCCTCAGTAACCTGACAAATTGGGAGGAAACAAATCTTGGTAAAGTCACTCCTCGCCTAAAGTTGTGGTACAGCAAAATCCTGCAGCATCTCCAGGTAACTTTTTTTCCTGTAACTGTGGTCATGTTACCAGATGCCTTGTGGAAGGAAAATGGTCCAATCAACCTGTTGCTACACCCCAAACGACCAGTTTCGAAGAGTCTCATTCATACTCAAGAATTTCTGCTGGGTTCGATTTTTCCAAAATTCGACAGTTGTGTCAGTTTACCCGACTAGAGAGATTTAAGGTAAAACCACTACTTTTCCAAAAGTTGATGGTTGTTTTGGTCATGGTCGAGGAGTGAGTCACACATTTCCCCACGAATGTCATAATCTTCCGCTTAAAGCCTTTGCGCAACCTGCCGGTACAGGTAAATATCTATTACTCTTATAAAAATCAAACTTTTGTTAATGCTGAGTTCCACTACATCCATCCAGATAGACTTTTCCTTGCTTTGCATGAACACCTGTTCTTGGAGTTCAGTCTTTTCATCAGTGGTGGTAGTAACAGGACTTCTGCTATGTGGTTTGTTAGCAGAACAGATCCTATTTTGAGAAGTTTGCAATGGGTAGCCCAAATCTTAGTATCCTATGGGGCAGTGTGACTGCCATAAAGCTTCTCAAACTGCCACTGAACTGGCGAAGGGGGAAGAAAAACTTCTGCCAGGCGGGAATTTTGCAATGCTGCTCCAATGTCAATTGGTGAGGCATGACTGTTTACAAAATCTGCAAAGCTCAAGCTGTCCTATTTTGATGGTCTCACATCTGTCCCAATGATACCTGAAATGAAATAAATGAAGTGTATAGTGACTTTTGGGACACCCTCTGTCATAATATCTGTTTTTGACAAACAAACTAGTCTGTAGGTTTTGAAATCAGAACTCAAAGGTTGTCAATTGGATACTTAAGTATCAAACATTTATAGAATTAATTTCAAAGGGTTGGTTGACAAAAAATATATTGAGTTAAAAGTGTGGAAAGATTAGCAGTTGCGGTGTAAAAGAGCTGTGTGGGTTTTCTCTGGGTACTCCGGCTCCCTTTCACTTTCCAAAAACACGCATGTTGTTTGAAGACTTAAAATTCTCTGCAGATGTTAATGTGAGTATGAATGGTTGTTTGTCTAAATGAACACTGTGATTGAGTGGTAACTTGTCCCGGGTGTGCCCCGCCTTTTGCTACCCTAATGAGAAAAAGAGCTATAGAACAAAGATGGACGTTGAGGACAAACATGTCTTTTTACTGCATTATTTTTAGGGCTTTCGTGTTTGCCGTGGCTTACAATCTCCTAAACATTTTTTTTTATAGCATTTGCTTCTCATTGTTGTTTTACAGGTCCTTCTGTGTGTCAACCAAAGAGAAGTACAGTGATCGTCAGGCTGCAACTACTCAATGCAAGTGAGTAAAAGTCACCGAAAAGCAGGGGAATCCGTTGAATTGCCTCACTAATGACTCTCCGGTCACAAATGATGTCTTAAACATCACCCCGCTGCCTTATATCCTCCCCAAATTAGCTTACGGGGAGTCATCCAACCGAGGAAATAGTCCACTGCCATCGTTTGCTCTACATGCCCGTGCACCTCCTTAATGACACAAACCAACAGATGCTTGTTGTTAGGACCAACAGCGCCGAGTGGATGTAAACGTGGGCGTGGGTGATGAGCGTAAACAAAACAGAGCACAGCGGGGATTACAAGCTTGATGGTAAGTGTTTGAGGAGAAAGTGAGGAGAGAGTGGAGTGTTCCCTGTGTTAATTCAGTGGACTGCCAGGCCACAAAATGTTATCTGTTCAGTAAAGTAATCATCGGACAAAGAGTGTTGAATGCACCGGGCTGGATGTACTGCTGACGGATGGCAGGTTTGTATGATGAGAATGTGAGAGCAGCGCAACTGCCACCACACACAGAAACACGTACTGTATACAAAAGTGTAGGGAAGAAAAAGACACAAGGGAATGGTAAACAAACAAGGAAAAATGTGTCACAGGTGCTCCTCCAGCAATAAAGACATCCTAGTGAATCAAATAAAGGAGGTGAGAAACAGAATTCTCACACTTTGAAGAAAAATATTTTAATTCTCACACTTTGAAGCAAAATATTTTTACGAATATCTCGTTCCTGTTTCTGCCACCTCAATGCTTGCCAGCCTTATTATGAGCTACGTTTAGATATGTGACAGATAGACATGCTCGAGCATCTGCTGAGGTTCAAACGGAGTATAGTGGAGCCTTCAAAGTCTACCAAAAGTTGTGCAATTTGGAGTTGAGCCAAACTGTTCTGGAAAATATGCCTCAAAAGTACAACAAAACTAATGCCAGTTTCAACCATCATGTGTCACATCACTTGAGATGAGATGAGATGAGATCATCAAATCCCCTAAAAGATAAAACTGAACATTTTGTTTTGTTTTTTCCTTTGTCTTTTTTACATTAACACCACAAGGTTATAACGGTATCACTCATTCCCTCCTTAGTGAGCCCTTTAACTTCCAAGAGTGAATAGTTTGACTTTTTTTAGCGTTAGTATACATTAGTTTACTTCTCCTCGTACTTGTATGATAGTTAGGGATGCTAAGATTCTGAATTGCGTTGAACATTGCCTAGACCAAGGGTGCCCAAACTTTCCCAAGATCTACTTTTCAAGCAGCCAACCTCCCGTGATCTACCTTTTTTTTGCGGGGGGGGCGCGACCATGTCGCCGGTTAGAGAGCGCAGAGCGCTACCAGTGAGCTAAAATTCTGGGCCGCCGACACAGCTCAGCACCAATGTATGTTGATGTACCTTGCATCACCGTTGCCAATCTTGCACAACACAACATAATTATCAATGTAACATTTTTTGTCATTACCTGAGTTTACGCCGATGACTTGCAAAGGATGCGTAGTCAGTGTCGTATTTTCCATGCAGAGTCCTACAATGCCGCTCCACATTTCTGTTCTTTGGTAATGCGATGGCAGACTGGCACATGAGGCATACGCATTTCCAAAATGTCATTGTGAAAAAATACTCCTCGTCCCATTCCGTATGAAAGTGGTAAGTTTTTGTCTTCTTACTTGGTCCAGCTCCCCAACTCATTTTTATACCTTTTCTTAAGTTTAAAAATTGGAGGTAACTCACTGAGTAGCTTGTTAGTTTTGACACACTTGGCGCCGTTGTTTGCGCATCTGCAGTTACCTTTTAGCAGCGTTGTTTGCGCATGTGCGTGACCTAAGTGTCAGAAAAATTCAGATATCATCGATTGTACATCAATCTAGCAACGAGATGAATGATAGGCTGATGTCTTTTTTTTTTTATGTCACGCGATATCATGCGATCTACCAATACTACCCTCGCGGTCGATCGCGATCGACGCATTGAGCACCCCTGTTCCAGTTTGTTTAGATTTCCCCAAATTTAATAGATCTGACCCAACTTAAGGTCCAGAGTTCATATGATTTATGTGCAAGAATAATGTTTCTTTCAGTTTTCACTTCTTCAGTTACATTGATATTGTGATGTATTTTTCCCCTGTAAATGAATTTTTCATAGTTGTTCGTATCATGAAATGATTTTTATTGGCAAGGTACTGTGACTATATCATGAGTTATTCCCAACTCTATTATTTGGACCTTTATGGTCTCATTACAAAGAATATGGTCTGTTACTCCTCCATTCTTTAACATGAATCTTGGAGTACCTCAAGGCTCTGTGCTTGTACTTCTGCATTTCTTACTGTAGTTTGTCACTTGGTCAAATCACGAACTGTATTGCGAAAAACATTCCAGTCTAGTGTCTCTCATACCAAACTGAGTACATTCATAGCTCATTTGTTTTTTCTAAAAAGTGCATTGTTTCCCTTCCATAGATGTTAAAGACATTAGCTTTGGTTAACTCTTACTGTATGTTAGTATGATCTACTAATAGTTACTTAAGCCAAGAGATTTGAATTTTGAGCATCACATTTGATCAGCATATCAAAGATGTGTTGTTCTTCCACCAGCCAAAATATAGTGTACAGTCTTTGTGATGCAAAACCTTCCTTTTGTTTCAAGCAGAATTGATTCGTGCAGTGTTTTGTTTTTTTAGGCCTGCAGTTAGTCCACTGGTACTTGCAACCAAAAATATTATTCTTGCCTTCCTGCATTGTCTGATCCTTTAGAAATGTCAATGTTCTAAATAAGCCTCTCCCTCCATATTTAACATTCATACAGTATCTTACAGCATATACTGTCCTGTGATTTCAGAACACAGAGCTCCTGTCTGTCCATAGAGTTGCAAAGGTCAAAAGCCCACAGGCCTTTTTTCTTATTGGATCTTCCTGCTGACATGAGGCAATCAGATTCAGTTTAAACAATTTAAAATGGAACTTAAATTTGTTGCTCATTTCTCGAGGCTCAGTACCCTTTATTCTCCCATTGGAGTGTCCTCATTGAATTTATTAAGCCGCAATAATTATAGGTACAGTATGTCGTTAAAGGGAAAGTAATCCCAGCTTCCTGATAATAATTATTGTACTGAATTAAGACAATCTTTGATTCCTCAATTTGTTTGCAATGAATTGATCTTGCTCCTCTGTAACGCCATAGAAATTACACATAAATCAAATACTTCCCTCATTGCAAGAATCAATCACAAATGTTCCTGAATCTGTTGACATTCATAGTAACACCATCATACCCATAGGAGCCAGGCAGATATGGACACATTTTAAGGGATCAGTATCAGCTCAAATTAAGCGGATCAAAATCCAATCCTTACTATACTCTGTGGAATTATATCCCCTTTAGCCAGCTAATGTTGCAGTAGTGCAGTTCAGCATATCACTGTGACAGAATGAAGTCGGCATATAGCGCTTTAATTTTATTGTTGTACCAGGTAAAATATGTTTAATGATATTTTGTATTTCATGTTTTGTATTTTCCAGAATTACTTATTGCTTCTTGTTGCAACACCTTATGATATTTCAATAATTTTCTTGTCTAGCAGCTATGTAAGAATGACAAATTAGGAATGGGCTTTTGTGTGGATTTGATTCGATAGACCGTGGGGAAAACTAACAATATATAAATGGATTATAAATATTTGTATGGGAAAGGAAAAGTTCTCTAAATGTTTTCAAATTCTGTTTTTATGGCAGTTTCATCAACAGTGCCTCTGCTGGTTGCAGCCAAGTGATGCACAAAAAAAACATTTACAACTGCATGCAGACAAAACACTATTAGCAATGTTTTACACTCAATTGACCTAATAGACAAACCATTTAAAAAACAAAAACAATTGCAAAGTTAATTTCTAATGTATTAAATTAAGTCACAGAATGGGAATTTCTTTGCACTACACAAAATAACTACATCAGGGACAGATGTTAAACAAGTTAAATCATAAAAATATATATACATGTAAATTAACATGATATTTTCTGTATGGGAAACTTTCAAACATTTTACATATTTCTTACAACCTCAGCAACTTAAAGTGAGTTAACAGGGCAGACTTGTTGATGTAGTCATTAAGTTCTAACTTCACAATAGAGCTAAAAAATTTTATTGTTTTAGTTCTTTATTTTAGGTCTCCTACCTTTACTGAAGCAAATTAAAATGAGTGATCCCGTGACCCTCACAATCACAGAACTGCTTGTTAATGTCAGTTCTTTACATGGTTAGGGGTGTGCATTTATAAGGCATGCACCTTTGTTCAACTGTCAATCACCATCCTGATGAACATCAAAAAGTGACAACACCTGAGCCATTTAATATAGCTTCATTTTCCAGAGCGATGTCAGCTGCTGAAATATGCCCCAATTAATTAAAAGGCCAATATGAACCTCGTTCTGTTTGATGTCCGTCTTTAAACATGTTCAAACAATCTAGAAACCCTCAGAAGTTCTTGTGGTTGGAGGCGATTGCAGCTTTATAAAAAAACCAACTTGCGCATACACTTACTACACTTCATTAGGTACACAGTCTGTTAATGTGACTGTAGTACTGCATTGCATCATACTGAGAGCAGTTTCAAGTATATTGACATCCTTATTTAACTTATTGAGACTGGCAAAATATTGGATTGGAAACACCACTGGCAAATGAATACAGCTTTGATGGTGTCCCTCAATTTTATTATATTTGTAAAGGCTGAATATTTATACAACACTTGTTGGATCTCAGTCGGGATGTGGATAGTAGCCAATTAAGAATTTGGTTTCGATTGTGTGTAATCCTTTGTTGATTGAAAACAGGAGTTCAGAACATTCATAGAGATGATCCCATTTCATTGAAAATTGGGCTTTACACGATCAGGATTTTTGTGGCCGATCACCGACCAGCGAGTTTAAAAAAACGATAACCGATCACCGATCCGATCACAAGATGGAGCAGTGTGTCTACTTTAATGACCTGTTCATTTACTGTATATACTTGTGGACTTAATTACTCAAAAAATTATAATTACATTCAATAATGTATCTTTGTTTCTCTATTTATGCCAGTGAGGCATAGTGACAGACAGAACAAATGGATGGTATTCTATTAGATGGCAGGAAGTACATACAGTAATTAATGTATCCACTTTTTGTGACATTTTTGTTTGTTGGTGTGCCGTGAGATTTTCCAATTGTAAAATATGTTCCTCGGCTCCATTAAGGCTGGAAATCACTGCTCTAGTCAGATCGTGTATTCTAATCAGTCAGGTCAAACCAACATTACAACATGACAGAAATAATGGGTGCTAACTTACTGTAATTACAACGTACATTAATTTATTGGAATTAAATTACTTCGCCCACACCGAAACTTTAGAGCATGATTCAACAGAACGGCAGCATGTTTACGTACAACCGTTAGTGGTAGCAGTAGCTTGCTAGGCTACATAAGGCTTTTGTTGCCTGCTTGCGAGTCGTATTGTATTAAAAGTACGTCAACATACTTCAAGCAAGCCTTAAATGAACGTCCTCTCCTGAGCACCGGTGACCACCAACACACGTTTCCCCCCATTTTGTCCTTATAATACAGTCGGCGCGATCCACCCTTGTTGTCATCACCACGGTAACGACTGTATCCGGTCGCCTTTGAGTTGACAAGATAAAGCCCAATGATCATAAAAAACGGGATGCGGTGGTATCGGGATACAAGATTTTTACTGCAGTAGTCTGACTGAATCGTGAAAGAGCTAATTTGTCTCGTCATCTGATCCGGGCATTATGTGTTGTCTGTCCCACACCGCCGACACCGACGGGGTTTTTTAAATAACTTTATTGGCCGTCAGATATTTACAGTACTATGTCAAAAGACACGTGACAAGGCTAAAAATAAACTAGCTTTTGGATTCAAATATACTGTGCACAATGGCGACGCGGCGTCAATGTCTTTTGTGGAGCCGATCAATGACATTGATCCAATTGCCGAATTAGGACATTAAAGCCGATCATCATAAAATGCTAATTATCGTCCGGTACCGATCAGGCCGATAAAATCGGTGTAAAGTCTATTGAAAATAATTGGTTGAGACTCTGGCTTCTTCTCTTATTTGGAAAAACATACTTAGGTATACTGCCCTGTAGGCGTTTGCTGGATGTGAGTGTGAATAGTTGTTTGTCTACGTCTACTCTGTACTTGACTGGTGACCAGTCTGTTCCAAGGCTCTTCTCACCCAAAATCAGCAGGAATAGGCTCCAGCTCACCCATGAATTTGACCCTCAACTGGATAAGCAATGGAAAATCGATGGATGGATGAATGGATGGATGGATGATTAATTGACTAGCTATCAATTATTCCACACAGAAATTTAGATTCAGTGCTCATTAGATTGTGCCGGTGTACCGAATAAAGAATTATGTGAGTATTAAATGTAACAATGCCAAGTATTGTATCCCTTATCCTTTTAAGGGTTGATCAATTTACCCAAGTACATTTTAGTAAACAGATAGCTAACTAAAATACATACAATTTGTGGTTGCGACATACAATTTCAAGAAAGACAAGGAAAAATAAATTAGACTTAGCTAAAAGTAGATCTTCCGCTGATTTCTTATTTAGTTGCAAGGACCCTCAGCAGCAACCCTGCAGACGGTGGTGGCCTGAATGTTGACCCTCTCCCTTGATTAAATGTGTCAGGTGTTAGCACTGCCGCAAGGCTTCCGTGTTGGCTTGAGATTGGTGCCAGCTGCCTGATCCACTTTTTCATGGTCATGTGTTCAACATTTGCATTATTATACTGTAGCTGAACGATGCTATTAAAGGAAACCTGCTCTTGCTTTCAAACTTGTCACATTCTGACGCTATGTCGAGGGCTTTCTCTATCAAATTAATACAGTACTGTATACGAACCTTTGAAGGATAGGCAGCGGGTGTGTTCAAATTGTAACACTTTGTCAGTGTCTTTTCTTTGCTCCGGCGTGTGTTAAATGACAATCAGAATAGTACAGCTATGTTTTTTATTTCTGTCATTTGAGACAGTTTCCTAACATTATCGATCAGTGTAGTAAAGATATAAACTGCAATCATGAGCTGAAAGCGTTGCATAGCAAGTCTAGTATTGGATTTCTGAGCTCCCTATACAGTTGAGAAGTGTAATTTACTTCTAAACTATTATGCTAAGTATATTTGACAGTGGTAAAAAATGCATTTGCAAATAAACTGGAAAAACCATGGTTGGAAGCTAAAGCCCAGTAAGTGAGGACTTAATAAAACTGTAACGTTTGTACAAACTAACTAAGGGTGCTTTAAAATATTTAAAATATAATATTTTATTATATTAAATAAATAGAACTTCCATAATTACCTGGATTACCTACCAGGTTGCAATACACAAGCAAATTGCCGAGTGCACTTCATAGTGACGTGTACACTAAAGCATCCATGATGCGGTGAAAAAGGACGTTAAAACCATTTTCTCAATACATTATGCGTGTTCGAAGATAATTTATGACAATTTTTTTTTTTGCCAATTCCGTTTTCCTAATCTTTTGTGGGGCGGGGCTAAAACGGCCCCAAGTGACGCACTTGGGGGTCCGGCTTGTGTCGCCCCTCCCTCACTGTCCTGAGCACCTTTGCTCGCATCAGCGGTTAATCAGCGCAATTGTGGCGTGTAGTTAGCTAGATACTTATATGCCGACACCCCAAAAATGGATCTTCCCCTCAGATAGTCCGCCAGCATGGCCGCTTTACAGCACCTCGTTGTCAGCTGTGAATGCATGTACATTCTGGTAAGAAAGGCGAAAAGGGGAGAGGAAAATAATGGGAGACCCCCCCCCCCCCCCCAAAAAAAAAAAAAACCTGACATCCTGTGTGTGACCGGGGCTATGCGCTGGTGTGGCCGCTTTAGAGCGCCTCATTGTCAGCCTTGAGTGAATACATGACACAAGGAGGAAGGTGGAAGAGGGAGGACTTTTATTTTTTTTTTTTTTTTTTTTTTTTTTTTTTTATAATATACAAGTCCAACTTAACAGCCAGCGTCTGGACCAGCACTTTGGCTGGTTTAGAGCGCCTCGTTGTGTGTGGAAAAGCCCCGTAACGAATCGATGAGCTATATTTCAGCCACCGTAGGCTTTAAGCAGATATATGTTCGAGGCTGGCGGCACGGTGGCCGACTGGTTAGAGCGTCAGCCTCACAGTTCTGAGGACCCGGGTTCATTCCCCGGCCCCGCCTGTGTGGAGTTTGCATGTTCTCCCCGTGCCTGTGTGGGTTTTCTCCGGGCACTCCGGTTTCCTCCCTCATCGCAAAAACATGCATTAATTGGAGACTCTAAATTGCCCATAGGCGTGAGTGCAAATGGTTGTTTGTTTCTATGTGCCCTGCGATTGGCTGGCAACCAGTTCAGGGTGTACCCCGCCTCCTGCCTGATGACAGCTGGGATAGGCTCTAGCACGCCCGCGACCCTAGTGAGGAGAAGCGGCTCAGAAAATGGATGGATGTTCGAGGCTCAAACATGCAGTAGGTATAAAAAATATTCTAGCCGAAGTACACGTTTTCAAGGTGTTCATTAGAGGTATTTGATTGACAGTTGAGCGGGAAGTGGTTTCAGCGCATTTTTCGACTCGCCCACAGCCCTCAAATGTGGAGAGAACGGCAATTTTGAAGCCTTGTTTTATTTACTTTGCAATTTTTTCTATCATTCAGATTTGGTAGGGTTGTTACAAACACTCTTCTCTCCGGTGTGTCAAATTTAGAGGATCTATTTATTTTGCCCTTACAGGAACTTTAACCTGAAGTGAAAACCCAAAAAATGTGCTTGGTAAGCTATCAAACTTATCGATATACACAGTACCTGGAATCATGCCACGATCCTCCTGCAAAGGTTCAAATCTGATTCATTCATTTGCAAGGTAAAACCGCCCAGTAGATCTGCAGCAGGCTGATATTCCAGTGCCTGATACGATGTGCATATTGGAAGGCCATTCTCCACATGTTGCGCAATGTTAAAGGAGTAAATACGCTACATGAGGATTCATCTTTTCTTAAATGACTTTGACCGTGAACCTTAAGCAAGATTATTTCTAATGTCTGACAAGCACAGACGGCACAGGCAGGGAGAATTGAATGCTTTCTGAATATGCAAGCAATATAGCTCTTACTGAACAGCATGCATGAATCCCTTGAGCATGCTGAATGTAGGACAGAATGTTTTCTCACGTTAATAGATGTTTTTAACATACAGAATTTAAAATATTTTCCCGCAAGTTTGGCTAACGTGGGGTCAGAACATAGTGATGTCGAGTTAAGTTTTAATTGACCGAAGTTTACTTTTACCTTACCTAAGAAGCATTTATTTTACCTTATCTGATCTTTAGACAGTGATAAATGTGATTTTGCTGCCCTGGGCTGTAATTAACTTGAATGTGTTTGAAAGCTTTGATGTTGAAGATGATTTCTTGAATAATTCCACTTTCACATCCAGCCCATTCTCATGCCATGCAGCTCACGTCCAAGATCACAAGCAGCACAGATGTTGTTGCCTGTGTTCAATACCTTAGTCAACTCTGTATTAACTCTCCCAAGGACTGAACGCCTTATTTATTGAACCACAGGAGTATTGTTCACATTTATTAAACGCAATCTTTTCTTCAGAAGATACAAAGTATGATTAGTGTATATTCACTTCAGCGGTCACTCACTGTTCCCAAATGGAATCTCTCGATGGCAACCGTCACTGGCTGATTTAATTTCACAAGGTTCATTCAAAGGGATTCTGGGAAAAGAAGGCACCCAGGCATCTCCTGCTCTCTCCCTCTTAATTATGCTTCCAATACAGAATCCCTTCATCTCCGCAAACAATCCATCTGCCGTTCGAAAGCCTGTTTTGTCAAGAGTTGTTAGCGGCTTGGCCCCGGGGACGAGAAGTGCAGGCTATTATTAATCTTGTTTGTCCCGTGTTTCTCTGTCTCTGCGAAAATGCGGGATTGAATGCCCAGTGGACTTTTGTCTTGCACAGACCTAATCAATGACATAAGTAAATTCAGATTATCATTGAGACTTGTGAAGGAAGGCTGCCTCCGGGCTGCGCTGGTGTCACCTTCTCAATGATTAGAAATGTGTACAGGAGCTGCTCCCCCCACCCCCGAGTAGCTGTCACCGTTGGATTAATTAATTTTCATCAGATTTGCATCATGACATTTACAGTAGGGGTGGGAATCTGAGTTGCTCGTTTTATGTTACTTTCACCATTTTTTTACCCATGATTTCACAAAACACCCATAATACATATTTGAGGATTTTTTTTCTCGTTTCTCGTAACTGAAGAACGTAAAAGCCTCCAATCTTCTGTTTGTTTCTCTCAACGATAGAACTCTCAACTGTAATACATACTAAAACTTTATATTTACCTTTGGAATCAGCGTAAGTGCTGAATTTAGCCACCCAGTTTTTGGCCTGTGTTCATTAATCAGAATCTGTAAAAGAAATTATGATTGTCAATCAGCTCATTATTGTTACATGGTTTAATAAAACAAAGTAAGGACAAACAGCTCCCTTTTTTATGATGTTGGGGGTATTTGTCACGACAAAACTATATGAACGGAGTGGCGTGTCATGCAATACCTAAAAAACATAAAAAATGCATAGAACATGGAGGAGTTTTACATGATCATTAAAAGTCAAACTCGTCACAGTGTCTATGTGATGTTCGTGTATCGATACTGTAACATTAACGATAATGCGATAAAGTATGACATCCTCTCTTGTAAACAGTGTGCTTCCTGCATTCAGAGGGACCACTTTTGCTGGCATCGTGGCGCTTGACGCTCGCTCAAACTGCAGCCTGCAACACAACTGTGGTGACAGCCTCGTGGCCGAGGGCATTTCGCTCAGGGCCTTGCCGAGAGGAAGGTTTGTCTTCTTTGTCCAAATCAATGAAATTCTTCTTCTTATTATTTTTTCTTATTATTATTTTTTTCACAGTGTTTTCACAGTCACAAGCGGGTGCGGGGTGGCCTTGGCTCAAGAGAGACTGTTACGTTCTGATGATTGTTGTGGTTGTCCTCGCCTGAATCTACTTTCACCAATTTACGAACCGTTTGAGAATTTCTCATCAAATGGCAAATGTAGCCAATGAAAATATAATAAATAGAATAGTGAATACAGAGAAACATTTATAGTGGACGATTTTTGTGGCACAGTGAACCCCGCTAATAGCAAATGGTGAGTAATTGATACCCATAGGTTAGTAATTGCCAATAGATGCCATAAGATGACAAAGCTACGACCTGAATGAATGAATGAAACCTGAAGCTCACCAAGATTCCACCACTTGCCACTTTCATACAGGACATCATGAAATAGCAAAGAGGGGAGTTTTTCAGCAAAAAATGGAGGATAGGTTTGCCTAAAATGTCTGCCAAGGCAAATGCTGAAGCGCAAATTCGTGGGGGTTCAATGTACACCAGCTCATTCTATCCATCCATCCATTTTCAATAGCGCTTATCAGTGGCGTCGCTAGGCCGATTTTAGGGAGGCTGAAGCCAGTCTTTACACTTTACTTTCAAATACAAACACAATACCATAGATATATGTTCAATTTTACTGAGCATTGTTGTATTTGTGTAGGCATACATTTTGAACCAGCTATTGTTTGATAATGGGGAAAAAAACAGATTAACGACGTTAGCTCTTTTAGTTCTGATTCATTTTAATGTATGTGCACTATTTCTTTCTCTTTTTTTTTTAAATGGCAATAATCCAGAAAGCTGTAGTTATGAAACATCTTGGGTGAGTGTGAGCTTCATAATCATGAAAAAATGAAAAGAACGTGGATTTATGGTGGGAACAGCTGACGGCGTTAAATCCTTAATGATGGTGATCTTGATAGAGAAGGACGGGAGGCCAAAGGAGAAGGACAGTGCTGATCCTACCTCCAGCTTTCATCTAGCCACAGGCCGCGTCCATTTCTCAGCACTCATAATCAATTCCTTTACACCCATGTTTCTCATGTGAGATCTTATCTGGAATCAATTTTACTTTGGTGACGCCTTGCTGATCTCATCGTTTTACCATCACATTAGCATCGAGCATGTAAGTCTTGAGTACCCCTCGCTGCAATAGAGTCCATCAGACAACAGTCAATATGCATGTGGGGAATGTGAAAATGTTTTTCAAAAAAAAATTTTTCCACCTTCAAAGGAGCAACTGTTTATGGGTTGTGTGCATTATATTAAGCTTGCGTGGTAGATAAAATCAAAAGAATACCAGCACGTAATCTCACAAATCCATCTCGCCGCCCCGAAAAGTGATTGCGGCTGTCAAAAAATAACCTATCAGCATCTTTTGACGAGATAGAGGCGGAGCTAATGACGTGGTTTAGATGTGGTGAAAACGAACCGTGACTGGGCGCTTGCAAGCAATGAAGGGCATTCAAAGACATTAGCACAGTTGATGTTTGACAAAGCCAACTTACCCCTGTTAGATATTGGCAAGCTTACAAAAACGAAAATAATTTATCAAAATGATTGCTTGTCAAGCCAGTGCTTTGGAGTGTGGATGGGCAAAATAGTCGATGAGTTGATTGATTGTTACGAATTCTGTCCACAGTGTGGAATTGACTATTGATTAAATGCATATTAAGCAAGCGAAATGGAGTTTTGAGTGTCTTTCTATCAGCCTTTAGGTTTCTTATTATTTTTCTTTCATTATAACGCATCCATCTATCCATGCATTTTCTACATAGATTGTCCTGATTAGGGTTGTGGGTGGGATGGAGCATAGCCTATCACACTTAGGTAGTGGGGACAGATACATGAGGTCAGTGGACATATTTAAGTCGCCAGCGGTTATCACCAGCTCATTCTGTATTTAATAAGGGTATGTTGTCTGTTGCCACATGGACCAAGGGCAGCGACAATGCTCCTGTCACGCACAGATTGCTGCGTCCACTTCTGCACAGAGATCTCGCCATGCGAGACTCATTGCACCATATTTAAAGGGAATGAGAGGAGCTGCTTTAATTGGTGGTGAATGAAGTCGGCCACTCCCACAATGGTGCAGACCGCTTTTGTTTTGTTTTTTAAATATGCCGGCTTGCATGAGTCTGCGAAATTACGAAATCCCAGTCTAACCCGCCTTTGCGCAGATTTACACCGGCCGCCGTGCCAGATTTACGCCAATTTTGAAAATAGAGCCCTAAATGTTATCGGTTTCAAATTGTACTTTTTGTACAATCAATTAAAAAAATCAAAAAGAGGTGATAAACCTACCCGTCGAGCAAAAATGTTGCTAATTCCTCATTGGTTCTGAATCCTCTCAACGGCTTATGGCCCCTCCACCTCTAAAGGCAGCTTCTGTGTTCACACTTGTTTTTGTCTCACTGCTTTCGAGTGCACGGCAAATGATTGACACCTCCTTGCTTACACCTTCTGTCTCTGATTGGTTGTTTAACCTCGGGCGCAGTGTTTTAAAAAAAAAAATGGAAGTAGAGGTACAAGATGGGTCAGAGAAGGATGATGTTTTCAACATTGCAAACTTTAAGCATAGCACCTCTCTGCACAACTTATTTGACCCAAAGTCTGTGCACAAAATAAAATCTCATATCAGTTGGGAAACATTTCTAGATGATTCCGGTAACTTTTGCAGAGCAATTTTGAGTGTTGGGTGATGGTCCCTCTTCTTCTTTTTGTCTTATGGAGAGCATATATTTATGCAGGGAAACCCCTGTGGGATCCCCTGCAGGATACCTCATTAAAATAGGTTTTGTCCAGGTCTCTGGTGCGACGATTCGCCAAACATTCACCAGCTGCATGCATGATAAAAACCATTCAAGATCAGTGGCCAAAATATGAGCCACTTCAAAAGTGATCATTTCTGCAGTTCCTTGCATGAAAAGACCCATAATGCCTTGATGGATATAGGAGAAACTGCTTTTTGATATTTACATGTCAAGTGATGATGTGTTTCTCAATCATCACTTTTTGTTGTTGGTGACCCATAATATGTTTATTTTGACCTTGATCACAATGACCTTCATCGTGGATGTACACTTGTACATGGTTGTGTTAGATGTGTTCTCATCAATTTTGTGAATTGACGATAACTCACATGTTATGACAGGCATCGTAATCGAATCACTGGTGAATTTGTTCTTAAAGTGTTTGTTGATTATTTGTGTGTTGAAGCAACTGAGGCAAAAGGGAGTGCATTACTGTTGCGCTTTTGATTCAGCCTCACCTAGTTTGCTGTCTAAAGCATTGATTCCCAACCAGCTTACTGTGCATCGTGAGCGATCCAAAATCACTTAATTTGCCAGAAAATTACTATTCGTTGATTGCAAATACGTCTTTGTTCATCTATCTATGCCAGCGGCGTATAGTGACAGGCAAAAACAATTAAATGCTTTACCATTACATGGTAGAAGGTACCATAAACCTGCGTATTCCTGTTGCTGCAACAACAGGAATACGCAATGTTGTTGCTGCAACAAAATTAGTCATGGCTTCCTGCCTTTGTGTTTGATTAAACAGGCCCACTTTTCACACTGAGTACGGTAAGTCTATTTGTGAGTAAATTGAGACAAAATCATCATTATTTCCGTATTCATAATTTTTGTGACATTTATGTTTGGTGGTGTGTTGTGAGAGTTTTGTAGTGTAATAAAAGCTTTTGAAACACTACTAAAGAACAACTTGACATTAGCTATTTTTCAAATTGTTGATGGTATTTATTTTTTTAATAAATTAGTGATTTTCAATTATATTATACACAAAATTGCATCATTGCTGAGGTCAAAACGTACATATTGTCTGTATGTATTCCAATGAGGGTCAGAAGTTGTTTTGTCAATCCCATCCGGATGTGATACGGCATATTTGGCAAAAAGTAAACACAAAAAAAATCCGACTTAAAATGTTAATGAATTAAAAAAAACTCTGTCAAATCACATCAGATCAGGCAGCAATTGGTCGTGCTTATATAGGATCTTATTAGAGTTATTTCCTTGCACCCAGAAGACAATTGTGAATCTGGCTTAAACTTGACCTCTTTTTTGGCTAGATCTCAGCTGTATCTTCATTGGTTTCAGAAATGTTTCCCTACAAGTGTTTGTGCTTTCATTGTTATGGCTCGAGTGTGTTGTATTAGCCGCACTAGTCATCTCATCTTCCCTTGATATTATCCTGTTTTTTGTTTTTGTTTTTTGTAACATACGACACCTTGCTTGAAGCAAAATTGCTTTTGGGATAATCATGCCACACGCCTCACCAGTGTTCATGAGTGCAAAGTTTCTCGATGTAACGCTGCCTACCTGCGCACACAACCCGAGGCGCACTTTTAATGAGCATTTAGAAAACAATGAAAATGTTGAATGTCAAATGGAAAGATAATGCCCCCCTAGAAATGAAATCATTGTTGTTGTTTTTTTACTTCACATGTACGCATACAAATTAGGCATTCATCAAAACACAAAAAGCACACATGACACATACTACATGATAATAAATAAATCTTCTCTTGGTATGAAATAATAATGAATCACTTCCCGTCCCATGGCTGAGGGGACTCTTCTCTGCATGACAAAAGAAAAGCAAAAGAATATATCGCTTCCATTAAACAGAATAGATCATCAGAAGAGAAAAGTCCCCTGCAGTAAAAGAAAAACTCATTTTTTTAAACTAACTCACCCCAGTGATTTCTCCAGAAAACTGTCTGGCAGAGTGTGAAGCGTTTACGTGCAAGACTTGTAAGCTGAGCAAAGTAGGTACCTAAATAAAGTCGTACCAGTCATAACTTCCTGAGACAGCGATAATTGGGATCTTAATTGAAGATGATTCAATTAGCCTTGGTTTAATCGGACTGTGTGCAAGCAGGTAATGCATTATTGCAAGTCCAAGGATGGTTGACGGAAAATGGTAAATATATAATTAGTGTACAAGTGGTAGACAAATATCTTCAATCTTATTAGCTTGTCCTATTATGTATTTTGTAATAAAACTGTCGCTCTCTGAGGATCCTCGATGGACTCAGGCAAAATATGTTGTCAAACATTCAACAACAATCCACGATTGTTTGTTGTATTTTTTTTTTGCTCCCTTAAATAATTCAAGTCAGCACGTGGCAAGTAGAATAGAAGCAAGATAAATGGGGAAAAAATGAAAATGTGACCACTGTTCACGTTGTTCGCCTCCCCGGCCGTGATTCATTATACATGCAGTGATTCGACCATTACCATTTGGAGGATCGCCCCCCCCCCCCTCCAATCCCACCCCCATGGACAGCTGCGTACTCAGGGTCACTGTTAAAGGATCACTTTGCAGCGTTCATATTTAAACAGACTACATTGTGTGTAGGTGGTGGTTGCTCATCTTTTACCATTCAAATATCATCGCTCACATTGGATTTTTCCCTTAAAATGCTTCAAAGAAATTCAGCTTGCCGTGAGTTAGCCACAAGTAACATCTAATGTGACATGATGTTGTATTTATTATTCATTTTTTGTTTGTTATATACTGTAGCTCTGTGGACTTCAAAAAGCCATCTGCCAACCTGCCTAAAAACACCAGTGCTCGACAATTATCATTACTTCCAGAATTTTTTTTTTAAAGATACGACATGGAGATGAAGCGATAGCAGACCCGCTTGCTTTCTTTAAATGTGTCACTTTAAGATTTCCTCCGCCTTTTATTCCAGTTGTATTCTTACATCAAAAGGAAGCCCTCCATTCGTCTCTGACTAAAATGGACCCTGTGATCAGCTCCTCTCTCGTCCTGCAATCATTTCTTGTTTTTCTCGGGCAGTAGTTGCGGCATGACAAGCTACTTTTAAGGGCTACATATTGCTGCACTGCTGTCGCCTCCACTTACATCATTTGTTCCTCTCGGTGCGGGCACATATCTTCTTTGTGTCTACCGAGAAATAACTCAAAGCAGAGAAGGGACCTGCCAGCTGACTCACTCATCATCCATCACCGTGTTTTTGTGATAGTGCACTCAGTGGGTGAGTCCGCAGCGGGTGACGCTCGAAGGGTGTGTCCCTCAGGGGTCTTCAGAAAGTGGCCAGCCCGCCCATTTCATGAACATTGCCAGACTCGGTGTGATGTTATCTCATCCGTTTCTCTTTCTTTCTTCTTTGCAAGGTGGATTGGTGAAGCCTATTGGGACGGAAGGTGGGGTACACCCACACCCACAGATAATGTAGGAGCGTATACCTTTTGTCACTAAAATTGGATAAAAACAATTCTTTTACATGACTGGCATTTTTGGAGCCAAAAACGCAAGCACAAATTGGTCTCAAAAGTGGCAGTTTTTAACAACCATAATTTTACTTTCCAAAGTCTTTATTCAAATATCACATTTACAGTACGCTGGCAAAGGGTATTTCAAAAACCTGGAGGCCAAGCAGTTGTTGCACATGCGCATAGTGCTTCTCAACGAAGTGCCATCACCGATGTATGGTGTGGAGTACTCTACATATCAAAGCCTCTTATTTTAACATCCGTATGAATATTGATTTGATTTAGATTCATCATGTAAACAATAGATGATAAGTATAGTAATTCAGGGCTCCAGTCTACATTTACTAGGAGGGCAGTAGCCCATAACTTACCATTTTAGGGGAACACAATATAAACTGATTTGCAAAGTAAATATTCATATTTCTACTCATTTTCACAGTAAAGCTGACAAATATTTTGACAATAAATGCAAAAAGTACAAGGTTTAAATTCACATTTTATTGTTCAAATTTTGACACAACATGCAGTAAGGCACTGCGATTGGTTGGCGACCAGTTCAGGGTGGATCACGCCTCTCGCCCGAAGATAGCTGGGATAGGCTCCAGCACGTCCGCAACCCTAGTGAGGATAAGCGGTACAGAAAATGGATGAATTTTAAGTAATTGTTCAAAAAATTATTTATTTACAAGAAATAATGTATCTTTGTTCGTCTATTTATTCCAGTGAGGCATAGTGACAGACAGAACAAATAAATGCTATTCTATTATATGGCAGGAAGTAAATACAGTAATTAATGTATCCACTTTTTGTGACATTTTTGTTTGTTGGTGTGCCGTGAGATTTTTCAATTGTAAAATATGTTCCTTGGCTCCGTAAAGGTTGGAAATCACTGCAGTAAGGCATACGGCTTAAATACTAAAAGGTAAAGTTAATGTTTAGATGTGCCAGTATTATCAGCAAACGTCATATTACCCGCATGTTGTGAGTATCGAAAACAAAATTTGCAGTTTATTGAATTTGTCTTCCTGAATTACCTCAGTCAGGTGTACCAGTGCAGCCCCTCATCCCGAAAACATAATTTCCTGACTCTTTTTTTTTTTCTTTTTTTCGTCACAACTGTTTCCTCACAAAACGTGGCGGATTCATTATCAGGATTTGTCTCCTCTGGCGCACTAGGTTGATTGGGGAGAAAGTAAGCAGTGATCGTCCTCTTCCCTATTGTTCATTGTTTACAAGAGTCTGGTGAAACCTGTAGAATTGTGGCATAACCCCAAGACCTACCTTTTCACACATTAGCTAATGTGTGATCGCTAATCATTAGCTGCCACCAGCTAGCGTTTCAATCTCAACTAATTGTGAAAAATATGACAAACTAGGGGAATTTAAGGTGTGAACAATGGTCCCACTCTGGAGGATTCTGGCAATGGCATCGAAATCACAGCTCGGAATATTTAAGTATTAATCTTGCGTTAATTTTTCTCATATTTTAGCAAGGAGATGTATTCAAATGTCCATGAATTTGAAATTATGAACCATGGTAACAAGGGGAAAATGTTAACTCTTTAAGACAGACAATCGTCCTGTTTGTGGGTCAATTCTGCCCTTTCCCGACCGAGCACGTCAAATGCCAGACAATCTTATGCCTCAAGATTATCCTCTAAGATTGTCCTTAAGCCTGAGGTGTGTTAAGAGTGGATTTATCACTATTTTAGGATCTCAAACAGGTCGGAGCCAACAATCTTAAATAATGAAGGCGTTCAATGTTTACGACCAAAACTCTTAGTGTGTGTGTGTGTGTGTGTGTGTGTGTGTGTGTGTGTGTGTTGAGAAAGCTGACGTCTCTCAAGTCATGACGATGAGAATTGTGATATGAAACAGAATGTAGCCAATTAAAGAAGCTGACAAACACGGAAACGACGGAAAATGAAAACAAAAATGTCTTAACCCGATGTCGTTTTTTTTTGTTTAAACGTGGGTTCCCAAAAGGCAAGAAGTGCTGTATTTTCCAAAGCAATTATTTGTATTTATCTACACCACTTCTGCCACCATTCCCATTATTACTCGGCAAAGATCGGCATGAACCCGGAAGTGTCTGCCGGTCTTCGTTTTAGTGAGATCACGTGTCATCACGCGATATTTAGAGATCAGTGGCAGAACAGAATCTTTGTGTGTGGTGTTCTGTGGTGAGATTATTGGAGCACAACACACACAATATGACCAACACTGTTAAATGCCTGATTTTTTTTGTCTTTATGTGTGTCGTCTGTCACAGATAAAAAAAAAAAAGATTTGAAAAATCCTTGTGTGTACCAGGCCTTAGTTGACGAGACATGACAAGCACTTTGAGAATAATAAGAGATACAATTGAATAAAAACTTGCATGCAAGGAGACAGTTCAAATCAACCTGATGGCTGACTGAGGAAGTGTCTGTCTTTTCCTCCGTAGGCGAGGTCATATATACACCCATGAACAGGGAATTATCATCTGCCTCAAGTAACTGGCACCCCCGCAACCACAGACGTCTTGCTTTGTCCACAGCAAAGTGAAAATACAAAATCAGTGAGGGAGAGAGAGAAGAGAACAAGGTCAACTTTCTTATCGTTGAACTAAAACTAAATTAAATGGAGGTTGTAATTAACATAGAATACATTTTATCAGTACAACAGCACATTTTTTTCCAACACATGGAATACAATTTCCCTTTTAATTAATAAAGTACCAGTATATTTGGTGTAGTCGAAATCCAGCCTCAGTTTTAGCTTCAGTCTACGAAGCTTACATGCATGTATATGGATTCCAGGAGGCTGTCTGAATGCCATGAGAAACCCCATACAAGCACGGAGAGAAAATGTAAAACTACAACTCTCTGCATGCACGACTTGTGAAACGATCATATCTCCCCACACAATAATTCCCCTCTCACTTGCATCAACAAATCATCATTTGACTGCCTCCAACAGCTCTAAAACGCTGCTGGGCTGTTAAGCAGTCTTGTCACATCACTAATGTCTTGGCCTCCATACCTTTGGCTTCCTCTTAAAGGATCCAATTTAAGACCCTTATCATCACTTACACTGATATCCACATTCAAGCACCTGCTTATATTGGGGATATGCTGTGCCCTCGTGTCACCAGCAGGTCTCTGAAGGCCCCTAAAGCTGGACTTAAGTTGATGTCCCCGGTAAGACTTTTAAAAGTAAAGGTGATGAAGCCTTTCAAACTGTGGAACATAGATTCGGGAATGTTTTCCCTCCTGATTTAATGCCTTCGATGTGAAGCGGTACAGAAAATGGATGGATGGATGGATGGATGGATATGACACTATTGTTCATACCGATTCATTGACCGCTGAAAAACGCAAACGGGTTGCTTGTCAAAAACCCTAAAACTTTAAAGGAGTCATAATGGAAAAGTCATGAATTGCTTCTATGCAAATAGTTGGGTATGAATGTGAAATTACACAATCGTGTACCTTCTTTAACTGAGCTGCCTATTACTCCAACTGAGTCTGTGAGCAAACCATTTTGAAGTTTTACCTATTGTGATGGGGTATTTGTGTTTGGCAGTGTCTCCGCTTAAATAAGGCCATGGATCGGAAATACCTTGCTGTCCCTATTGATTCCCCCTTATACGTGGCCAAGATCTCAATCAATTATCTTTTTTTTAGACTTTACACCAATCTGATCGGCTTGATCGGTATCGGCCGACAATTAGCTTTTTATGCTAATCGGCTCTCATGTCATAATTCGCCGCATTGATCGGCTCCACAAAAGACATTTACTCCACGTCGCCATCGTGTACAGTATATTTGAATCCAAAAGCTAGTTTTTTTTTTTTTAGCCTTTTCGCGTGTCTTTTGACGTAGTACTGTAAATATATGACAGCCAATAAAGTCGGCGGTGTGTGGATCAGACTACAAGACAAATTTGGGAGTAAAAGTAAAATGAGAAAAAGAAAATAAATACTCAAGTGCAGATACCTGAAAAATCTATGCAAGTACAGCAAAGTATGTGTGCTTTGTTACTTTCCACCACTGAGAATGGGTGATGTTTGCAAGATATTTTACGATTGACAATAGGTACTTTTATGGAAATTATCTATGTTTCCATGTCACTGTAAATGTTACTCATATACTGTAGTTTGTAAACTATTTTTCCTGAGAAACCGAGCAAATTGAATGTGGAATTTACCTCCTGCAACAGAACATGTTCTATTCTCAAGGATCCACTGTTTTTTATTGATTATTTTATTGATTTTTTTTCTTTCCTTTTCCATTTCTGTCATACGCACTTATTTTTTTTACTTGTAAAGCACTTTGTGACTGTTGATGTGTGAAAGGTTCCTTACAGATAAACTACAGGACTTCACGGATCAGTGGCTCGGTGTGCATGGAATATTAATGAAAGCATTGTCGTCCTCGCCCGTGCTGAAATGTCGTTAGCGGCGAGGCGTCATGCGTAGCGTCATGCTAATCGCCACCATCTTGGCTGCGTTGACACACCCGTGCGGGGCAAGAGTGACTTGTGCTATCTGATGATTGTTGAATTTATTTCCGTCACTGTCCTGCCGCTGCACCTGAATGCACCGTGACAGAAAACCCAATCTCTCATCCTGCTAAGCGGATTGATAATTCGGCTCGGGGTAAAAGGAAAAAAAAAAAAAAAACACACACACACACAAAAAAACAACAACACTGGTCGCATGTTATTTTCCATTGAATGGTCACGCGGCGGACCGGGCAAAGCAGTTTATGTGATGATTTGCTGAATAACCGATTTGTCATAGAAAATCCTGCTGATCCAGGCTGGTTTATTCACTTAAGGGCTATATAGCTTTGATAAAACCCCTCCTGTATCTCACTCCGAATTATGTTTGCATATGAGCATTTTTATTCAAAACACCTATGCAGCTTGCCAAACCTCCCAATGCTTTGCACTCTGCTCCCATGCAAATGTATGCAAGCGCAGAGAGTAAATGTTTACCAAATTAGCAATTCAGAATAAAATAAAGTGTATTGATTTTATATGGTGTGTGGGCCTCATAATGGATTGTCATTGGGTTTACTTGGCACCCAATAAAAATACAATTCATTCTTCATTTAATTATAACGTGCTGCTCCAGCCCAAATTGGCTAAATATTTCATCTGTGTGGTGATGAGACGCAATTTTTGTCAAAGATTGAATCAGCAGTATGTGACTCATTTATATAGTCTCATCTGATGCACACAGAAATAAACCCATTTTTGTTGGGGTATTCTTGTTGTAAAAGCCATTCAAAGTCACATTAACTTAAATCTACTGTTACCCTAACCCAAACAGGAAGCGAAGCAGTTACTTTCTTTGGCAGAGGCTCCCCTCTTGTAGTTTATTTGTCATTTTGATAGGTGCATACTGCCATTGATTCCCTATAAATATATCCACAAAACAAGACGGCAGTAATTAAATAACATTCATGGGAGCTGTTTGCACGAAAAGACGGAAGTGAGGAAGGCTCAGGCTTTTGGTTCAGTAAAGAAATATGTTTAGGTTTTGTATCCGTAATTGTTGGTAGGAAACAAGGGAAAGTAATCAGTTCCGCAGTGCAGCTGTTGTACACATTTATTAACAGTACAGAAGATTCTCAAGCAACATTTTGTTTGTTTAATTGTGAAGAAACTCCAAAGTTTTCTTTTATCATCAGTGCCCAGGTGTCTTAATAACTTAAACTGTGACATGTTTTTGTCGAAATACAAGCAAGGAGCAAGAATTATACACACCTTTTTACTAGACTTTACACCGTTTTTATCGGGCTGATCGGTATCGGCCGATATTTAGCATTTTGTGCTGATGGGCTTTAATGTCATAATTTGCCGATCCGAACAATGACGTCATTGATTGGCTCCGCAAAAGACATTTACTCCGCGTCGCCATCGTGCACAGTATATTTGAATCCAAAAGCTAGTTTGTTTTTAGCCTTGTCGCGTGTCTTTTGATGTAGTATTGGAAATATCTGACAGCCAATAAAGTTATTTGAAAAAAAAAAAAAAACATGTCGGCGGTGTGGGACGGACAACGCGTCTGAGACAGACAACACGTATCAGACTACAAGACAAATTTGCTCTTTCACGATTGCACTATGTCAGACTACTGCAATAAAATATTGTATTCCGATACCGCCACATCCCGTTTTTTACGATCATAGGGCTTTATCTTGTCAACTCAAATGCGACCGGATACACGCGTTGCCGTGGCGACGACAACAAGACGGTGTTGGCGGTCACCGGTGCTCAGGATAGGAGAGGACGTTCGTTTAAGGCTTGCTTGAGATATGTTCACGTACTTTTAATACGATACGGCTCGCAAGCAGGCAACAAAACGTTATGTAGCCTAGCAAGCTAGTGGTAGCACGGTTGTACATAAGCATGCCGCTGTTCTGAAAAAGCTCACGGCACACCAACAAACAAAAATGTCACAAAAAGTGGATACATTAATTACTGTGTGTACTTCTTGTCATCTAATAGAAGACCATTCATTTGTTTTGTCTGTCACTATGCCTCACTGGCACATGACATGGTCAAACACGAATACCACCTCCACGTCGATTAATTAGCTGAACATTGTTAAACATACAGATAAGCATCAGGAGCTAACGCTGGTGACACTTTTAGCTAATGCTAATCTGAGCTAACACTGCAGCTCTGCTTAGGCCTACCTCGTGGCTTTGACATGGTAGCTGTCATTGGCTGAGAAACTCAGTGTCGGGCAGTTTATTACGTTAATTAGCCCACTGTTTGGGATCGGGGGGTTGAAGTGCAGAATGGCTTGTTCAGAGAGACATTTTCAGAAATAGGTAGATAACTAAGGATTTACTTGGTTGATTAGTTTCACATTTCAAGGGTGGGCAGGCTCTCTGGAGACTGAACTATTATAGCCAAAAAAAATAAGTCAATTCTCCAAACTATGTCCCTTTTAATACAAGACAATGACCGTCTAATAAGTCGTACTTTTAACATTTTTACTCACACAAATCTAAAGTGAAGTGAACCATGTTACAAGCCAATTAGGCCTTAAAACACGCATTGTGACAATGTGTATGTCAGTCCACGTACTTGCTTGAAGGCAGTTTAGTGGGCTGGTTACCGGTTTCGAGGTTCAAGGTAGCTTTCATTGTCAATTCTACAATGTTTTGTGAGGATTGAAATTTCAATTCTGAAGGGTCATCAGTGCTGTAATGAACATTTAAATGTTAAGTATAAAATTATAAAAATATAGATCAAATATAAAATTATCACCAGACAAAAGAAACATTGCTGGTATACCGTTAACAGTTTCAAAACCACTACAAATGTCCATCGGTGGTGGAGGAGATGTTTTTTTTGTTCATTTTCTTCTTTTTTTTTTTGGTCTTCAATTCAGACAAAGTGACATGACCCCCCCTCCTCCCGTTGTTGGTTCGAGCATTAAGTATGCCTGACGACTTTTCCCTTTGTCCAAAAGTTGCTCTTTTGGAATTTTTTTCTGGTACCACGTCGGCTTGGTAGAGGAAGGATATGCAAATGATCAGGCTGCTTGAGGCAATACTTCCAATACGATATCATATTTACAAGTGCCACACATTTAAAATTGAAGGTAACATTAACATATTACTATAACGCTGTCTTGATATGATTGTTTGCAACCAGCTACAAGAGTTACTGTGTCTACAATTGGTGAAATTAATTCTATAAACTCGCTATCGAGACATACAGTATAACTGGGCCAATGCCTACTTGCGTAGCTTCCGGAGTATATTCTTCATCTTCTTCTCTTCTTTTATTCTTCTTCTTTTAACACCCGTTGCAGTTCGCATGTCTGCCTCACAGTTATGACGTATGGGTTCCAAACTCTGCTCCGGCCTTCCTTATTAAAGTTGGCATGTTCTTCCCGTGTTTTCCCCCCTGTTAACTTGTCCATAGGTGTGAACGGGAGTGTGAATGGTTGTCTGAGGTGTATCCCATGTCAGCTGGGATTGGCTGCAGCTCAACCGCAATCTTAATAAGGACAAATGCTATTGAAAATGGATGGCTGTATTTCTAAATTGTACAACCTTGAGCCTGTTTGACTTTAGTGGTTCCACTGTGGTAGACTTTGAGAATATTTGTTGTTCCATGTTGCTGTAAAACCAAAGTGCGTGGACCCCAGAGACTTTTGGAAATTGGTAATGAGGACAGTGTTTACTGCAGAGTTTAGTGTTGACAAGTAGTTCTTGATGCAGAACCAGTGCAAGCGCAAAGACCCATGCGAAGGTTAAAGTCATTACTGTAGGTAACAATCGCTGCTAAGGTGATGAAGAGGATACTGGCAGGGCCTGTGTTTTATTTTATGCATACCAATCAGATAGTTTAGAGTTGGAGGGGGCGGTGCTGTGCAATGCCCTTTCACTCACGCAGATCATCACTTGCAGTGTATTTGTCTTACGGCTTGTGTTGACGTTCATGTAAATGGACTGTTTGGCTCCTAACTGAGACGCACGGTGCCTTTCCCCCGATTAAACTGGGCCGAGAGAGAGTGGCCTGTCCTAATGAATCCCAAACACGCAATCAAAGGCGGCACACTTGCCGTCGTGTCGCCGTTCTGTCCCATTCATCTCCCCGCAACCCTTCAGCTTGTCGCCGCGATTAATTGGAGCAATCTGAGTAATTACATGTAATTAATAACTTGTAGAGCAACAAAATGTCAACCGCTGGAGGAAAAAAAATGACGTGAAATTTAAATTTTTATTACCAGTAATATAAAATGAACTTGGTTGTTGTGCGTTTCCTGCCCGACAGCTTCAATTATCAACATCTGCATTTACATTAATGAGCCATTATACTGCAATTACCACTACAGCAGCGTGCCATAACTTAATGTAATGATCTAAAGCTGAAAAACTTCTCCCCGCGTGACTCATCGTGTCCGTGCTCAGGTTTAAATCACGTCGATAGACGCGTTCATACATAATAGGCTTAGAGCCAGGTTCCGCCCATCCGCCGCTCTCGCACTGTCGCCTGTATAATGGCGCTTGCTTATGAGCAGGCACACTCGGGGAACGCAACGCTCCATCTGTTGTGGCGGTGAGGAAACACAAGCTGCTTGAAGCTCACGCGTCTAACTTGGGCACCTGTTAGCGGCAGATAGACGGCGACTCCCGTTGGCAGCTCTCGCCGCGCCATGAGTTAGCTTCCCACTGCCTCCGCTAAATCCAATCCCCTTTCATCAAGTTTACTAAGTAGCGCGGCTCCACTCCGTCATGCTACCTTGATTCAAAGTGGGGCTGACCTTTAAGGGGAATAACTTAGAATGTGCCGCCGATAAACTTACTGACACTTACTGCTCCAGCTGCGTTTCCATGGATATGACATAAACCAAAGGCTTTTAATATTAGTGACACTAATAATTTCAATGTGAACACACTGAACCACATGAGAAAACATTGACACATTTGTGCATACAAATATAACACAGGTTGCAATATTCAAGCATTTGTTGCAACTTGCCTTGGGAAACAATTGATGTCAAATCAAGGCAGACAATAATGTGTGCCAGAAAAAAAAACAAAAAAAACTGCAAAGTTTTCCCCTTCAAAGTTGGCCAAACGACCAACCAGGTCTACTGAGAGAGACTGCGGCGTTTAATTCGTAAAGTGTTTGAGAAGAGTTGAGAGTTGTGGCAGAACAACTTGTGGCTGTTTCGACTGAGCATCTGACAGTTCCTGGCCGAGAATTTTTTTTTAAATTATTATTTTATTTTATATTCATTCCTCGGTCCTCAAGGGTGCATGGGAGTTCGCCCAACCAGTCTACATGTGTTTTGTGGACTTGGAAAAGGCGTTCGACCGTGTCCCTCGGGGAGTCCTGTGGAGGGTGCTTCAGGAGTATGGGGTACCGAACCCCCTGATACGGGCTGTTCGGTCCCTGTACGACCGGATTCAGAGTTTGGTCCGCATATCCGGCAGTAAGTCGGACTCGTTCCCGGTGAGGGTTGGACTCCGCCAAGGCTGCCCTTTGTCGCCGATTCTGTTCATAACTTTTATGGACAGAATTTCTAGCCGCAGCCAAGGCGTAGAGGGGGTCCGGTTTGGTGGCCTCTGTATTGCATCTCTGCTGTTTGCTGATCATGTGGTTCTGTTGGTTCTCCAACTCTCACTGGAGCAGTTCGCAGCTGAGTGTGAAGCGGCTGGGATGAGAATCAGCACCTCCAAATCTGAGACCACGGTCCTCAGTCGGAAAAGGGTGGCTTGCCCTCTCCAGGTCGGGGATGAGATCCTGCCCCAAGTGGAGGAGTTCAAGTATCTTGGGGTCTTGTTCACGAGTGAGGGAAGAATGGAACGGGAGATCGACAGACGGATCGGTGCAGCGTCTGCAGTGATGCGGACTTTGTATCGGTCCGTTGTGGTAAAGAAGGAGCTAAGCCGAAAGGCGAAGCTCTCAATTTACCGGTCGATCTTCGTTCCTACCCTCACCTATGGTCACGAGCTGTGGGTCGTGACCGAAAGAACGCGATCCGGATACAAGCGGCCGAAATGAGTTTCCTCCGCAGGGTGTCCGGGCTCTCCCTTAGAGATAGGGTGAGAAGCTCGGTCATCCGGGAGGATCTCAGAGTAGAGCCGCTGCTCCTCCGCATTGAGAGGAGCCAGATGAGGTGGCTGGGGCATCTGATTCGGATGCCTCCCGGACGCCTCCCTGGTGAGGTGTTCCGGGCACGTCCCACCGGGAGGAGACCCCGGGGACGACCCAGGACACGCTGGAGAGACTACGTCCTTCGGCTGGCCTGGGAACGCCTCGGGATCCCTCCGGAAGAGCTGGATGAAGTGGCTGGGGAGAGGGAAGTCTGGAAGTCAGTCCGTTTTTAACCCAGTGTTATACATTTCAAATAAAACCAAATATTTTATCAAAAAAATACTTACATACACATAACTTTTTATTTTTTACCTCATCCATGAATCACTCTAGTGCGATTGGCTGGCGACCAGTTCAGGGCGTACCCCGCCGCTCGCCCGAAGATAGCTGGGATAGGCTCCACCCCACCTGCGACCCTA
Source organism: Phycodurus eques (assembly GCF_024500275.1). Classification (NCBI taxonomy): domain Eukaryota; kingdom Metazoa; phylum Chordata; class Actinopteri; order Syngnathiformes; family Syngnathidae; genus Phycodurus; species Phycodurus eques. The sequence goes on from NC_084534.1 coordinate 20,531,432, forward strand.
CTGAGGATAAGCGGTACGGAAAATGGATAGATGGATGAATCAGTCTATTTCAAAAATCAAATGTGGCTCTGCAGCACATAAGTGTGACACCCCTGAAGCAGACCCCCCTCTCTGTCCATTTCTGTTTCTATGTTTATAATCACGCTTTTCCTGTCTGCCATCACCAGTAAAACTTCTATGGTGGCATCACAAAAAAAAGAAGGGGGCGGGGGGGAGAAAAAGAAAAACACACTGAGCTAGGTTTGCCAAAATCTTACATGATATGCTTCCACTGTTTGACTTGTAACAGCAGGTACAAATGTAACACTCATTCTGCTGTAGTATAATTACTTTTTAGTCAAAAGAAAAAGAAGTGTGCCAAAGTGGGTATTATAGTAGGATAAAGCCCAACCAACTGCGGGGTTGACAGGAACTGAGTGGAGAGGCGGCTGGCTTGATCTAAAGCCTTCAATAGTTGGGCATTACCTGACGACACTGTGAAGAAAACGATTTCTCATCCTTGCAGGTGGCACTGGAAATGTTCAGACATGTAGATGATGCTGACAGAGCTAATTCAACTGTGGGTGTTAAATGAGCTGGCTAAATGGTCTAACGCGCAGGCTGTTTTGCCACTTCCTTCCGCTCCTGCACATTGTGGTTATTTTGAAGCGCTGACATTTAAACCCGCATACAAACATATTGTAAAACAGGGAGGAAACTCCCATTATATCTTTGGGGCTAATGTGGAACAATTTAAGGGGATTCTTTCCCCTCCCTCCTACTGAGTGAGTTTTTTATGTTTTGTTGACATTTTATTCATTATACAAGACGGTCATAACTCTCTGATAGTGTCAGTCAAAAGAGAGTATGATTATTATCTTTGTATAGGCAGACATTTTGATACTGCTCTCTTATTTCAAAAAATGAAATATAACAGCACACAACCGTGCCATGTACATCAACATCTGGAGGAGTTCAGAAACTATATTTATCTTAGAACATGAAAAAATAAAATAAAAAATAAAACCTTAAAGAAAATACATCACACTCACTAGAGAAGCTGATTGTTACATGTATCCATGTCATTGCAGATCTCTTACAGACATATTTTTGCTAGTCAAACTTGTCTTGCTCTGACCAAGCAATTACAGGATGGAAAATGCTGCCGTTATTTTGGGCCATCTAGCTGGCCCTTGGAGGTGGAGTTGAAATCTGATTGATTCAAGAAACAGTCCCATTGGTTGTATAGTTTAAGTTACATGGGCCAATGCTAGTAATTCTGAAGGCCCTGAGCAGATTACCGTATTTTCACGACCATAAGGCGCACTTAAAAGTCTCAAATTTTCTCCAAAATGGACGGGGCGCCTTATGTGTGCACCGTGTTCCAAAATCTGTAAATGTTGTTGTGTGACTTTGATGAGCGCTACGCTTGACTGACTGGGAGCATTTCCTGCCGACACGCTGCTTATATAGAGGAAAAGCGGACGTGACTGAGGACAGCATGCGGACGTTAAAGGGTGAAGGGTGCGTGTGAAAGAAGACGCTAAAAGGCATGCCCTCAAGTAGGTATCAAGCGCCGGGGTGTGCATTGTGCAAAACAACATCGGTTTGGCTAAGGACCCCTGAAAATGGCACCTATGAAGAGACACGCTTACGAAGCACAGTCGGGAGAAGCGTCTCTACACTCACCATTCGACTGAGTGCAATAACTCGGAGCTTGCCATCATTCCGGGAGGCTTGACGAAGGAACTCCAACCGCTGGACATCGGTGTAAACAGGTCGTTCAAAGTGAAGTTGTGGGAGCGATGGATGACAGATGGCGAACACAGCTTTACTAAGACTAGGAGGCAGCGCCGGGCGAGTTACGCCACAATTTGTGAATGGATTGTGGATGTTTGGGCTAACGTGTCTGCTTGCACTGTTGTTCGAGCTTTCGCGAAAGCCGGCATCATTGCTGAACAGCCCCCCGGCAACGAGACTGACTCCGACAATGACAAGCGGGAACCTGGCGTGTTTGATGGAGAACTTGCCCCGCTGTTCATTTCGGATACAGAAGATGAGGAATTTGATGGATTTGTGGATGAGGATTGATCAAAAAATAACATGAGTACATTGTTAAAATACTTCAATAAAGTACAACCGAACACAGTTTTGCTCCCGCTGCCTTTTTAAAAACATTGTTTTAGCGTGCATGCATGCTACCGTATGTTTTAAGCTAGCGTAGGTTTTACCATGCCTGCGCCCAACAATGCGGTGCGCCTTGTCCATCCATCCATCCATTTTTTGAGCCGCTTCTCCTCACGAGGGTCGTGGGCGTGCTGGAGCCTATCCCAGCTATCATCGGGCAGGAGGCGGGGTACACCCTGAACTGGTTGCCACCCAATCGCAGGGCACATACAAACAAACAACCATTCGCGCTCACAGTCACACCTACGGGCAATTTAGAGTCTCCAATTAATTCATGTTTTTGGGATGTGGGAGGAAACCGGAGTGCCCGGAGAAAACCCACGCAGGCACGGGGAGAACATGCAAACTCCACACAGGCGTGGCCGGGGATTGAACCCAGGTCCTCAGAACTGTGAGGCTGACGCTCTAACCAGTCGGCCGCCGGTGCGCCTTGTGTATGTGTTAAATACAGAAATAGGCCCCGTAACTGAGACTGCGCCTTTTAATACGGTGCGCCTTTATAGTCGTGAAAATACGGTGGTTTCACATGGCAGCATATAGAGGCTGAAATCTGGCCCCTAAAAAAAAATTCTAACTACTTTTACTGGAAGCAGTGCAACCAAGAAAAATAAATAAATGAAGAGAATAGACTGTTGGGAATAAATAATACAATTTCATGGAAGAACTATTAGAATTTAGGTTGGAAACGTAGGTCAGCGCTTCTGATAGTGTGAAGGTCTCGCTGCCTCACTACTAACATTTGGATACATTGTGGTCATCTATGATCATGCATTTCTTGTTAATAATGCCTTTCATGGATTTTCTTCCATAGTACAAAAGAATTGTGACTTTTCTCAACATTGGTGATTTGCTGATGTATATTTGCTTTTTTTGGTATCGTGATAACACATATTTTAACAACTTTAGAGAAAGAAAACTGCTTGTTCTTCCAATCAAAGGCACAAAGCACAGTAACAGTTAAGTGAGATATTACATGCAGAAATGGCGATGAACGTGCGATTAAGAGGTCTGACTTTTAAAAGAGATTGCCCACTTCCGTCTGGCTTTTTAATTTCCCTTCTGTTACTGTTCTTCTCCATATAACAGCACAATTAAGCCATGACAGGTATTAACTATTAGATACCTTTATATGCATACAGGACATTGTTAATTAAGGAAGGTGTCAGATGCATGACAGTTCCAGCAGAGAAAAACATTATTTTTCCTGTCTGGCCTTGTTGTTAATATCTCATATTTTCTTTCTTTTCTAGCTAATTGCATTGATCTGCCCAGTTCCTCACTGTGATTGAAACGACTGCACACCAGACGCCTTGCCAGAGTTTCAATTAAAAATGGAATATGTGGAGGTGTGGATTGTTTCTTTGTGCAAGCGTATTCATGTGTGATGTGATCTGGCAAGCAGATTAGCATGGCGTCCTTTCTTTCCGTGATTAAGAAAAGCAAAATGCCAAGAGGGAGCGGGGCGTCCCATGTGTCCATCTTTGCAAAAACATTTGCGACTTATTTCAACTGTCATTCATATTCATCACGGCACATAAGGGAGGCTGAAATTTGCTTTGATAGTGGACAAATTCTCTATATTCTTTTGTGCTTTACAGGAGATTGTGAGCGAATGAGAGCGATTATCTGTTTAAAAGTCAATACAATAAGTTTCTTCAGGGAAACCTTAATCATCAGGCCAATGCTACAGCTTTGATGTGAGATAAAGGAAATGAGAATCACATTAATACCAAAACATGCTTAGGAGGATTTATCTCGACCAGCTAATGAGCTTGGGAATGTTTCCAGTATGCATAATCAAATGCAGAGGAAAATATGACGTGTTATTAGCCTATAGTATAGACGAGCTATAACAAATCCGCCACATGGTGCTACAAAGGAACAGGTAGACGGGGACACTGCGGCGAAGGCTAAAGAAGATTTAGCACGGTACAAAGCAGTCAAGATAAATATTTCCTAATAAATATTTATGAGCCTTCCCTCACTTAAAACCAAAGGAAACAACACACAGAATAAATAAAGAAAGCTCATATGTACACTATTTTGTGAATATATCTTCCATAAATGTATTCCTTCTTCTCTCATGATGCCAGTTTTATAGGTTTCATTCTTCTTGCTTTTACTACAGCTCAGTTTGCAAAGTTCATAAAAGAAAACAAGCCATCGGAAGAAAAATATGATGACTTACATCTTTTTTTGTTTTTGGTTTCTTTTTCTTTTTTGTGATGTGACATTAGTGCTCCTGCTCTGTTTCATGTGGAAATAAAATTGGGGGTTAAAATACTTTTCATCTTTTCACATCACAGTCCTAAAAAGAACTATTTGAGCCAATCTGAATCTGTCGATCAAATAAATTGTACCAGGGGTTTTTCATGGCGCAAATTATGTCAGTGCTGGTACCATTCTAATCATTTGCATTCGTGGGTATTACGCACCACCCACTAATACCACAATTACAGTTAAAATGACACCAAACGCTGGTCAGATAAACAGTTCTTATGATGTCAGAGGTTTTAAAGCCTGAGGCAGCCCAAAATACATATTTTATTGATTTGACACTAGCGCTCCTGCTCTGTTTCATGTGAAAATGAAATAATAATAAAAAATTTAAAAAAACACTTTCAACTTTTCACAACAGAGCCTCACAAATATTTATTTGAGCCACATTATAAATAAAATAAATATTACCAGGGTTTTTCCTGGCTCAAATTGAGTCAAGGGTGCTCAAAATTAGATGGAGGTGGCCACCTCCAAATTTGTATATGCAGAAAACATTTAGTACAAGTACCAGAAAAAAAACAATGACGTTACGAGAAAAAAAAGTTTCTCTGAACCAATGTCTTAATATTTTGCAAATAAAGTACAATATTTTAATATGATCATTCCTCATCTTTATAAGTGTACAGAACACTAGTAATATTACAACTTTAGTCATTTAAAACTATGACTTTTCTCATTTTTCTGGTAATGCTGAGAATATGTTTTCAGTTTATTCTTCATCCTCGTGGTTACTTTTTAAATCCTTTGTTCGGTCCTGGTTGATTATCTCAATAAGTGTCATTAAACATTGTTGCTATATGACAACATTACTGTACAGATTTATTTGGTAGCCAGCTCTTATTAATCAGTATTAATGAGTTTATTTGAAAGGGGACAATGCAATTTCATAAAACACATGAAGTACACATGGTTAAAAAAGCCAGAATTAGCCAGAAGCCTTATTTATCTGCTGGAAGTTAAATCAGTACAGAATAACATTTAATCTTTCACTCATATTTCGTTCTGCATTTCTTTTCTTTTTCCACAATCCAATCATTTTGTAAAAAAAAAAAAAAATCTATATTTTAAAATAATAGTCAACGACCTTGACTCCACCCTCAGATACAGCACAGTAAATATAGTTGATAAATCTGTAGGTGTAAACGAGTTTGTGAATGGTTGTCGAGTCAGTGTGTTTCAGCGGCGATTGACTGGCGGTCGGTCTTGCTTCCTGTGACCCTCGGACAGGATCAGCAGCACTGCCTCTGAATAATGAATGAATATTAATATATCATGTCGATAAATTATGCATTTACGGTCTTGCAAAATGTATGGAACTGTTACTGAGTTAAAACGACTTATACTAGCGTCTCGAAGGAATGAGGTGCGAACAGCGCCATTGACTACCGACCCTCAAAAATGCATATTCTTAATTATTCGAATTTAACACACAAATAAAACGAATGACTTTATCTACTGAGATTTGGCCTATGAAGACAGCTATAGGGGGGTAAAAAATATTTTTTCACAACAGTTTGGTGCGATCATGTTGAGTGAAGGATGTAATTTGACTTTTGGTTGTAACTCGCACGCTCAATTAGTGGCCCGTGCTTGTCACTCCATGTCATGTGGCAACAGCAAGGGCTTTAATATATTCCGTCAGATCACAAGTAACTTCCCACCAGAGTGCGAAAACACTTCCGCGATATTGCAATGATTAGATTAGTAGGCAAGTAAATTACAGAGAAATGTTTCTTTCAATCAAGCATAGAAAAAGATGCCGCAAAAAAACACTCAGAATTGCTGATGATACTGCCAGAGATAATTAAGCTGTGGGTGTCGAGCTGCGGCTCTAAATGAGCAGGTTCAGATATTGTCAGCCTTACGCAGCGTGTGTAAAGCACAGAATAACAAATTATAGTTTTTGTACATTTTAAACGAAGCAAACAAACGTGAGTCTACTCTTAGACGTCTGCTCTTGGCATTGATTTGAAGAGTGGATGTGCTTCTTTATTACTGCCAGCGTTGGTCGCTAGGTCATTGCAACATCGATCTCAACCAAATAGTTTAAGTAGCTTAGCTCAATCGTAAAAAACTCCTCAACTTGCTGATGCCAGTTAAAGCAACCACTTTGACTTTAAAGGAGATCCTATTATGCACTTTTTTCACTATTTAAAAAAAAGTGCGATACAAGTTTAATTCGTTCATGTTGTGCTTATGTAAACAAACAGTGAAGGCATAATTAAATAGAAGGAAAAAAATAAACACTTGGGGCATCATTATTAATCCATTGCAGCTCCTGCTGGTGTTCACAACTTGGCCAGTATAACCTGGGGCCAGTATAATATGGGGCTGTCACTATCGAATCTTTTTAGAATCGATTATCCTATCGACTATTCCATTGACTACTTGCGTAATCCCTCCCACACCCTCATTAAAATTATAATAATTATTTTTTTAAACTACTAACATGCATTTTATTCTCTGGTCTTCTATCTTTATGGGAGTGGGAGTTGGTGTGTCTCCCTCCTGCTTGAAAGTCTGCGTGGACCAGCTTGCTCCAGTTATCACACAGATTTTCAGTAGATCTTTGGAACTGTGTGAAGTCTCATCCTGCCTCAAATGCTCCACCATCATGCCAGTCCCCAAGAAACCTGCAATTTCAAGACTGAATGACTACAGACCTGTCACACTGACATCTGTGGTCATGAAGTTCTTTGAACGCCTCGTGCGGGACCACCTTAAGAGTGTCACAGGACCCCCTGCAGTTTGCTTATCGAGCAAACAGGTCTGCAGATGATGCAGTCAAGATGGGACTGCACTTCATACTGGAACACCTCGATGGTGCAGGGACCTACGTGAGGATCCTGTTCATGGACTTCAGCTCTGTGTTCAACACCATCATCCCCGAACTCCTCTCCTCCAAGCTTCTCCAGCTCAACGTCTCGCCTGCCATCTGCCAGTAGATTCCCAACTTCCAGACCGGCAGGACACAGCAGGTGAGGCTGGGCAACACCAACTCATCCACATGCACCATCAGCACCAGAGCCCCCAAAGATGGGTCTTCTCTTCGCTCTCTACATGAATGACTTCACCTCAACACACCCTGAAGTTTGCAGATGAAACCACAGTTATCGGCCTCATCAAAGACTGTGATGAGTCTACGTATTGACAGGAAGTGGAGTGGCTGGAGCTTTGGTGCAGCCAACGCAAACTGGAGCTGAACACGCTCAAGACGGTAGATATGACTTTAGGAAACATCCTTCGCCACAGCTCCCCCTCATGCTGTCCAACTGCCCTGTGTCAACCATCGAGACCTTCAAGTTCCTGGGAAGTACAGTTTCTCAGGACCTGAAGTGGGAGAAAAATATCAACTCCATTCTCAAAAAGGCCCAGCAGACGATGTACTTCCTGCGGCTTCTGAGGAAGCACGGCCTGCCGCAGGAACTGTTGAGGCAGTTCTAAACCGCAGTCGTTGAATCAGTTGTGTGTTTATCTATCACAGTCTGGTTTGGTGCTGCCACAAAGAAGGACAAAATCATACTGCAATGGCCAGTCAAGGCTGGCGAACAATACAAACTAAAACCATCAGTCATTCCAACAGCTTCCTCCCTCTTGTCATTAACTTCTGAAACGGTTAACTTACAATTTAATTGCAACATGCTGCCAATGTTGCACATCTCTGTCGGGACACTTCTACATTATTCGTAAACTCACTTTTTTATCATTACTATTATTACCACTCCTTATCATTACTATTATTACTACTGCCCACTTATGTGTTTGAAAACTCTGCACCATTTGCACAATCGAGCATTTTAAAGTGGTCTGAATTGCTTGAGGGCTCATTTGCAAAATTGTCATTATATCAGCATCACCACACTAGTGGTCCACTTTCATTGCTCAATGACGCTCCATCCTCGTGTTTTTTTTTTTTTTTTTTTTTTTTTTTTTTTTAAATGTCCTAAATGTATATTTTGTCATAGTGGATGTTTGTTGTCATACTAGAGTGGCTGCAAATACGGGAGACAAATTCCTTCTGTGACTTGTAACATACTTGGCCAGTAAAGCTGATTGTGATTCTGATTGTTAGATTAATCAACTGCAGAAAAGCCATTTTATGTTATGCTTGCTACAGTTTCCAGGTGGCTTCTCCAACTCCAGTCACAATGTATAATTTGTACATAAAAAAAGAGCAAGACAACCAAGCATTGACATTGAAAAATTGAATTATCTGGATGCAAATTTACGCCATATGCTGTATGTGAAGGCTTTTTAATTGAATTCAAGGGCAGGAATTTGACTTGCAAAACTTTGCTCACACAAAAGGGAAATTACATTGTGATGAAGGCTTTGCTGTTCGTGGCAAGCAGGGAGATGAAACATGCGCTAAAAAGAGGACCATCCATCTAAAGGAATTCTATTGAAAATTGTTCATTTCAGCATTATCAGCTCTCATTGGGGGAATAGTTAACACACACACACACACATGCACACACATACACACCCTGCATAATAAGTGTTGCTGTATGTGAAATTGTGCAATATAATTTTCAATGAAGAGAATAACACCAAGAAATAAAAGATCACTGTACATCAGAATCCAGTAAACACCAAATCATCCTCATTAGCGATGCTAATAGGCACACTCAGAGGTCGCAGTCACCGTGACGACCACATTAATTCTGCTCGAGAAGACACTTTGAGTCCTTCTGTGATCAGCACGCGGCAGCAGGAGACCCGTCCGCACTGCCACTCGCCTTTATGACGCATCTGTACACAGTAATTATTGTTTTATTTTCATCCTTATTGTATTGAAGTTGGGCAGCACGGTGGAATGGCGATACAGTCTGCCTTTCAGTTCTGAGGTTCAGAGTTCAAACCTCAGCTCTGGCCTTTGTTAAATTTGATCTCCCCGTGCTTGAATGGATTTTCCCCAGTTATTCCGTCTTCTTATCACATTCCTAAAACATGCATTTTAGGTTTATTGGAGACTCTAACTTGTCCATAGGCACGTATGGGATTGGCTCCAGCTCACCCATGACCGAATGAGCATAAATGGTTGAAAAATGGTTGGAAGGCTATACTGAAGTTGGACATCATTACATTGAAGAAACCTGCATGTGTGTTATTCCAGGGGGTTTCATCCACTGCAATGATTAACTTACTTTAAGTACCTTTTGTTACATCAACAATGCTTCAAAACCTTGAAGCCTGCAGCCACCATAGCGACTATAAAGACTATAAAGCAGGAAGGTTGGTGAGAAATATTCTCATCTAGGGGTGAGATGATTGTATGCATAGCTGACATGATACGTGTTGTATGTGTCTGTACTCAGTCAGTATAAGAACACTAGCTTCATCATAAGTGCATATTGTATTGTCGGTTGGAAAAAAAAAATTGCACTGTAAAGAAAAATTTTGTTTTTCTGCAAGTTGTTAGCCTTTATGTTCCTTTTTATTGTTATGCCTAGGTAGGTAGAGTGATAGATAGATAGATATGATAAAATATGTAAAAAAAAATCTACTGACAAAAAAGTATTAAAGGGGGAGTTTGCAATATTTTTGGGAGAGGAAATTATTTAAAATGTGATTATTTAAAAAAAATAATAATATAAATCAGAAATCTGGCCCCATTTTGTACCACAAATAAAAAAAACAAAACAACCAATCACAGACAAAACCGCACTGCAGCACACGGAGCTTTTTTGTAAATATTTTGGTTACCTCATCCACGTCTGTGAGGTATGGTCATTGAGACATGCTGACAAAACCTCGTACTTACAATGTGTGAAGGAAAAGTTTGACCTTCTTACTACGTCAGCGCAGTCATGTCACGTTATGGGAGATGAAAATCCAATAACCTTTGCATCATTAGCGCTGTTGGCCACAGAGAGTTTCAGTGTGGAAATAATGTTCACCTGCACCTGCACATCAGCAGCAGCTGTGAGCGTAAAAACACCGCCAGGCTTCAGACCTGCACAGTCAGGATCCGAATAGGTTATGAGGTGCAAAATCTCCATGAGACGTCAAAGGTGAAGCAGTACGCTCATCAGTCTGGATTTTGTGGTACTGCTCCTAATTGGTGCCCCACTATTGTTCGGACTGTTTGCCATGCTGTGTTGTGTTCTGGCTCTGGGACAAAATTAATTGGTTGGCTCAGTTTCTGTTTGTATTTCTTGGAAATTTTGATTGGGTGAATTAATTGCAGTGGGTAAAACTAGATAAGAAACATATGGGAATTATTAGATACTGATAGATAACCTAGCATTGTGTTGTTCTTCATAAATCACATTTTTTGTGAATATGGGCACGAAAGAGTAACTTTATCCATTCTTTTTTTTATACCGCTTTTCCTGTTCAGGGTCGCAGGGAGCTGTAGCCTATCTCAGCTGACTTGGGGTGAAACGCGGACTAGACCCTGGATTGGTTGCAGTCAATCACAGGGCACATATAGAAACAGACTACCATTCACACTCACACTGTCACTGAGTGAGAATTGAATCGATGGTGCCAGAACAGAGGTCCGGCGAGTAAATACCATCAGTGATTAAAGGGAAACTTGAGAAATCATATAAAAAATAGAAAATAATCATACCGTTATGAAAAAAACAGTTGTACTATATATTATATTGATAGATTTGTTTTTTTTTAACACAATACATTCAATAAAACAACTATTAATAAAGGAGTGGAAGGCAGCTATAGTAGAGATAAAAAGTCTACATACCCTTGTTCAAATGGCAGGTTTTTATGGTATACGAATGAGACCAAGATATATCATAAAAATGAGAGGGAAAGTAAAAAACAAACAACTGAGATAATATGGTTGCACAAGCGCACACACCCTCTTATGCTGTAAATGAGGAGGTGGCTGTGTACAGAATTTTTGGACCCGATTTTGGAGTTTTTTTAGATCGTTCTGCAGATTTTTTTGCTTTGATTTGCAAGCGAACATTTAAGATATGAGCACTGTGGTGTCAGTGAACTCAACTCACTTCACAACAAGCAGTAGTGTGGCAGATAGTAAAAAACGTTTTAAAAAACACATTTCAAGCTGTTTATTGCCACTTCCGGTTAAGGTTTACTGTCAAACTAAAATTCAAACAAAGGGAATTACACGCTGTGTATCTAAAACAACCACATATTGTAGCTCTGCTTTAGATAAGTCAGTTTAGCTTAATGCTAATAAACAATACAAAACACCATAGACGGGCTAATGAATAGCATTTGTGTCGCCATTAAAAGCCCTTTAAGCAATGGCTATTTCAATGCAAACAGTGGCGCAACCCTTGTAGAAAGATAATATAACAATACTCACAGGGATATATTCCTTATCTTCCGCAAAGAATGAGGAATTGTGACCGACACCTTCATGTAGAGTCGTATGTCTGTATTATACTCCCCTTAGATGGCTAAAACACACACACCAAGAGGAGCAGCACAATGTCAATTGAAGCAAAAAATGTGGTAAAAACTGTTTCATTCTTTACATTCTATTTTCTTATATTATACCTGGAAGTTTATATAAAGTGCAATACTACAGAGTGGTATTTTTCTTACCATAAAAAAGATTTTTTTAAATTTTGTTAGTTTTGTTTGGGAGGGGTGGGGGGGTAAATAGGGAATTTACCCACCTGATTGTGGCCTGCATGCCTTGGTCTGGGTTCAGCCGAATTTCTCCTTAAATGTCAATCACCTGCAGGTGAAGTTCTGACAATATTGAATATTTGAAGTTTAAATATTCAGTGTTGTCAAAACTTCATACTTTTGTGGTTGAGGACAACGTTGTTTAGACCTGCAGTGTTGACAGGACAGGGAGGAAAATAGGCATATTTACATTATAATAACTTGTTTGAACGTGCACATACTTGTACAGTAACAGTAATAAAATCAGATGTTGGTATATCGATCCTGTACTGTGAGAAATCTCGATGCTAATATATGTACTATCTATAATGTGTCCCACCCCCCAACAAATAGTCAAGATAGTGAGCTGCATTAAATCAGAACTCACTTACATAACTTCATAACTCGCTACAACATGAGGTACGTCTACACCAGTTGTTAGGAATTTATTTTTTATTTTTTTCCCTATCGGGATCATTTGAGTTTTATAAACTGAACAAAAGGATATATCCAACTGTTGTTGTTTTTTTTTTTGGGGGGGGGGGGGGGGTGCTCCCATTTTTCATGAGCTGAACTGAAAGATCTAATACAATTTGTACAGAAAAGTCTTCAGAGTTTTTTTTTGTGTTTGTTTGGGCCGTAGGTTCCCCTCTCCTGACCCACACAATTTCAAACTGCACTACATGTAATCCGTGAGGTGTTTTTGGTTACCTAATTTGGCTACACAAGCACCTCAGTCTGCTTTTTAGATTCTTATCATTTGCTTTGTGCCTTCAGAATGTGATGATTTGAATTTGAATACTATTCATGTCGTCCTCCATCCTGGTGGTGAGAGATTCGGCGAGGCTGTCTCACTTACTTCACAATAAATATGAGAATGTCTGTGACAATCCTCTGCACGACGATCTAAAATGTGCACTATAAATAGTACCGCGAGTCGACTGTTTACAATATCCTGTGAAAGAAAAGATAGCAGCTATTGTCTTTTAAGGGAAAACATGCGAGATTGTTTTTGGCAGCGGGTTTCATCAGCGTGAAGCTCTATTACTCCGAGTTACTGTGTGTGTGTGTGTGTGTGTGTGTGTGTGTGTGTGTCCAGAACTTTCAGCCCAAGTTCTATCACCGCTGACAGCTTCTCTGAGAACATTTTCTCAATGCTAGATGGAGAGAACTTCACCACTAATGAGTTGGGAAATAGACATTTGTGTGTGCACACACTTGGTCATCTCCAACCGATACAGTTAGCGTGCTGTTGCTTTTCGTTGCATTAGCACTCGGTGGGCTTCACCCTTGCATGCTGGATAGGAGGAGACTTCATTTCTTAAAATATGCATATGCTGTTTTTTTTTTTTTTGCATAAATGCAGGCTTTCACGTTATCTTCCCTCGACGGTGGTTTCATTGCTATCCGCGGCATCCAATTTGTCATTATGGGGGTTGTGCTTATCTTATTTTAGTAGGTCTCATTTGGATACATACTTTTCAACTGAAAAGGGATTTATTTTGATGCAAGGGAAATTAAGGGAAGATGCGTAAACTGGTCTAAGATTAATTTAATGATAGCGGTAGGTAGCGTGTTAATTCTTAGTAGTCATAGTAGATAAACAGTTTGTAATTAAACGCTGCAAGTGTAACTTTAATGACACTTTTAACTTTTAAGTTAGGGCTCATTGAAAGCCTCCTACATACAGTATTTTTATTGTTTCATTTGTGTGGTGTACATTGCATATTTTCGTCTGCATTTACTTCGGTTTTCAATTTGAGTCTGAGTTGTGCAAGAATGTGTCGATAAACTAAAATCTTTTGTTCACAGTATTTCCATCCATCCTCTGTCTATACTGCTTATCCTGTTCATTGGTCACAATGGAGCCAATCCCGGCTGACTACATCCTGGACTCATTGCCTGTCAATCACTGGTCAAATGTGCTTGACACATTGAGTGGGAATTGAAAGCCAGCTTTGTGAACTAGACAGTACCAACAGTGCCTTATTTCAGCCTTACATAGCATATTTATACCAGTATCATACACTAAAACAGTAATAGTATATACCAGTTTAAACAATAGAGGTATTGAACAGTGGTTCTTAACCTTATTAGAGGTACGGAACCCCGCAAGTTCAATACATCCATTCACCGAACCCTTCGTAATTGGAAAAATATGTGATTTTTTTATTTTTATTTTTTTAAATTAATTAATTAATTAATTTTTAATCCAGTGGACCCCTGCTATTCGAGGGGGATAGGAACCAGGCCGGATGGTGAATAGCGAAAATATGCGTATAATTGACACCCATTATAATTGCACTGACAAAAAGAAAGATTTGTTTTAAGAAAAACGGAAAGAAAAAAAATGTAATACAACAAATCTGTTAATAGGTGAATCTGCGGGTGCTGAACCACATGCCCTAAAAAAAATACAGTGGACTCCCGCTTACACTGTATTTTATTAGTGCACAAACTCAACCACACATCGGTTACACACAAAAATTACTGTGTTCAAAGAACAAAAACCAGCAGACCGTGAATTTCACACAAAAAAGAAAAGCATAACTCAATATTTATCTACTTATAAATGTGAACCCCTACAACTGACTCGTCAAACCCCCAGTGTTTGAGTGTTAAGAACCACTGATAAAGAATCAATGGGCCTCATTGACAATTAGGATTGTAATTTTTAAAGATTTGTTCTTCTCGCAAGTGATTTGGAAACCCTGGAAATGAGACTTGGGGATCATTAGTGCACTAACACACAAACTGAAGAGGATTGTTCTTAAGAAATGAATTAAAGTGAATTGTTGGCCCGGAGGCTAAAGAAAATTAAGAGTACTTTTGATCCTTTTACAGGAAGCGCCTGCTAAAACAGTTGCTATTTCCCGCCATCCATTCAGCCGTTTGTTCTCATTAGGGACTCGGCCATCCCAACTGACTTTGGGCGAGAGGAGGGGCACACACTGGACTGGTCGCCAGTCAATTGTAGGGCATTTATACACAAACAACCATTCACACTCACATACACGCCGATGGACAATTTAATTGAAAACTAACATGCTTGTTTTCGGATTGCAAAAGGAGGCCTATGTCTGGAGAAAACCCAGACAAGTACAGAGAAAACGTGCAAACGTCACAAAGGATGGGCGGAGTCGAGATTTGAACCCCGAACGCCACAACTTTGAGGCGGACATACAAACCATTACCGCACCGTGCTGCCTATTTATTGTGTTGTAGTATCAAAATTATAGGCAAGGCAAGTTTATTTGTAGAGCAACATTTGTACACAAGGCAATTCAAAGTGCTCTGCAGCTATAAAACAATTAGAAGGAAAACAAAATCATTTCACAAAACATAAAACTCATCATTACATAATTAAATTAAAATCAAGGAGTGCAGATAAAACGCTTTCAGTTGTTATATTCATGGCAAAATAGAACTGTATTCAGCCTGGATTTGAACAGCCATATTTAATAGCCAAGCTAAGAAAGAAAAACAAAAACAAAAGTTTAATGCTTCAAACCGTGAGTACGAGTCACGAACTGTTGGTGTGAGACCTATTGTATACAAAACTAGAATTCCAAATGTTGTTATTAGCAATATGCTCAAAAACAGTCCATGCGTACCTTATTCATTTGTCAATACCACCTTGCCATTTTTTTTTTTTTAACTACCTTCAAGGGCACATAAATGGCTGGTTGATGCTAGCAGCGTCTGAATCTAATTATGCTGATGGTGGAGAGACTGTAAAAGCTGTGGGTCATTAGCTCTCATAAAGGTCTACAAGCTGCCCCTACACCCACCCACCTTGAGTGACGTACTGCTGAGGACAGGAAGATCCATCTAATGCATTTTTATTATGGACTCTGCACTTACTGCATAGGGGGTTGGGGTACTGGTCGATGAAACTAAATCTGAGCGAGTGTCTGGAGTGCATTGTTATTTTTTTTTTTTCAGATGCCATCCCACAGTTGAGCCAAATCTACAGCCTGGATTGTATATCTGCATAGTGACGCTCCATTTACGGCGTAACGACCACTATTTCTGCTGTGAAAGGAGCGAGCAAGTAATACAAAACATGTCTTCGCCTGCCTTATTGTAGTCCCGCAATGCTGTGAGACAGGGGTCAAAGTCAAGTCAGTGCAATTTTCCTCACCACGCTGCCTGACACATTTTTCAACTGAATATGCCAGGGTTTGTCCCTGCAAAGTGATGCCGTGTCTAAAGAGGTTTAGTGTCATCTTGCGGCAGACGAACTGACAAAGCGTACATGCGCTTCATTCCAATCATAAGGGATCTTCATTCCTGGATTTGAATGATACTGTGTTAGTGGCGTTTTTGGGGTAGGTTCGTTCATCAACTTGTCATATCAGAGCCATAAAAGGAGACCCAGCATTTATCCGCCTTGTACGCACGGCTATGCGTACAACTTATGCATGACTGCGTTCAGACTCCAACACGGTACCCAGCTATCACAAAAATAAATGTGACATACAGTAGATATAGAAAGTCTACACACCCCTGTTTAAATACCATTTTTTTGTGATATCAAAAAATGTGTCCAAGTCAAATCACTTCAAAACGTTTTCCACAATTAATGTAACTTATAATGTGAAGAACTCAACGGAAATTTTTTTTTTCAATCAGGTTGCGATGGGAAGTAAAAAGAATTAACCGAGATAATGTGGTTGTACAAGTGTGCACACACTCTGATAACTGGGGACGTGCCTGTGTTCAGAATGAACCAATCACATTCAAACAGTTAAATGATACTCAGCGCACACTCGCTACCATTTAAAAGTGCCTTTGATTAAACCCAGAGTTCATAAAACCCGGAGTTCATTAAACCCAAAGTTCAGCTATTCTAGCAGACTTTCCATGATTTTGTTTTGTTAACACTGACTGGTATTTTGAACTGTTTATAATTCAGGTTATCGGTCACATTAAGGGTAGGAAATGTTTTGGAAATGATTTATCCTGGGCTTTTTTTCTATATATATCACAAAAACCTGGCATTCGAATCGGGTCTGTGCAGACTTTTATGTCCACTGTACAAAATACTAATCAGACAGTGGCAATTGCTTTAAGGGTTGGAAAAGGACTACTGGGTATTCAACTTCACACACCTGTCCCAAGAGAATTCCGCAATGTTACGGCTCTGATATTACCTCCATATGGGGAAAATTTCCTGCTCAAATTCATTCTCCCATTCTGTGTCGGTGCTGGTTGTACCTAACAGAAACATGGGGGGAAAAAAACAAAAGCTGAATGTCTTTTACAGTCAGTAAACGGTACTCGTGGGGATTATTATTATTTTTTTAGCTAATATTTATTTCCCTTGAACTTTACATATGTAAATGCAAACCGTGTATGTGTAGGGGACGCCACGGTTGTCATTGCACACAGCACCAAGGATTACTCTTATCGACCCGCGAGTAAGTAAATACTTTTTTGCTTCAGATAGTTAATCTTTCAAAAAATTAGATTTTCTCAAATGAAGATCTTAATTGTCCTTGAAAATGACACTTAATCCTTAAAGCCGGTCTTAAAAGTGCCACAGAGACGATAAACAAGCTTGCTATATTTTCTTTCTAAAGAAGTCGGTGTTTGATTTTGTTGAGTGTAGCTGGTGGTCTGTGCGGTTAGCACAATCTGCCTCACAGCTCTCCAGTTCGGGGTCCGAATCTTGGCTTGTACCTTCCTGTGTGGAGTTTGAGTATTTTCCCAGGTACTCCGGCTTCCGTCTACATTCAACATCCATTGTGTGTTTGGTGTGTGAAAGACACTCAATTGTATGAATTGTCTAATGAATTGTTGCTGCATGATTGTTGACAAATTGATCAGACTCATAAGGTAAGGTTTTATTTATTGTTGCTAATGTTATATTTTCTCAGTTTGCCATGGAATAGGTCTACCTCCTCCAAACAACATAGATGAGGTTATTTTCATTCGACTGCACACGGGGAAAAATGTTGAATGTGATTCAAGACCTGATGCTGGCATATACTGAGGATAAGGAACACTTCTGTCTACTCTTGATGTGCTTCCATCTTTTTTCTCTTGGACATGAAACAAAGCGGTGAGCTGGACGTGGGCCACTACGCAGATGAGTAGCACAGAAAATGATCGTTCTGAGCATCAGTGCAGTCGTGATTTAGGTGCCGGGGAGACTGACTGCAGCTCCACTCCAATGTTTTCATTGCAGAGCAAATTCAGGCGTCTGGATAGTTGCAGTCCAAATTGGAACAGTGAATAGGCTTTAACTGTTTCTACTCTGCGATAGTGATGCACATATTTCAAATATAATTTGCACTGAGGTATCTACCATATGAATGAAGATGTCTTTAATCCTCAAAGTTCAATACCCAATAATGTCTATGGTACAGTGCGCCTTTGAAAAATCCAGCCGACTGTACATTACTTGAGAGCACAGAGCAGCCATTTATATGCTGATGTCAAATTGATTTTTGTCTTCCATCGATCGTCTAATTTCGCATATACAGAAATATAACATCATGCGCCGATCTAAAGATTTTAACTCCATGCTTTCAACACAAATGCAAATTCTGTGTACAAATGCACAAAGTGTGTCTTGAAGGCGAGCGACAAATTATAATGATGGGCAGACCTACAAAATGGAAAGTATACACAAAACAAAATCACACGTTAGCATAGAATTATGGCCTCACAAGAAAGATGATTAGTTAGTGATAAGCGAGGTTCAAAAAAGAAATGTAAAAATTCACCAACTAACAAAAAGAGCATTATTTGTTCCATCAAATTATATAAATTTATTACCAACCCTGCCGTGTTTTTGTTGGCTGCACTGCTTCCTGTACATGTGGATGTTATAGACTGTATTTTTATATACTGTATTTTGTGAAATAATGTGCTGACATGTCAATCTATCTGCCCAGGGCGATTTATTTCCATTCTTTAGGTTGCAGTTCGATTCGATTTCAATTTTTTAGGTTCCAATTCGATTTGATTCGGTATTGATTTAAATGCTACGTTATCGATTTAGTAATACATAGAAATTCACAAATAACTAAAAGCAAATTTTCTATTTACAAATTTTAAAATATTTATTTTGATGCCATGTAAAAATATGTTGCATGTCACATCACATTTTTTAAAGCAATGAAACATCTGAAAATTTGCACATAACTTATATGTGCCTATGGAGTACAAAATAAAATTTAAAAAAAACATGACAGTTGTCTGAAAAGGTAAAGTGCATGTCAGTTGAAATGTTTATTTTCTCTTGGAAATTGTAATTTAAAGAATTTATACAATATTAATTTATTTGTCCATATGGAATACAAAAGTAAAACCATGATGCCAGCTCTGTATTGAACAAGTGCCTGTATACTTAAACAATATTTCTTTACTTATTAAGGTTAGGGGTACGTTTATTATTTGCAGCGTTTTAAAGTAATACCTATTGAAGTAGCATGTTTGCGGCACCTCATTAGACCTCATTTCAGCCGACCTTTTCCTTTGGATTTCTGCAATACTTTTTTTTTTAATTGCAAAAGAACGATGATTGTAAGAAAAGAACGTGACAAACGAAAAAGACAAATTTGCATGGAAAGTCGACGTAAAACGTAAACAGGCTCACATTCTGAGGTTAAAATATAACACGTGAGATTCTAAGGTTTTGCATTAGTTTTACATTTTGTTTTGCAGTGGTTGGTTTCATTTTGTGTGTGCGTGTGTGTGTGTGTGTGTGTGAGTGAGTGGGGGGGAGGGGTGATGGTGAGGGGGTCTTTTCAAAGTTTTCTTTGGAACTTAAAACAGTCCTTTCACAAGAGTAAAGAAATCTTACTGTACCTAATCAGTCCTCTAAGCCTCTTGACTTTTTTTTATGCTACATTGTTCATTTAATGTCCAAACGCTGTCAAGCACTGTTAAACACTTCCCAGACTCATGCATAAGTCTATTCTTATGCAAATATACTTACAGTTGGTCTGAAAAGTCATGCAGTGTAATTAGTAGGAATATGTCATTGGGGGGGGGGGGGAAAGCATTTTATTATAACAGTGGAACCATCAAATTTGATTGCCTCTCAGGACGTTACATTTGTGGTTAACTAACCGGTTAAATGACAGTTAATGTTAAAGTTGAGGCTTTAATATTTTTGGTTATTCTGTTATTAGGTTAGCTTGTTTTAACACTTGCATGATCGTTAAGAATGCTCAAATATTTCTTACCTTGTAAGTTCTACGCCACTGTATCAATAAAAAATTGGTGACAAATGATTTTGTCGAACTATAACTATACAACATTAGCCACTTTAAGGGCACTCATGTTTTGTGACAGGACTCTCTATTTTTACGGCGTTCCTGTGGGAGCATGTCAATGGAAAGTAAACTTAATTAAAAGTTTAACTTTTGAACAATTTCCTACAATATTCTTCAGAGAACACTATCACAGACATCTAAGACGGCACGAGTGAAAGCCTTAAACTTGAGCTACTAATGTAAGAGTGTGAACATAATACATTCTATTACGGTGCACGCGAGGACAGGGGCACATTTCCTGTTAGCAATCGTTTTTTCCATCTGCATATTTCATTTTTATAATAGATTTGGTCAAAATGAATCTACAGGCACCTGCCCAGCAGCGCTGCTTAGCTACTGCTGCTTTGTGCTCTTTCTCCCTTGCATTCGGCTGCATTGCTATTCTTCACAGTCATTTTTCACAAGCACAATACAAGTAGAGCAAGCAGCAAAGTCAAATATTCATAGGCTGCATAAAGCACATCTCATTAGTAGCATGCAATGGTGTTACTTACAGGTGCCATTGATGATATAGGTACTGTATATCATGTGATACTTCCACTATGGAGGTTATTTTTTTCGGAAGACTTCTGCTGTGATTGCCATCGAACCAGGCTGGATGTGAGCGCACATGCAAAGCAGAAATGAAATGGTGTTAATGTTAAACCCGCGGAGCACATAAATATCACCGGTCTGGTTTTTGGGTGCATTTTTATTTAAGTGCAAACTGGATGGGAGAAAACATTTAACAGCAGCGGAACGGTTCTCAGATCAAACCTAATCGCAAAATGTGATCCAAAAGTCAAACAAGAACCATGACTCGACTTAAGTCTCACCCTGGCTCTGATAAGAAAAAAAAATGGCATTCAAGTTTATTTGGTATTGTTTAATGATTAAGCAAAACAAAATCAAACAACAATTAAGCAAAATTACACGAGAGGGAGTAATGTTGTACTCACCAACCTTTTTGAAACTGAAAGTAGCTCTTCTTGGGTATAGATTAATGTGAAGTGCTACTCGTTTGATTTACACTTCTGGGCTTCAGTTTCAACCATGTAATTTACAGGTTATTCATACTACGGCTGCAAATAATGATTATCTTTGCGATAGCTCTAACGGACTATTACTTTTCCATGAATTGGTAATGATTCCGTTACTGGTTTGGTCCGTAACAAGTCAGAAAAATGGGCAAAAATGTCAAAGTCAAAGCAGATGTTTGCAAATGTCTTGTTTTGATTGAACACAAAATATAATTAGTCTGATTTCATGGAGGACTACAGAAATTGGAGAATATTTACGGTTAAGAGGCTGTAATCATTGCATTTGGACAATGTTCAAGTTCAACATGGTCTCTAAACAATGAATCGATTCTCAAAATAGTTGTCGATTAATTTGATAATTCATTAGTTGCCGATTAATCGATTACCGTATTTTCACGATCATCAGGCGCACCGTATTGAAAGGTGCAGTCTCAGTTACGGGGTCTATTTCTGTATTTAACACATACATAAGGCGCACCATATTATTGGGCGCAGGCGTGGTAAAACATACGCTAGCTTAAAACATACGGTAGCATGCATGCACGCTAAAACAATGTTTTTAAAAAGGCAGCGGGAGCAAAACTGAGTTTGGTTGTACTTTATTGAAGTATTTAACAATGTACTCATGTTATTTTTTGATCAATCCTCATCCACGAATCCATTAAAGTCCTCATCTTCTGTATCCGAAATGAACAGCGGGGCAAGTTCTCCATCAAACACGCCAGGTTCCCTCTCGTAGTCGTCGGAGTCAGTCTCGTTGCCAGGCGGCTCCTCAGAAATGATGCCGGCTTTTACGAAAGCTCGAACAACAGTGCAAGCAGACACGTTAGCCCAAGCATCCACAATCCATTCACAAATTGTAGCGTAACTCGCCCGGCGCTGCCTCCTAGTCTTAGTAAAGTTGTGTTCGCCATCTGTCATCCATCGCTCCCACGCTGCTCACAACTTCACTTTGAACGCCCTATTTACACGGATGTCCAGCGGTTCGTCAAGCCTCCCAGAATGATGGCAAGCTTCCTCACTTGCAGCACATGGCAGACTTATTGCACTCAGTCGAATGGTGACTTGAGACGCTTCTCCAGGCTGTTCTTTGCTCATTAATCCATTGCTCGAGTTGGTCTTCCAACTCGGGCCACATCGCCTTGTTTCAGCGTTTTGTTTTTCTTTTTTTTCCCGCGGAAACTCAGCTTCGTCTTCTTGACTTGTCGAAGCTCGTTTTCCTGCTTCCTCCACTTGCGAACCATGGATTCGTTGATCTTGAATTCTCTCTGCTCGATTTCCATGTTCCTCCGCGTAACTCGTAAGCGTGTCTCTTCTTGGTGCCATTTTCGGGGGTCGTTAGCCAAACCGATGTTGTTTTGCACAATGCACACCCCGCCGCTATATACCTAGTGGGGTCATGGCTTTAGCGTCCTCGTTCACGCACCCTTCCCCCTTTACGTCCACATGCTGTCCTCAGCCACGTCCGCTTTTCCTCTGTATAAGCAGCGTGTCGGCAGGAAATTCTCCCAGTCAGTAAAGCGGTCAAAAAAAAGTTTTTAAAAAAGTCAAGCGAAACGCTCATCACAACAACTTTTATAGATGTTTGGAACTTGGTACACACATAAGGCGTGCCTCATTATAAAGCACCCGTCCATTTTGGAGAAAATTAGCCGTGAAAATAGGGTAATTGTTGCACATTTAGCGCAGATGTATTTGACTTTTAAGTACAAAACCTTTGCACTTAAGAATTTACAAAGGTACAGTTATTTAACTTTAATATGAAATAAATTTTAATTGAATCAATATTCAAGTACAGTTTTTGTTTTTCCTCTATTGAAGCGCAGCGTTAGTGTTCAAACTTTGGATAATGTTACAGTGACTAACAAAATTATTAATGTTTACCTTTTGGGAATACAACATCTGCTTCGTTTCTGACGAACACTTGGGTGTACTACTCTACTGTATTTTAATGTTGGTCATTATGGTGGTACTTGGAGACCAAAATATTTTTTGAGGAGGTACTTGGAGGAAAGGTTTGAGAACCATTGAGCTATGGTACTAAACCGTTATATTGTGTTGTGTCACTATTTTTAACAGTCCCCACGTCTGAATAACCTTGTATGGGACTCGCTTTCAATAAAATAATGAATGAATAATGTCCCTTGCAAGTAACCCATCCCCATCCCACCTCATTTCTTGCTGGGCCAATGGTGAGTACAGATTTTGTTACCATGGGGCTGGCTCTTAGAGCCTCGAATCTCAAAAAGCAACGGCGAACTGCGAAGCTCATGCAAGCCCCTGACAAAACAGCAGGGAATTTATATTTCCCAGTGGAGGTAACACCAAGCCACCAAATTACGCTTGTCAGCTTGTGTGCAGATCTGTCTATGTGACACATTAGGGTTTGCACAACTTGTGTCAAGAAGAAGTAGCAGTAGTAGTAGGCAAAGTAATTATACGTAAGTAACTTGCAATTGCGACAGATAACCACTGATGCAAATGTAGGTGCTCAAGTTCTTATTCAGTACAGTGAGGAAAGGGGGACTCATGCTGGTGTGTCAATGGGACACATTTTACCCAAGCCCCCCAAAAATCAGGAAAACTAAAATGGTGAAAAACGGTTTGACGCTAAATCTCAACAATTTAGTCCGACACACTTCTCAGTCTTTGCACATGCTTTCAGCAATTATATTCAAACAAGGAAGTTCAAAACAAAGCTCTGAATTCACTTTGCTGGGTCTTTAAGTGTCATACCAGTATTTAAAAAAAATTCTCTGCTCTATAATAAAACTAATAAAATATTTAAATAGTCAATCTTAGCTTTCATAAGTGATGGTGGGAATAGTGACACAGGAGTCTTACATCTGTTCAAGTCTGTAACTTTTTTCTCTTCTCACATACAGCAAAAAGCAGTCCTTTTATGACTCCAACTCCACCTTTTCTGGCAGCTCTAGTATATTTTGAACCCCCCCAAAAAAACCAAATATGTTTAATTTTACAATTTCCGACCTCAGAAGTGTCCCACTTCAGAGGATGCAGTGTGCGTGACTGGCTAAGGTGTAATAATGCATGTGATGTGCTCCCAGAAAAGGATGCAGGCTACTTTCAAGTTGCCTTTTCTTTCGTTTCTGCAGCACAGTGTGGCCATGTGTCCTAACATCTGTCAGATCTGAGACTCCTTTTGCCTTAAACGACACCAGCTAGTGCCAGGAAGGCGGTGAATACAGCGAAGTCTGAATTATTGACAGAAGTCTTCATTTTAATGACTCCAATACAAAGGGGACTGTGAGGATTGTGAGGGCTTTTGGTCGGAGTGAGGAAATGAATGCATCACCTTATTTATAGGCACAATTTGTCAAACATCCAAACAAGCTTACTCCGTCCGGTCCCTTCTGGTGATACCACTTGGGCTCTCAAGAGATCACTGTGAGTCAGTGTAGCACGACAGAGCCAAACATGTCCCTGCATCTCTTTCCTGCACTTGTCACTCCACAGTGGCTGCAACACAGGAGGGAAGAGCAGCCGAGCGCCGTCACGCTACAGCGAAAACTCATTTGGGCTGTTTGTAGCTGCGTTAGCGCCTTCTTACTTTGAGACAAATGAGGGCAGGAAAATCAGTCAGTTGTTAAAGTGAGAGCTGCGCCTTTCAACACGTACTGGGAAAGTCAGCCTTTCGTCATGCCTCGAAATAGGAGTGAACTCCACAACTTTGTGCACTCTGTGGCCCCTTTTGACTTTTGAAGTGGTGCAGTATGAGGCACTCCTTCCATCAGAACGCTCTGAGAGCACGGACATTTGTCACCTGCAAGTGAACGGCTAGACTATAGGAGGTTTTATTCAGATCCACAATTTCCTCGAGATCCTTAAGGAAGCTAATCAATTTTACATAAACACGACAAATGGCTAACTTATTTGATAAGATTTGTCAGAGAGATAAGCGAATGAACAAGTTAGACGGGAGTTTTCATGTTAAATTTCTATTGATTCTCAATGTAAAAAAATAAAGGTGGTTGAAAATTATATGTTAAGACTGATTAAACTCGTATGAACTTTTAATTTAAAATTCTAATACAGTAGTTGCTAAATTGTTTCGACAATTAGTTTTTTTGACTGATCTTTTCAAGGGCAGCTCGCACTTGATCATATTGAGGAAAAGCACGACATAAAATAAATAAATGGATGGATGGATGTATTTGCTGATTACATTTTTTTTTCACCACATTCTAAATTACTGTCGTGGATTCTCACCAAAATGGAAACATCCTTAGAATCAAGATCTACCCATAATAATAAAAAATAGAGAATGATGTAACAGTAGCTGTGGCGTGGAAGCCAGATGCACACAAGTAAATCGAGGAGCCTGTGCCAAACCAACATTTCTTGGTAGCCGTTACATGACTTTTTTAGTAACGATCCAACTCCCGCAACCAATTGCAATTCTGGGATGACTTCTTCTTCTTCTTTTCCTTTCGGCTTGTCCCTTTCGGGACATATATTCTGTCTTACTTCGGCTAATCTTCATTCCTCTGCTTTTCAGTGCATGCCTCCATCTTTCTAACTGTTCCTGCACCTGCTCCCTGCTTTCACTGCAGATCACAATGTCATCTGCAAACATCATGGTCCACGGGGGTTCCAGTCTAACCTCATCTGTCAGCCTATCCATCACCACTGCAAACAGGAAGGGGCTCAGGGCTGATCCCTGATGCAGTCCCACCTCCACCTTAAATGTGTCTGTCACACCTAGAGCACACCTCACCACTGTTCTGCTGCCCTCGTACATGTCCTGTATTATTCTAACATACTTCTCTGCCACTCCAGACTTCAGCATGCAGTACCACAGTTCCTCTCTGGGTACTCTGTCATAGGCTTTCTCTAGATCTACAAAGACACAATGTAGCTCCTTCTGACCTTCTCTGTACTTTTCCATCAACATCCTCAAGGCAAATAATAAATCTGTGGTACTCTTTCTAGGCATAAAACAATACTGTTGCTCGCAAATACTCACTTCTGTCCTGAGTCTGCACATCCTTCCGATCTCTAGCCCTCTGTCTGGCCATTTATAGATAATTTGTTCCTTCTTTCGTGTCCAACCTGGCATACATGTCATCATATGCCTCTTGTTTGGCCATTGCCACCTCTACCTTTGCCCTAAGTCGCATCTCAATGTATTCCTTTCGCCTCTCCTCGGTCCTCTCAGTGTCCCACTTCTTCTTAGCTAACCTTTTTCCTTGTATGATTTTCTGTACTGTGAGGTTCCACCACCAAGTCTCCTTCTCTCCTTTCCTGCCAGAAGATACACCAAGTACTCTCTTGTCTGCCTCTCTGATCACCTTGGCTGCAGTGGTCCAGTCTTCTGGAAGCTCTTCCTGTCCACCGAGTCCCTGTCTCACCTCTTCCCGAAAAGCTGCACAACACTTGTCCTGTCTCAGCTTCCACCACATGGTTCTCTGCTCTTCCTTTGTCATCCTAATCTTCCTCCCAACCACCAGAGTCATTTTACACACCACCATCATATGCTGTCTAGCCACACTCTCCCCTACCACTACATTACAGTCGGTAACCTCCTTCAGATTACATCGTCTGCACAAGATGTAACCCACCTGGGTGCTTCTACCTCCGCTCTTGTAGGTCACCCTATGTTCCTACCTCTTCAGGAAAAAAGTGTTCACTACAGCCATTTGCATCCTTTTTTGCAAAGTCTACCACCATCTGTCCCTCCAAGTTCCTTTCCTGGATGCTGTACTTACCCATCACTTCTTCATCACCCCTATTTCCTTCACCAACATGTCCATTACAATCTGCACCAATCACGACTCTCTCTCTGTCTGGGATGCTCAGAACTACTTTGTCTAGCTCCTTCCAGAATTTCTATTTCACCTCTAGGTCTCATCCTACCTGTGGGGCATAGCCACTAATCATATTATACATAACACCCTCAATTTCAAGTTTCACCCTTATCACTCGATCTGATACACTTTTCACCTCCAAGACATTCTTAGCCAACTCTTCTTTTAAAATAACCCTGACTCCATTTCTCTTCCCATCTACACCATGGCAAAATAATTTAAACCCTGCCCCTAAACATCTAGCCTTAGTGCCTTTCCACCTGGTCTCCTGGACACCCAATATATAAACCTTTCTCCTAATCATCATGTCAACCAACTCCAGAGATTTTCCTGTCATAGTCCCAACATTCAAAGTCCCAACATTCAGTTCTAGGCTCTGTGCTTTCCTCTTCTCTTTCTGCCGAAGAACCCGCTTTCCACCTCTTCTTCTTTGACTTCGACCCACAGTAGCTGAATTTCCACCGGCGTACTGCAGGTTGACGGCGCCGGTGGCGGACGTTGTTAACCCAGGCCATGACCGATCCCATATGGAATTCTTTGGATGAACGCTCATATTTGACTATATGACTACAGGATCAATATGGACTTCAAAAGTCCTCACCTGGGTTCAACCATTATGATGGGCAGAAGATCACCACGAATAACATTCATATGTGAATATTCCCAGGGTCTTCTAAGTGATATTATTCTATTCTGTGAGAACGAGATGCGTTCAAGACTCCCTGGAAGCCTCAACCGACTCCTCGCCTTATGACTTTGGGCAGTTTGTGGTGAGGAGCTGTGCTCAAACCTCTCCGAAACAGACTGAGGTGCTAATTTCTAAGGAGGGTATGTACCCAAGACATGGTGGAGCAATTTCTGCATCATCGGGTCAAATTCAATTTCAACCCTTTGCGCTCCCTGCAATTTGACAGCATCTGGGAAAGGGAAATCAAGTGTGAAAGATGCTGGGAGTGTAGTGCTGAGCAACAGATCTGTGCCTATTGCATCGGCACGCAGCTTTGGTGGAGGTGCAAAGAATCCTGACTTAAACACCCTGGTGAGTTACAAGTTACAGAAAAGTATTGGAACACACGTTAGTCCCTTAATTCAGGTTTGATCCTCGGATGCCCAGAGGTCTGTGAGCCGTAGCTTTGGGGTTAGCAAAAATAATTTCCACAAATTATTATGATGTGTCATTTGAAAATGTCCATACCTACATATGGGGACTGGTGGAGCAATTAAACAAACATAATAAACCAATTATCCCTCCCTACCTTAGCTTTTGACCAATTCAAAAGTGAAGCAATTTTTGTGACGTCCATCCATCCATCCATTTTCTGAGCCACTTCTCCTCACTAGGGTCGCGGGCGTGCTGGAGCCTCTCCCAGCTATCATCGTATCATCACATAAATATGATATTCCTTAATAAATAATTTGGGGCAATTCTATCGTCTTTTTTTACACAATGTTCCCACAAAATGAACACATCAGAAATGCAACCATACCATATCTGGGATTTACAGTATTTATTTGCCTTTTTGCACAAAACCCAGCAAAGCAAAGGAATATTGAGTGACTATAGCAACAATTGCTTTCAACACAACCGAGTGGGTTTTTGTGTTTGGTAAAGCGTCCATCCATCACATACATCCAGTATAGTGTATGAACTGCTGCCTCTATGAGTTAAAAGGATTCCATTGTTTTTACGGCCACTCACTTATTTTTCTCACACTCTGAGCTCTGCTTTTGCAATTAGATGGCCAGAATGTAACGGGGAGTTACAGAGCACTGGACCTCACTACTTTATAATGAAAAAGCCAGAGTATTGGCCCAGCTGTGTATGGGACAAGAGGAGGTCTTGCTCACTTGCATGAAAGAGTCCCTTAAAATGGTCTAATTTCAGCAAGACCTCAAATATTGTGTACCAAGCTATAGTTGTTGCTTCCTGGGGTACTTTGATTAATGCATGTTGCAGACATGTTATTAATACACCAGGAAGCAGTTTTAAATTGTTGACAAAACAGATGCATAATATATCTAAACCACATTTGTCGTGACTTCTCGCTATTCTCTCACACGTTAGGGTTGTCCTGCTTCTGATACTCGTCTGACACTCCCTTCAAAGCCATCCAATTCCTAGGTTGGCCTCTTCCCCTAATTTCGTGTCGCTGCCGTTTGAAAGGCCTGGGGGGCCTATGCGTCCAACTTTCCAATTCTATGCTTCCAACTTTGTAGTGACAGTTTAGCCTTCTTCTGTTCTCAGTGCACAAAGCAAGGTACTGAAACGCATGCTTGGATGGGAGAAACCCATCAAACGCTGACCTTACCTGCAGAAACTTCTCACAGATGTACTCCAATGTCTTTCCAGAAGAGTGGACGATGTTGTCGCCGCAAAAGCTAGAATGAACTCTCTATTTTACTTGTATTTCCTATAGATGTAAGGGGCAAGTGTCCCGATACTTGTGTCCACATCGCGTATCTCTCTGGTGGTTTCCGTTCCAGATGCTGTCATTCAGAGTTTATTCTGATGTTGGGTTGCATCAGTCCCTCAAGCAGCACAGAATGCGGCCACCTGGCTGCAAAGAGATGGCAGCATCACGGCCCCATCTTGGCTCACCGTACACGTCTTTTATCAGGCGCCACCTGTTCTGACCCTTGACTGGCTCCTTGTGAGCGCAGATGCAGAAAATGATGACGTCTCGGAGCAGACGTTTTGGGGGCGACTGTCAAAAGAGCCTGCCGAGGAGTCGTCACGCCACCTCTCAAGCAGGGAATAAATAAAACATTCCTACCTGAAAGGAACCTGGAGACATAATCCACTCATGATACTGTTTAGACTTGCTTGTCGTTCTACTTTACTTATTTTTCAAGAAGCGGTATTCCTGTTATGACTCTCTCTCCTTTCAGTTCTTGACTTTTATTGCAGCTGCACAGCTTAAACCAAAACCAAGAACCTAAAAGTAAATGTGTTCTATTTCCATATCCTTCTGGGACAATCACTCTCTCGCTATTTTCAACCATCCTCTTGTAGCTACTTAATGTTATCACTGACTTTACCGATTTCTCTTTTTCTTTTCTTTTTTTTTTTTTTTTTTACCTTGGGTCTTCATCGGCTCCTGAAAAAAGTAACAAGCAAAGTAAGGAGTAGAAAGTGCAGATATCTGTCTTCAAATACTGTAAATACTCAAGAGAAGTGCAGAAAAGTCTATTTGGGTACAGTATCAGTGTTGGTTTTCTGTTTTTTTTTTGCCACTGCTAATGAGGACACACACTTTAGAAAATTGGTGGATTACATTATCAGAGACCAAGAGTTGCCCGAGACCAAAACTCACATAGACCAAGACAAGACCAAGAATTATGGGAGTCGCAACCGAGTCAAGACCAAGACTGAGACAAGCTGAGACCGAGACAAGACCAAGACCGAAACATGCAGAGACCGTGGCAAGACCAAGACCATAAAAATCTATTTCCAAAACGATGACAAGGTTGAACATTTAAAGAGTATTCTCTATTTTATTCTAATTTTCTTTTTAAATACATGCTACACGTCTTTCAAAGCACAACAATGGAGATGGGACTGGCAGTGTCACAGAACTCACTGTTAGTGATGTTTGTGTTCATAACATTTCCTGCAACACTACTGTCATTAAGGAGATGGTGGGGGGTTAGTAAACACATTAATGAAAGGTATTTGTTGTTTTACCAAGCGCTTCTCCTTATTATCACATTAATGAAGTTGAAGATTAGTAGATTAGTGCTGGTCCTGACGGGAAATCCCAAATACGGCCAGTCCAAAACCGAGACAAGACCAAGACTTTTGGAAGTAGATTCCGAGACAAGACCTTTAAAATGTGGTCTCTAGATCAAGACCAGTATCAAGTGTTACAACACTTCAAAGGAAGTTTGACATCTTGGTTGTATTTGGGGGCGGAGCGAAGGTTAGCTCATTGCTGGTAGAAAGTGATTGGGAGTGTCATGTTCTGTGTTTTGGCCTGCTGGTGATGTCATTTTTCTCTTTGTCGACAGCCTTGCTTGGCTGAATGTTGGGCGGAGCCTCCAAGTCGCACCTGTTTGCAACCAGCCTTGGTTGGAATTTAGGTGTGACGCCAGTGCAAGAAGGCTGACTGTCTTGCTTGTTGCTTGTCCTCTTTTGTTATCTGTTTTTCTTTCCTAGTTGCTTCCAGCAGTATATAAGGTTTGTTTATTCATGTTAAGTTCTTTTGTGATTTTCAGTTCCTGTTTCTCCATCTTGTGCCAATAGATTATTTCACGCTGCCTGTACTCTCATTCCGCTGTGTCTCTTTTTGTTTATATTGCTGTCCATGCGTTCTTGTTTTCGCTGCAACCTTTTGTCAATGTTGTTTTACATTTATCATTACCTTTATTGTGGTGTCTCACACTAGTGTGCTCTTCTGTTGAAAAAGAAAATCTGAGTTTGTTATTATTTTTTCCATCTGCTGTGTGGTCCATTATTCGGCTATTAGCCAACCATTACAACTGAGTAGTTAATTAAAAACGCAAGCTAACCAGCAACGGAGGTCTCGTTATTGCTTGTCAATCGACGACTGCAAGTTACTTTTTCTGGTTCAATGAATAGACAGCACATCAAAGTTTAGAGTGAGGGAGGGTCTCGCACAGGGCGCCATTTAATGTAGGACTGGCACAGGATGGATGAAGACTAAAAGTTTAGTAATTAAACAACCATTGACAATGTGGTTTACAACATCATATTTACAAAGAATAAGCATTTTTATATTCATCATCCTTGGGTTTATGCTTAAATTCTGGAGTCTGCTGTAAAAAAACAAAATAAAATAAAAAGCTTTAAAGCTACACATAGAACATACAGTGATAAGTGTGGAAAATCTGTGTTTCCGGTAACCGTAGCTTATTAGTCATGTCTTTTATTTTTATTTATTTATTTTTAATGAAAAACAGGCAAAGAAAATGTAAAAGAAAGGACATGAGTCTCAACATTATGACAAAACGTAATGACATACAATCCAAGAGCTGTATTATTTGCTGTTTGCAGCCAGGCAAACATTGGAAATTAATTTGTTGTCAATTGAATTACCTGATTAAATGTAATATTCTGCCTTTACTAAGATAATGTTCACTTTTGTTTGAAGTATTAAACAATGTTGATAATTTTGGTAGTACTGTAGTATGTAGCAGTGTACCACTGAATTGCATCACAAAGAGGACTGTGCAATATTTTGCTTAACTCGGTCGCTTACGTGAGTCAAAAATCACTCTCACTAATGGCAGTATCACTAATTACTCTATTTACACCTCAGTGTTTTCTGTGGTTATGATGATGGAGCAACACCGTAACATCAAATGAAATATTGACAATTTTGATTTGTTTGCTTTCAGAGGATCGATGTATGCTGTTTGTTCTCTGATGAATGTATCTGTGACGCATGAGATTTATGGCAACATGAATTCTGCAGACATCCTCAACAGGCTTCAAGAGGCAGCCATACAACAATGTCAACAGCACCATCATTACTCTTTTCTTTTTTATTGCTTCTCACATTTATTTAATCGATTACGGACCCCCGCGTGGAAAGTCGTCCATGTTTCTCTCATGATCTTAGAATCACACAACATTATTTCCCGCCGTCAACCATTAGCGCCACTGCACCAACATGCGATACCACAGTGAAGGCACTCGCAATGTGAGAGCACATCATTACTTTGATGAATGACATCATTTGCACAACAGTATGACTTAACTGTAAAAAAACATTCTGGTTCGCAGTGAGGGACGCATATGAGAAAAAATAAATGCAATAAGAGACAGGCTAGTGCTGCAGGAGTTACAGTTTCTTGTCTCAAGCTACTATTTGTTTTGCTTGTTTGGGATTATTTGCATTATTACTTTTATTATTATGGGCCTTCTTAGGTGCATGCGAGTTCAGATGCAAACTTCAAGAAAAGTAACAAAAAAGAAGAAATGTGCCCAGACTTAAATCCGTCAGAGGAATTACACAAATATTCAGTACAAGCACTAGTAGCCTGACAACACAGTTCTTCTTTGCAACCTCTGCCCATAGGCTTATTGACCATTTCATGGTTTTCTTTTGGCATTAATTATGCATGCACTGCAAATGTATCACACACATTTTTCATGCCTTTCTACACAACAAAATAAAATTGAATCAAGACATTCTTCGTCTTAGCTTTGTGCATCATTTCACACCAAAATGAAATTAAATGGGACCAAGTAGTGGCGTGGATCAGAGTGAAGACACAGCATAGCGGGTTTGTAGTTATCTGTACATCTGATAATTAAGATTAAAAAACACTAGTATGCTCAAATCTTTACAGAGAAAGAGACAATAGTACTGCACCCGAAAATGTAGGCAAAAATACTTTATACATGTAATACTCGGTTGTAAGAAATCAGCTTCAAATTGACTATGGCTCAGACGGATGAGCAGATGGATGGATGGATGGATATATTCACATCTTCAATGAACCTAAAATGCATGTTTTTGGAATGTGGGAGGAAGCCGGATTACCCTACCTCTACGCCACCGTGCTGCCCATGATACATTTCTGTTATTAATCATTTCCAACATAGCTTTGATTTTCATAAAATGATAATAGTCATAACCCTCCCATGATGGCAGGGGGGGTGCATGTTCACAGGCCAGCCCTTGGGGAGTATGGATAAAACATTTTGTGTCATCAAAGTTGCTCATCCATGCTCGCTTTTTGACGGCGAAGCAATGGAATATACTTATATGGCATAGTCGGAAGCCGGATTTCAATTCAGTAGAGAAAGCTTTCGCTTATTAATGACATTAGCGAAGGCGCCACGCGTCACAAACAAGCAAAACAGTCGATGAAGTGCGGGAGCATCTCACAATGATGACGAGGAACAGCAGAGGACAAGGCAACAAAAGATAAAACTATTTGGGCAGAGTAATTATGGCAAAAAATAGCTTTTGATTGAATAATGTATGACATAGAGAATCAAATAAATTATATATAGTCATAGCCTGAATTGCATTACATAATTGATGCACGTGGTCATATATTATGCACCAACTGTCAACATGTGAAATGTGTTTGAAAAAAATAATACAAGTGTGATTCTCCAACCACTTAAGGGCAAAGAGGAAGGAGATGCCTGCGGGACAATGTCAGTGTCATGGCCGGACTCAGATGAATCATACATATTTCACCTTTTTTTTTTTTTTTTTAACTTACGCTTTTTTTTTTAACTCAGCAACACAATTTAATTGTCAGAGAAAGTGTTAGGATGCCTTAAGGGCTTCAACTCCCAAGGGGTGAAAATCATTAGTATGTCAAATGGCATGGCACACAATACAATGGCCTCATGAACCTGTTGGGAAGCAGACACCAGTCAGGGAGTGTAAACCAGTTGCCTCGTGATCTCCATCATCTCGGTGAGTGACAAGGCAGACCAAGTTATTAGTTTAAAAAAAAAAAAAAAAAAAAGGTTTACATTCTTGACCCCATACTAGCTACACACCTGCAATGGCCTTTTGCTTATTTTGGCATCGACTTGCAAACAGACTCACACCAGTGCATGGGAGAGAAAAAAAACATTACCTACTTGGCGGTAGATACAGAAAATCTGAGGGAAGCATATTTTTAGATATTGAATGTTTTTTTGCACATTTCAATTTACTGTCTGTATAATGAATATTTTTCTTCTTTTCCCATAATTGTAGTTTACACTGTACACATGTGCTGTATTCTATTTATATATTACTCAAGATTATAGTCACAGCTATGGATGTTGTTTATAAAACATGCCAATATTCAGTGACAGGAGCTCATGAGGTTTTACAACCACAGGAAATTTGGATTTGACTTTTCCAGAAAGCATTAATGGAATTAGATTTTTCTGGACTGACGATGATTGTAAAAAACTATCCATCGATCCATCCATTTTCTGAGCCGCTTCTCCTCAGTAGGGTCGCGGGCGTGCTGGAGCCTATCCCAGCTATCATTGGGCAGGAGGCGGGGTACACCCTGAACTGGTTGCCAGCCAATCGCAGTGTAAAAAACTAAAATTTCAAAAACGTAACACCAGGATCGTCATGGCATGTACATGCTGTTCTTTACATTATTTTGTGATGTTATAGTAAGACTTAATATGCTTAAGGTCAGTGCTTCACAGCTAATTCCATCCACTTAATGTGTTGCTGAATTTGGCTTGGTGAAGAAAAAGACCATTTAGAAGTTAGGAAATAGTCATACACCCCGTTGGGCTCAAAGAGCTAAGAATGAGCAGTTCAGGTTAATTGCACTTGATCAGTCAGATACACGTCTGTAGTATTGTCAAGCACGCTGTAGTGCTGCGTGCTCAGAGGCACCGCGAGGCTGGAGGATCCTGAGAGGATGCCCAGGAGGCGACGGGCACTTTGGAAAAGGTAGCCCATTTTGGAGAGGAAGCAGATGGCCTGCATTAAAAAGCAAAGGGCCCTTGTGACAGTCCTCAATAGCCCTGCAGAGAACTGGATAATTAAATGAGAAATGTAATCAAATTCATCAAATTAAATGTCCAGCTGGATAACTTTGCAAAGAACACCACCGACTGACTACACACTTACCTGAGGGACGGACTCTGGTGCGCGTACAATCCTCCAATCAGTACACCCTCGCACACGATGAGTGTAGGTGATGATTACTGCTAAAGTATTCCATTCACAGTTTTGCCAGCAGGAGGCAAAGGGGCATTAGTGTGCGACCATAGGAGAGTTATTTGCATAAT
This sequence comes from Phycodurus eques, assembly GCF_024500275.1. NCBI lineage: Eukaryota > Metazoa > Chordata > Actinopteri > Syngnathiformes > Syngnathidae > Phycodurus > Phycodurus eques. The sequence goes on from NC_084534.1 coordinate 20,567,361, forward strand.
GGGACCAGAGAGGAAGTGACTAAACGGTGGAGGATTGATTTCTGTTCTTGCATTTGTGGCACGACGGTGCAGTGCCCGGTGGCCGACTGGTTAGAGCGTCTGCCTCACAGTTCTGAGGACCGGGGTTCAATCCCCCCTGCCTGTGTGAAGTTTGCATGTTCTCTGTGGGTTTTCTCCGGTCACTCCGGTTTCCTCCCACTTCCCAAAAACATGCATGGCAGGTTAATTGACAACTAAGTGTGAATGTGAGTGCGAATGGTTGTTTGTTTGTATGTGCCCTGCGATTGGCTGGCAACCAGTTCAGGGTGTACCCCGCCTCCTGCCCGATGATAGCTGGGATAGGCTCCAGCACGCCCGCGACCCGAGTGAGGAGAAGCGGCTCAGAAAATGGATGGATGAATGGATGGACGGTGCAGTGCCCCACTAGATCCATCGAGGGGGCTTTTGTCTTTCTTTTTTTTTTAAACTTTCTTCAGAGTTTTTTTTTTTTTTAACATAAGAAATAACAATGATTGAATAATTGTTACAATGCCCAGGAAGTAACCACACAAACAGTCCCCCTCAGGCACCTAAACCTAGCAGACCAGTAAAAGTAAAAAGAAGCATTACTAAATAAGACGATCTTTCTTTTCAATATTCGTATTGCTACTCTATGTGTATGTGTTTAAATTAGGAAATGTGCACAGTAGTTTCACAAATAGTGTCTGGAACTCAAGGTGGGGTTCACCAGGGCACATTAGACAAACAATCCTTCACCTCACATTTCCACCGATGGTCAATTTGGAGTCTTCAATAAACCTAGTACCTACAGAAATGCAACGCAAGCACCTGAAGCATGTTAGGTCCGCATATCCTGGTTAGGGTCACGGGACGCTGGAGCCTATCCCAGCTGACTTCGGGCGAAAGGCGGACTAGACCCTGAACTGGTCGCCAGTCAGTCGCAGGGCACATATAGACACGGACAACCATTCGCACTCACATTCGCACCGTCACTGAGTGGGAACTGAACCCACGCTGCCTGCACCAAAGTCAGGCGAGTGTACCGCTACACCATCAGCGACCCCTCATGCAAACTCATTAAATGTATTTAATATCCTGATTTTTTTATAATAAATCACAAACTGGAAACCGGGAAACAATTTGGGGGCATGTCATCTATTCAATGGACGACTGCTGTTTGTGGAAATATGGTACGAGTGTATCCTTTGGAGTAACATACTTAATTTTGTCTCATTTCTTGTTCTTCACTTCCTGTTTGCAATTTAAACAGCCAAGTGGCCGTGGCTTGTCATTAAAAAAGGTCAAGGGGGCAAGTGTCACATGGCAATAAAAAGCTAATCGGAATTGTGTTCTTTAGTCTGTTCGATGGAAGTGAAACTTTATTGATTGTTTCATAATCAATCACTAATGTGTTGTCTATGCGAATGGAAAATAATTTGAAATAAAAAGAAGACTATTATTAAAAAATAACTATTAGACAGTACATTTAGTTTCATGGTGTAAAGCCTGATTGGCGTTTTCCATATAAAACAGCACTGGATTTAAGGTTTCATTCTCCTACTCCATTTCATCCCATTTGATGCAACATTAAAAAGAGAGCACAATCCTGTCAGATGATATGACAATTGAAGCGGCGCGTTGTGGAGCCTCTCAGGCAGGGGGCCTTTCTGGCATGTGCATTAATGAGCGACCGCACAATGCAGCATTACTGGGATAGGAGGCTACTAGTGCCAAAATAAAAACAAATTGCTGCGTGAAATGGTTTGCAGCGGCACGACCTGTCAATCACTGGCCCCCATGTGGAGTCGGCCTCTGTAGAAGAGATGCAGGATGGTGATCAGGGGTCTTGGGGAACAATGGGAAATGTAAGTTTAACTTTTAGTAGGAATGGACAGACAAAAAAATGCAAGAGCCAGTTATGAAGACAGCTGTATTCTTATGACTATAGTAGAGAGTAGTACATTATTATAGAGTTGAAATCGTTAACCTTTCATGTAATTTTTATTAGTTTAGTGCTTTATGACCCAGCCTATTGCTAATGTATTTATTATAAATTCATCATTCATTATAATGTGTAACTTGCCTCAGCATCACAAGCATCCATCACACACTGTGTCGGCGTCAGAGCAAATCCGGTACGGGGGCATTATTTCAGTGCAAGGGGGGGCACATTTTGCTGCTCAATAAACACGTGGGCACATGTAAATCTTTACAAACAGGTAAATTTGGGTAAATTGAAAACATGGCTTAGCTTTAGAAGAGTTCTAAGTGTGGCCATTTTTCTAAATGCCACAGTAATTCTTTCACTTGCTTGTGCATGTTCAGGTTACGTCCTTTAAATGCTAGCTGAAACAGCTGGGCCTTTTATTCTTTTCTTTTACGGAGCATTGTGCGCCTGTGGTCTAAAAACGTGTTTCTCAGAGTGGAGAATGAATTCTCGCATATTGTCGTGGAGGTGCCAAATGTTAGGCCAAATTTGAAAGCAGTCACAGGAAATGACATTCCACATGCAAATGAACAACACCGTTTTTCCACTTGTTTTATGTCACTGTATATGGTTAAAATAGATTTACACATAGATAAAAAAAAATCAGTGCACATGTGTGTATTGTTGGAGTGGGTGCCAAAGGGGTGTGGATGGGTGGTGGTGGGGTTTGCACAGGGTGCCATTCACACTAGGACCGCCAATGCTCGCAGGCACAACCCAGCGTCTTAGCTCCAAGTCTTTTTTTTTTTTTTGCATTCAACAAATCCGAGCACCGCCTCCCCTCCTTCCCTCCGACCCCCGCCAGCCAGGATGGGACCAGCAGCCGCCTGATCTCCATGCATGCATGACCGCTAGTCCACTTCCTGGATGGAAGAATGGAACAATTACAGCAGCAGTTTTTCTTCGTATTGTGCCTCGCTGCCAGCCGCGGATAAACACCGAGTGATCGCCACTTTAAATCAATATTATCGGACCACTTTCGCCCCCCCCCTCTCTCTCTCTCTCCTCTCTTGTGTAGTTAAAGACAGCCATTGATCGCCGCCTGACCCCCTTCCACTCTCTCCGGGAATGTGGCTCCGCGGAAGCCCGTCGTGGAGTCACAAGAGCCCCGCTTGGAAGTGTTTCCACGCAGCCGTGGCGTGTTATTCCTCGAAGCCGAAAGAGCCACAGCTTGGACCAAAGCGGACTATTTTGTAAAGGGGGGGAATAAAAGACAGTTTCTTTTTGAAGCTTGCGGGGCCGCTACGTCAACTTCAACTTCAATTTTTTTATTTTTTTATTTTTTTTTTGTGTGGGGAGGAAAGGCTTCGCTCGCACGCGTGGGATTTTCTCCCCCACCCCCTATAACAAGCTAAAAGACTGAAAAAAAAAACCCATCCACAAACTTTGTCACCATCTTGCCATTGCTCTCCATGAGTAGTCTAACATGCAGAGGAGACGGGAACCGAATTGCTGGTGGATTGTATCCGTAATGCTTCTCCTAACCTTGGCCGAACACGGCGACTGTCATCCCGGTAAGTAGCGGCGGTTACTTTGCGGCACACAAGCTAGCTTTCGTCTTTCCGAGCGCTGTCTGAATTTCTCTCTATTTTTTTTTAAATCTTTTTTTTTTCTTTTTTTAGTAACCATATCTCCACACGCGAGTCTCGCAATGTCGTCATGAATCCCGTTAAAAAAAAAAAAAAAAAGGTTGCGTTCTCCTCATGCTCGTTTCGTTTTAGTGTGCACGTTCCTCATCATCCGGCAGCACAAGGGCGCAAAAAGCATACGTTACGCTAACATTATTACATGAACTGTGCCTTTTAGTAATAATAATAATAATAAAAAAAAAACACTCTTTAGCCACCCTTAGACTTCTCCCAACATGCCAAAGTGTTATTATTAATGCAAACGATGACATGGTGTTACATTCTATACTTTTAAGACAGCTTTTGCATCGTCTTTCTTTTTGTTTGTAGCTAAACTTCGATTTAAACTGGTTTTTGTATGCTGGACAGCGAGCAGCTAGTATGAGACTGTGACTCATTTTCCACACACTGGACACTTTATTAGGTACACCCAGGAGCTTTGTCTGGCTTTTGCAAAAAGGCAGGATACCAATTTTGTGGAGCAGTCAGTAAGACACAATAATAAGCATTGTTGGCGAAACAGTTCTGACAGCGTCAATCAAAAAAAAAAAAAAAACGGAAATCCAATAGTCCCATATTTCCTTGGTCGTTCGATTTTGTTGTGATTAAGGATGCAACTGACAAGGTAGTGAGTGTCAAAATGCCCTCAATAATATAGTACACATTGAACTTACATTTCAGTGTGTGCAAACCAACCTGAATTCAATCCAGTGCAAGAGCTGTGGTTCCAGTCTGCAGTACAGTGTTGTTAAATAAATACCTCTCTGACAGTGTCAGTCAGCACTGTGAGCAGTATTTATTAGCGTTTGCTGATTTCTGACAAATCTTGTTTGGATCTAATTGGATCATGTAGGGTCTATGACTGTGTAGCGGTTCACTCTGCTGACTTCCGTACAAGCAGTGTGGGTTCCATTCCCATTCTGTAATGTTCTATACATGCAGTATTGTTAAATACCCCTTTGACAGCTTCAGATGTATTTTTTTGACAGATTTTATTTGGATCTTGTTCGATTATATAGGCTCACTGACGGTGTAGCGGTTCACTTGGCTGATGTCTGTGCAACCCTTATGATATTACCCCCCCCTATAATTTTTTTAGATTTATTTTCCTGCTACTTAGAGAATCCTGCAGTTCCTTTTCCTCCAATTAGTAATATGCTTATGCTGAGCGGTGAAGGGACACCGCTGCCTGGCCAGCGTAGAGGTGTGTTTGAAGTGGAGATGATCAATGTATCCTGCAATTCACACTAGTTCTGTGAGCTAGACACAGGAGCTGAGTGATCGACCACTAAGAGTTGTCACAGTTTGGTCGGGTTCCTTCGATGTGGTGTTTTCAAAAACCGGTCTTGTATTTATTTTTTATTCACTTTATTTACGGTTTAGCATGCGGACCTAACATGGCATCCGTATACAATATCTACTTGTACGTCCACACATCTCTACCTTCTTCGGCATCTCTTATTTCTTCTTTATTTCTTATTGATGCGCTCCTTTTACATAGTGCCCCTAATGTTCAGACTGAGACACCACAGTCAGGTAAATCAAGGCCATCAGAAGAAGCTGACAAACATGTTCCTGAAACTCAACCTGTAAAACAGTTCATTTATTCACGTTTACTGGTTAAATGTTAGGCATACTTTAATGTTACTTGGACTTTGTTTTTTTATTTAAAATGTTTTCACTTTATTGCATTTATGGCCACTGGATATTTGTAGTTAATTTATTTTTATGACTCTATTAATCATTTTACTGTATTTTCCATCTAAACTAAGTGTTTTATATATAAATATCTATAATATATTAATATATATATAAAAGATAAAATTCACATTTCATGTAATTTCAAGGAAAAATACTATATCGTGTATATTGTTATCGAGACATAAAATCTTGTCCGTATCGCACAACACTTTTCTAGGGTGTACTTCGCCTTCCACCTGAACATCAGCTGGGATAGACTCCAGCTCCCCGTGACCCTGAACATGATAAGCAGTACTGTATAGAAAATGGATGTATAGATTATGTAGATTCACTAATGTTATGGCACCAGCGGTTCTACTATTGTAGGGATGGGGAACATTTGGCTTATTGTGGCTAAAGTTTCTTTTATAAGGTCCTACAGCGGCTATAGTATATCTATGTCAGAAAAACTACTACGCAACAGTTGAACAAATGTTTGTAATTCTATGTTTTATTCACATTTGTGCACCATTGTTTTTGTAATTGCATGGCAGGCCAGATTAAATGCTCAGCCCATGGGCTGTAGGTTCCCCGCCCCTGTACAACAATGTGAGCTGGTGAAATGCTGCCCCATATTTGTGTCTTAGCAGTATATATGTAATTCTCAAAAGCTGAGGGAAATCTTAATGTTGTCACCATTTGTGGAAAAGCACAGGATTTGAACAACGTTGCACAACAATTTCATTATCGTCTCAAGTGTTGATCAGAGGTCAGAAAGCTGGTAGGTTTTAAAGCATTCATCCTTCCTCTGATGTTCCTTACCAGCATGACAGCATTGACAGCATTTCATATAGACAGCAACCATCAAATTAGCAAGGATAATATAAAAGAGAACCAATTTTCATTGGTTTTCGGTCATTACTGACACATTTGTTCTTCCATTGGCCCTTCCCCATATTTATATGAAAGTTAAAAACAGCAATGATGTATTCCAACAGACAAACAACATTTTCCAGTTGGAACATAATTCACAGAGTGTAATTATTTGTTGGTGTTGTCACTGTTTGGCCTAAAATGCGCTCATTTATTTTTGTACCCAACTTTACCATCTCTGATCACTGTTCCTGGTCCACGCTTCTGAAAAAAAAAAAACTACTTGCATGCTGTTCTTTGATTTTTATCCTCTACTGTTCACATTTGATCCATTCGTGTACTGTATTTTAAATACCGGTAGGGTTTATTTTCTTGTGTTTGTCTGGAAGAAAATGGGTTATTCTCTAGTTTATTTAATTTGCTTTCAGCCAAGGCAAGTGTAACACGAGGAAAATAGAGTTAGGTTAGCTAATGTACGTATGGGCTACACTTTCAGAGAAAACCGTTGGTTAGGACCATTTGTTGCAAAAAAAAAAAAAAAAAAAAAAAAAAAAAGCAACCAGAGTGCTGACAAAGTGACCTAAGACCTCAGCTACCTCAAAGATCTTATTATCAGAAAGGGTCCAGCTGTCACCATCACAAAACATTTATTCACTGTCCAGGCATTTTGTAAATCACATATTCCTATCCTTTAACTGTCATTAGTCTAAAAAGTTAAAATATGACATAAGATGGACATAAACACTGTGATGAACGATGGCAGGAATACTGTTTATGCTTGCTAAGCTCAGCACACTTTGTGGTGTAGTGGCACAAAATGCCAAAGAAGCAAAACAAACTTTTTGAGTTCTTCCTATAGATGCTTACAGAGCTGAAGTCTCACATGATGTCATATGTATGTGTATTTTCCCCAGTCGATACTGGTTGAATTCTGACTAGTACAAGTTTAAAAGGATGTTCCACTGTAAGTTTGAAGTCGATCAAGTGACAATTAAAATGGGTGACGTTTTATAATACCCGACGAAGGCCATCTGGTGTCCGAATCAAAACGAATAGGGCTGTTGCTTTAAAACAGGACAGTAAGCTCTGTGAGTGTGAAGACTGGGTGAGGTTTGTGTTTATTTATTTTTTTATTTTAACACAATCCATCAGCTTGCCCGCAATGCCACTTAATCAAGAGCAGAGAGCTAAACATGCATATTCTGTTTCATCTCGCAACTCAGTGAGGACATAAGTGAATGATTGTACTTGTAGTGAACTGGAATAGCCTGAAATTAGTGCCACCCCCACAATTTATTATTCAGCCATATAATTAAAATCCTCAAATGTCATCCTTCACTGTTGATAGCATTGGTGGAACGTTAAATGCAGTTCTATTCCAGATTGATGTTGTTGCCACTCGTGTGTGGCGCCAATTATCCTCCATATCAGTAGCAGTGATGCAACAGAAGAATGCTTCTGTCATAATCACACCCCTCTCTGCCCCCAATGCTCCCAAGTTCCCTGCTTCCGTGCCCTCAGCCTGCCATTTTATTGACTTGTCGCCTTACAAGCTGTGAACACAGCAGACTTATTTTATATTGCATACCTCAGTGGACCTCTGACACGCAGCAGAAAGGCTGACTGCTGGACGAATGAAAGGTCGCTGGTTGAAAAAGACAGTTGAACTGTACTCCGTTCACATAATGGTGCTCAGCCGGTGTGGTGCGCGAGGCTGTTCTGTTCATTACCAACATATTTTTAATGTTTGAAAAGAGATAAATTGAGAATTACATTTACCCATCACGGTTTGTTTTTTCTGCAACGTTCTGAACACTTGTCACCGAAGTAATGCTATGTGTCTGGTTTTAGCTGTCAATCAAGGCTATTCTTAACTCTAGTTGGGAGCCACTTAAATTGCGCCATTTAACATTGAGATTTAACCAATGCTATTGGGTCCGTTAACACTATATTTTCTTAACTTGCCTGCAGGTAGCAGCTGTTATGTCGGTTTACATTGCTCACTTGCTGTGTTCCACGCTCGAGTCCTCTTTGCTTTTTTTGTGAATAAATCTTAAAGATTACAACAGCAAAATTAAATGGCAGATAAGCGCCTGCAGTAGGATTTTTCACATTTTAACATTTGTGGCCAACAAAATCAAACTTTGAGGTGACATTTAGAGATAATACATGCATTAGGGATGGGCTGGTTACCGGTTTCAAGGTCTACCATGGTTTTAAAAAGTCATAACAGCTTAAACTATTCATCGGTGGTGTGAGCTTTTTTTTTTTTCTTTTTTCTTTTTCCTTTTTGAGTTGTCAGTGCAGGCAAATTAAGTGACACAACGCCACTCCCTCCCATTGTTGGTGCGAGCACTCAGTGAGCTTTTCCCCTTGTCGAAAGTCGGCTGTTTAGGGAATTTTTCGGGTACCGTGGTTTAGTAGAAGGAAATCAAAGATGATTTAAAAAAACTTTGGTGTGAGACCTTTAACATATCTACAACTGGTGAAATAAATAGTACAGCCTTGCTACAGAGGCAAATAACTAGCTAACTAGCATGGCTAACATCAGTTCATGTCCACTGTGATGTTACTTCACAAAGTGGAGAATAGCAGAGAAGTAGCCACTCATTTTCTGAGAAATAAGTACTTTTACCACTGTGCTATATTTTGATTTTATTGAGGGGGAAAAAAATCAATTGTTTCTCTTTTTACATTTACCAATGTACCTATGGAGTGCAATGGAAAAAAGTTATTCAGCAAAACATTTCAAAATAATACATTTCTGAGCTGTAATTGCAATTCTGTGAAACCGCAATATTTTTGGTCACAGTTATCGTAACGTCTCCTCTATATTTTATATGCCGACTAGTCTACATTCAGGATGGGCAACAATGGAGCACTACTTGACTGCAACCAACAGGGCTGCTGATGTTTCTGTCTCAACTAGTTTGTGGTCTAAAGAAGAATAACACAAGGTGCGTGACAATAAATTGAGGCACATCTATGCTAGTCTGGTCAATGTGACTTAAGAGTTCAGACTATTTTAAGACTTTCTCCAAGTCAAAGTTAGGAATTTACTCTATAGTTGAATTCCCATGCCAAGTCTACTTTAAGGACACATTTTTCTCAGCTTGTAACGATGGTTAGCAGAATAAAACATGTTTCCGTAAAGCTCACCATGTCAACATATCATTGTGTGATACTACGCATGTTGAAATCTACATCATTCAGCAGTTTAATTGTGAATCCTCTGCACAAATATGAAATTTCCTTCTCATTTGTTCACCCATGCTTTTTAATAAAATGTATGGGGAATAGGTTCTTGTTATTAAAAAGTTGAGTCATCGCTTCTCTTCACAATAGAGTGAGTGGGCGAGTTGTGGGGTGAAAGACAGTTCTGGCGACCACTGGAGATACTTAATTGGATTGTATGTAGCACTTTTTGACATATTTTCACAGTTGAAACAGAAAATGCGAGAGAACAAAGAATCTGAGTAAAATAATGCAGTGGACGTGCCAGGTTGTCATCAATATCAGCGGTATAATTTATGTGTACTTATATTTCCAAATTGACTCATTTTATTTAACTATACACCCCCAGGTGAAGACGCCCGCTTTAAGCAAAAAAACAATATAAACCCCCCTCATGTCATTCATGAGGTTTTGATTTGGTGCCTATAGTACATTTTTGATGTGCCGGTATGTATTTATGATCGAACAATGCTAACTAAAACCAGCAGACATTCCAACAGCTTCTTCACTCTTGCCATTAAATTGCTAGAGACCAAGTGACTTTCTGTGACTTTGTGACAAAGTATGTTTTATGTGTCAAAGTATTTACTATCAAAATGTCTGTCTATTGTCGTACTAGAGCGGCTCTAACTACCAAAGACACATTCCTTGTGTTTTTGCCATAGTTTGCAATAAAGAGGATTCTGATTCTGTTTTGCAGCTGCATAGTTAATAACTCCTTCTGGAATTTCTCTGGATAATTGGTCCAATATGTACAATGTAGGACGGCACATCTTGCTGCCTCATGATGATAAAAATGGCATTAGTACCATATGCTATAAGTCTGCATCTAGACTCAGCATTTTGTGTGGTGTCTCTCGACCAGCTGCCTGTACCACTCACTAAATGGTCAATTGGGAGAAACATTGCAACTTTGAGCAATTTTTACTTACACACATAATTTAGTTTGCTTATTTCTTTGCAATGACCAATACAGCTGGTCCATTAAATGGAACAAACCTATGGCGGGTGTCTGGACTCTCATGGTAGAAAGTATAATAATGCTAGGTTGAGATGTTCATGTTTATAGGCTGTGAAGTAAATTGACAATGCTACTTCCTGAAAGTATTAGTTCAGGTTTTGTGCTCAGTCCTGAGCAACAGCTAGAAGCATGCTTAGTGCTTGCTTTACAAAAAAAAAAAAAAAAAAAAAAAAACTGCGTACCAGATTTCCTCGCACAGTGACCTCCACTGTAATACACACGTCTCAGTCAATATCCTGTTTTGTCCACTTGAAACAAATTAGCACCTCTCTCCAATTAGACCCTTCTGATGCTCCTTCCTGCACTTATCCATTAATGAGTTAACTGCTCTGTTGCTCACCAAAAAAGCAGCACCCACCAAACACACACAGACATTCAGTGCCCCTGGGGTGTTGGTGTCTTTTTAAATTTAACATTCCAGTCCCCTCTGTGCTTCGTTCTAGTGCTGTATACATGTATTGTTTATGTTCTTGGATGGAAGCTACACACTTTGAGATTTGTTCCGCCTAGTCTGCCTCTACCCAGCCTGCAGGTTAGCCTAGTCATAATGTGTTTGTGTGTGTGTGTGTGTGTGGGGTGGGGGGACAACAACAACAAATACAACAACAAAAACATCATCTACAGTACCAGTAAAATATGGTGTGCCTAGATTTTTGCCTGGTCCTGTACGGGTACAGTGCTTAATACATTTATTAAACCACCTGTCCAAAAAACAGGCCATCCAACATCATGAAGTGCTGTAATGTGGGCTCTTTTATTTTCAATGAATTTTCAATTAATTAATAAGTAATAATGCACTTCCTTCTGCTCAGTTTTGTTGTAAAACAATGCATTTTAAAATTAATGGATCATAATAAAAATTATATTTTAGCATAAAAATATCATTTTGGTTTAGGGTCTGCCTCATACTGGCTTATTAACCTTTACAGAAACTATTGGATTAATTTTGGGCAGCTGTGACATAAAGCTTCCACTGAGTGGTGGTCTCATAAATTTGTTACATACCATGTATATCAAATTTAATATGATTAGAAATGACCTTGCCCTCGCTGGTAAATATAACCACTATAATGTTAGTAAACATGGTATTTCCTACTATCACATTTTGAGTTTTTAAACCAGTTTTTCAGTTTGGACTAATCCTTTGTTTTCACCATACCTCTGCGTTTCATCTTCATACAGTGCAAATACAAATTTAGCTGTTTCTGTTTTTCAGTGTGTGACTGTCAGAAAAATCTGGCTGCCGTTGATAATAGGAATCGATAAGCTTGGAGGCACACAAGTCCGGTTAGATCGGACAAATTGGAAGTGTTGCTCAATTCCCATCCACATAGCACATCGGCTTAATGGATAAAAAAGAAAGAGAGAGGCATTGTAGAAATATGCCAGAGGCCACTAGATTTGATCAAAATCAAATTGGCTTGCATGGCAGTGCACTATTTCTTGCCTAATGTGACAAATGGCCAGAATGGCCAGTGGACACAAGTGTGGTTGAGTTTGCCATGTCTGGTAAAGTGGCACATCAGAGTAGTTTAATTAAAAAATAAAATGTAAATTTTGTGTAATGTAAGTAGCTGTACATCAATAGTGTTTTTTGATGTCATTGTTTAACTTGCTGAAAACCCGAGGCAATCTGTGTTGTGAATCTCACACAGTGTTTTAGCCAAGAGACTCTGCTGGTCACAGTAGCTTTTTAATCAATTAGAAATGACTCACAGCCACTTCACTCCAAATCATTTCGTCTGTCCTAGCCACGAGACAGAGAGAAAGAGAGAGAGAGAGAGATGCACACACACGATCTGGATTGGAAAAGGCTGCTCCAAAACAAGGGAAAAACACTGGTGAGGAATCAAATGCACTTATTTCCTGTGCTTCTTGACAAATGTGATGAATGTCCAAGCTGTGAGGCAGTGTCACTAAAGGACATACATATACTGCTGCACTCAAGGACTTGGCCATATCAATAAATGTCTGTGTCCTTCAGTCCCCACATCCTCTTTCCCCTTAAACAATCTTGCTGTGATGCGATACTGTGTCAGCTTTGCTTACAGCTGAACTGTCAGTCAGTGTTGCCCCATGGAGAGTGGAAACAATGGAACCTTCAGGCTCCTTCTTCTTGCATTGTGTTGTTGTGCATCAACAGAGCATGTGTTTGCTTTGTGCTCATTGTTGTTTTCTTTCTTTCAGGCTACATTCACAGTAGCCTAACAGTAGATGTCCCTTTCCATGAGGCTAATTTCTCCTGTCGTGGACAGTGGAATTAGAACTAGAGTCCCTAAATGTATTCGACGAGGTCAGAAGTGTCAAACTAATTTTTGGCGCGGGCTACATGGTGGTTATGGTTTCGCTCAGAGAACCAGTATGACTGTGAAACCATATCAATGTATAACCACTTCATCACATTTACATATACACAACAAATTGATGGATAACTAGTTTTGAAATCAGAAGTTAAAAACAGGGAAAATTGTGCAACTATTGTTAAATTCATTTTCAAAAGGGTTTAGTCAAAAAAATGCTAGCCCTATCGTAGCATTATTAAAAGTAAAGACAATTTTCAATGGTGGTAGGCTACAGATTTTAGGAAGAAATAGTAGACCATGGGTGTTAAAATCATTTTTATTTTGGGCCACATCATGGTTATGGATGGTTATTACTTTGATTTTTGTACAGATTTTCAACCATTATACATTGATATCAGAAGTCATTGGAAAATAGTGACAGACAAATATTTAAGTACTGTATACATCTATTCAATTTATCTTAAGAAGGGATTAAAAATGCTGTCAACAGTGATTTTTATAATACCTTTATGTATGTATTTTAAAATTTTATACAAATTTTCTGCCAAAATTAATGGAAGAAATCATTCATTCATTCATCTTCCGTTCCGCTTATCCTCACTAGGGTCGCGGGCATGCTGGAGCTTATCCCAGAAATCTTTGGGCGAGAGGTGGGGTACACCCCGAACTGGCACGGTGGACGACTGGTTAGAGTGTCTGCCTCACAGTTCTGAGGACTGGGGTTCAATCCCGGCCCCACCTGTGTGGAGTTTGCATGTTCTCCCCATGCCTGTGTGGGTTTTCTCCGGGCACTCCGGTTTCCTCCCACGTCCCAAAAACATGCATTGATTGAAGACTCTAAATTGCCCGTAGGTGTGAATGTGTGTGTGAATGGAAGAAATCCATTTAGAAAAGAAAAGATGAAGTAGACTTTATTTGCTTTCATGGAACACATAACATAATGTGGCAGATTGGATCTGGACCCCAGGCCTTGAGTTTGACACTTTTTTGACAAGGCTTGTGTTTGATGAATCAGTTTTTAACCTTTGCTTGAATTAGATTGTTATGAGCAGCTGTAGAAAATGTTGAAAACTTTTTCACTCATTAAGTTGAGTTGGGATGAATTTAATTTACTGCAAGTTGCTAATTTTCATACCACTGTTTTGATTAAACTAAACAAAAATGATACTTCTGCATCAGGACAGACAGCTGTTGTATTTACAGAATACAAAATGAACTTGAAAATTATGCCTCACAGTTGTTAATCCTCAGATCTTTTGGCTTTCACTGTTATTCTGCCAAGAAGCAACAAACAAATACATAAAGCATGCTAAAGCAGCTTCTGAGTTTGAGGCAAAAAGCATTTTTTGCGTGCTCATCCTGCAACATTTACTCCACATTTATACTGTACTTGGAAAAACAGAAGTGAAGTCACACTAACACCTGGCTATTGTCTTTGGGGAGAAGTCACTCTGCAGTAGTCACAGCTGGCTTTTCATCATCTGCAGCTCTGATTGTCAGGAATCGAAACTTAACACACCCGTGCACTGCGGTTGCACTTAAAACACATCCAGTATGTTCATTTTAAAAATCAACACCCATGCATACAGTCTATGTAGACTCCAAACAGAAGGCTGTGCATATGGAATAAAAACAAAGGCATGGTAGCTAGCAGTTAGGAGTGGCGCAGGTCCACTGAGAGCAAGGACCAGTGGGAGCTCAAGTTTGAAAATGACTGTTTACTCATACAGGCACAGGTTATTTAAATGTAACTGTGATTCTATTTGAACTGTGAGTCAAAACTGATAATTTGGTGACGTGCATGGTGTGCATTTGAATGTATGTTATGGTAAAATTACAGAGTTGATTTATTTTATTGTTGTAAAATCAGCCTTTGCAAGATTTTGTGGAACTCTTTTCTTTGTGTGTGGACCGTTAGGTGAGATCTTACACCACGTACTGTACGTATAAAACTGGTTTTCAGGAGGAACCCCAAAATCGGATACATTTACATGACAAAAGCACTGCAAAAACAAAAAGGTATTTGAAATGACAATACATCTTTATAGCACTATTGGCATGCCATGGGAGCTTGCAAATCGATTGATTTAAAAAAAAAATACAAATCTGGTTTCGTTGACATCACATAGTTTGATTGTTTTAGCCTGCAAAGCTATTTCAGACATTGTGGAAAAATGTTAAATTCATGGCCATACACCATAATGCCTTTGACCTAAAAGCGAGGTAATTCAGAGGCTTAAATCAGCTTGACAGATAACTGCGCTTTTCAGTCGTTCTCCTTGTTCAGTGCTAAATCCTTTTTTAAATAAGTAAATTTACTGCATATGTTGTATTGTTGTTTTTCCCCCTCCAGAAGCACACATGCATAGGTTCTTTCTTCGCTATTACAAAAAACTGTTTGTTTCTCCCACATGCTTCTGCTCTCTCTGAGAGCCAAAAGAATGCAGTAAAGCGACAATAGGAAGGGGGTCATTGTTATTTAACCATGCTTTGACAGAGCAATCAAAGAACTCTAAGTGACGTCGAGCACTGTACGGCAGTGGAGCTTTGTGATTGCTTGATGTAAAATGGTGCGGCTACGGAAGAAATCTGGTGTGAGTTAATTTCAGCGGATTTCAAGAGTGGAGGGAAATGTGCTGACTTGGATGGTTTTAGGAGGGAGTTTAAAGACTGCCCTATCGATCCTGTTGGCGTGTTCCCCCTTGGGGAATGCAAATGTTTCACTTCCTTTACACACATTCAAACACTCCTTGTAGGAGAACCTTAATTATCTAGGGATTTGAATACCATGGCCTTTCCCTTTGGCAATTTAATTTTCCAGAAACAAATAGTTTCACACTTGCTGCGCAATGACCACCCTTCCATTTTTAAGCTGATGTGACAAGAGATCGTGTGACACCAGTCTCAGCTGTTGATTTAGTTAATTGTCAAGAAAAAATCCTGAGGTATTTTTTATTCTTTTTTTTTTTTAAACAAATGTCATTGCAATACCTGCGAGTTCACTCATCTGTCAAACACTATTTCACACTGAAGCTGTGACAGCTGCCTGCATGTTATTGTCACAGCCAATTTAAACTCCAACCCAAGTGTTTACCAGAGCGAGGAGACCTATCCCCAGGTAACAGCTAATCACTCAGGGATTCAACACATCATCTGTCCCACGCTTAATAGTCGGCATGGAACAGGCTTTAGAAGGCAGCAGCTCTTCCTGAACATCCACACAGCTCCCAAGACAACTCAATGTTATGGATGATTGGCCCAATTAAAAGGTTTTGGTTGAATTGATGACACTGGTGACACCATAGTGCCATCCAGACAAAATGAGACAATCATTTAGTATAGCTGCTACTTTGAGATAAAGTGTATTTTTGTGTAATTGTAGTGTGAATAGCAAAAGTCACAACAGGCACAAACATGGAAATACTGTGGCCACTCTGTGACCTGTTATTCCTCGTGTCTAAAGATAAAACTGTTTCTACAGAAAGGAGCCAGTCTTGTTGAGTCTTGTATTGCAAGTGTGACTTCAGCTTTTGTCCGTGATCAGTTAATGGCTTTATAAATGGGAAAAATAGGAGTTTACAATCAAAGCACCCAGAATTTTTGTCATTTGACAGTTGATTATTTGTGAACATTCTGAGGTACAGTCACACAATCAAAACTCTTGCCACTTGCCAATCCACCCATCTCAACTCAAAGTTAGCTTTACTCCGTACCCGCCCACTTTGCATTGCCGGCAGTACTTTTGCCTGCCTGTCACTGTTGTGGTCACCCTGCATTGTAATTCCGTTTCCCTATAACATCCTGCAAAACTGCATTTTTGTTTTTGGGTCCGTAAGCATATTTTGTGTATACTTTATGAATGCTGTCTACATTGTATGTTGACCAAAGTAGAACTGTAGATCAACAGATTACAGCAAATGGAAATGACAGTAGATTCCTTGCTGATGCTACTAATACTAAAACAAATACTGTAATAACATCCCTAGAAATTGGAAAAACCCAGAAAGCAATAAACAGGATAAAACGAGTTTTGGGTTAAATCCCTGTGACTCATATTTGATAGCAAAGGTGAGGTATTAAAAATGACTGGTTATATGAAATGAAATGATTTTTTTCCCTTTTCATCCCATACCCAAGGTAAACATTTCCAAGTACAAAAAATGTAAAAAAAAAAAAAAAAAAAAGCTGGCTTGTGGAGGTTTCAGAAGAAATTAGACAAATATTTAAAACGTGAATAATTACCAAGCATTGTGCAGAAAATGGCTCGAAGGATTTTTGGGGAATTTTTTTTTGGTTTGGTGTGAGCTTTCACATTACCACACATAGAAAAGAGCTTCGGTGAAGTTGAGTGGGAGGGCTGGTGGGCAAATAAATAACAGCCACTGTGGCTAACTTATGTTTAGGCTGAGGAACCTTTTTGAAAAACAGCATCTCTAAAAGGTCACAACTGCTTTTGCCTTTTGAGCCTTTATTGCAGAAGTAGAACTAGATGTTAAGACTGGTTGCGTTGATCATAAGAGAATTAGACATTTATTTTTTTTAATTTTAGTACAAATACATTAAAGGAGCCTTTGTTAACACCCCCTCATAACCCCTTTGACATTCTGCTTTTTTGTGGTGTTGCATGACTGGAATAATTTGCAGCATTGCTCAGATGAATGCTGTTCATCAGCATGCACTAGTTTCAGGGGTGTCAAACTCAATCGCACAGATGGCTAAAACCCGAAACAAACTTTGGGTTGCAGGCCGAACGCGATAAACATTTTAGAACGGACTAAAACAAAACTTTTTTTTAACATAAATATGATTGAAAACAGACAGGAAACATTATTACAAAATAAATCAACTTGAATTTAAAATGACTAATATTTTTGCTCTGTATAAAAATATCTCAAAATTATGCAGATTCAAAACATGAACATGATGCAAACAGAAACATGAAAATAAAAATTTTGCTTTTCAGCAGAAGTTAAAATAAAAAAATTGCAAATTTCTTTACTCTTATTCCATTTTGACATGGCAGGATACACAGCATGTTAGATTCTCGAAAATGGACTGCAAGCATTCATCAGTGAGGTGACTCCGATGTGATGTTTTGTTAATTTTCATCACAGAGAGCAACTGCTTACATGTGTACGGGCAACCAAAGGTACACCACATTCGAGCCGTATGTAGACAGAGCTACGGATGTCTGCGGGTAGCCTATCATTCAGTTAGCCAATTATGGTGTTACGGGATTTATAGTTTGTGTGTCATTGGCGCTTCACATCACACATTAAAATTAATTGTGCCTTGTTAGATAGTCGGAGAAGGAGGTGTTTCCCATCATGCTCTGCTCTATTTACAATTTTCACTTTTGGTTGTTATCATGCCTCTTTAATGTGTTCTTGTCACACAAAGTATGGATACTGAAATGAGGACCACGTCTCAATTTACTCACAAATTTATTTTCTCTGTGTGAAACCTGGGCCTGTTCAATTGAATACAAAGCTGATCTTCTACTTGGCAAGAAACCATGACTTTTTCTGTTGTATGAATGGCAACAGGTGTTTAGATAGGTTTATTGTACCTTCTGTCATCTAATTGAAGAGCATTTAATTGTTCTGCCTGTCGGTCACCATACGTTGTTGGCATAGATAGATTAACAGAGATATTTAAAATTAATAATTCATCTTTATTCACACAAATTAGCTGAGTGGGTCGATTCTATACCATTTAGCAAATGGTTCTGCGGGTCACAGGTAATTGGATATTGGGCCAGGCGTTTGACACATCTGGTCTACACACTATATTGTCTGGTTGTCTGTTGAATCTATCAAAAAAGGGATTGACTGTCAAGAGGTTAGCAGCCATCAAAATACTTTGTCTGCTTTGTTTTCCTTGTCCAGAAAATATGACAACCAAATTAGATACATAATATAGGTGAATTGTATTAAAATAATAAATAAATAATGAAATAAATTGTGGCCTCCACAAGAGATGCTATGCCCCCAACAATAGGATATGTATCCTTTCTTCCCCTTAGGAAATGAAAATTACATGATTACCTCTGCTATGATCAGAATCATCTTTATTTGCCAAGTATGTCCAAAAAACTTGGAATTTGTCTCCGGTAGTTGGAGCCGCTCTAGTACAACAACAGACAGTCAATTGACAGAGAACCACCACATGTTGTGGTAGACATCATTAGCACATCATGACATCTGTAAAGTGAACTTTACGGTGGAATTTAAAGTGAGTGGGTTGTTTTTTTATACAAAAGGATTCCGGAGCTAAACCATGCTGGACAAGCACAACTGACTACGATGCTGAAAAATACCCTTCAGTGAGTGACAGTGCTCGAAATACAAGATATAATATATTATCATATATTTATTATAACACGTTATATTTTAATATGTATTATTCTCCTCAACATTTTTATTTTTCTGGTAGAGATACATAGCTATACAGTATATGATTACCTGTAACAAAAAAAAAAACCCAAAACTGGTACAATGTGTAACTGTATAAATATGACCCTGGCCAGTATTTGGGGAATAACAAGAGGAAAACTTAAAATTTTGTCTGTAAAAATGGTAAGGAGATGGGAAAGCAGTTCATATAGAGTATCAATCAGTTATTTAGAAAGTATTGCTGGTTGTAGAAAATAATTCATTCCGTTTGTAACATTTCCAGGCTGTGGCATTCAAAGGAAAGGAATGCATGCAGGCTCACCGTGACCTTCAAGTAAAACACAAACACACTGAAAGGAATCATAATGTGTGGTATGACACGTCAACTTTGCATTGTATTGTTGATCGTTGACTCAGTCAGCTCGGATATCAATGTAATACCTCCTTTCCCCTCACATCTTTTGTGATTTATGTTTACAATGTAACTTTCTTGTTAGTTAAGCCGAAGCAAATAAAGCACATACAATCCAGTCCTAATACTGAACAGTGTACAATCGTTACAATTACGTGGCTGGAGTATCACATTGCTTGCTGTGGTTTAATATATCATTTCTAAATACAGCCTTCAAGTATTGATCAGAGAGCAGCATCAAAGAGCATTTAAAGAGGAAGCAAAGAGTTCTGACTACTTGTATGGCCCTAGGCGGAAGATGAAGCATGAATATCCTGTTTGGAAGTGATGCATGCAAAGAAGTCCTAGAGCATCCATTATTATTTATGGCTAACACTGAATCATTGGGCCAGTGAGCTTCAGGTTAGATATATTTATGCACATTTATTTGATTGATTGATTTTAATTTTTTTTGCCACATCTTGGCGCGTGCTAAAACTAAAGGTGTCGACAATAAAGCGACAAAGCTTTTTAGATGCTTCTCGAATTAATAAATTTGTATGCATGCATGCTTCACCTTACATACCAAGAGAAATGTATGCGTTTTAAACGGTATAATGGTCTCAACACCGACACAACACAAGCGAGGAGGAGACGCTGCTGACGTGCCGGTGGTACCCGTCCGTCTGCTCCGGTTAGCTGGTGGCGAGTGCCTTTTATCATGCCATATAAATCTCTGCGACGACTCAGTGGGAGATATTCCAGCGACCAGAAATTTCAAGGGGATATATTTTAGTGACTCAAACATGTAGGGCTGTAGGCATGATAATGATGTTTGAGAGCAGAGAGAGGTTTGATTTTGCACAATTTTGAAACTTCGTTTTATATACTAAAATACTACAAATCTGGGAGGGTTGTTAATAACACTCTTCCCTGTGGTGTGACAAATTTAGAAAATATTTATGTGAAGCACAAATGAACCTGAAGTCAGAAAGAGTAAGATTTATACAGTAACAAGTAAATCTGAAGGCGTAAATGACTACCAGATGTGGATACATTTTTTTGGATCCAATAACCATTGTGTTCAGAAGAATGACCTTGTGAGTGTGTGCTACTTCAGTAATCCAATGACTGTAACAGAAATTGACAGTATGATGCAGTGGAGTTCTACCCGGTTGTAAAATACCTCTCTGGCTCTGTCAATCAATTATTATTTTTGTAAAGGCAGAATTGTTGATATAGCTCTTTAAATGGATCTGAATTGATGGTGAAAAGGATAATAAAATTGCGGCCAGTTGGTTTGGTATGGCACTGTGTTGAGACATGGTTAAGATTCTTTATTGTAGTCCCTGGAAGGAACAGGTCTACTAAAGAGGTCAATACCCTTGAATTTGTTTAATCTTGTTAATGGTTTTCATCAGAGCCCCTGATGCACTTAATCAGCAGGCACTGCGGCTATTTAATGCACTTAATTCACTGTAGGAGTGTTGCCCTTGAAGTGCAGTCGACATCAGATTGACACATTTTAGATTTACTGAATCATTTCACCCATTCTTGAGTGTTCGTGTCCTGGAAATTCAGACTCTTTTACAAATGTTCTCCATGGATTTCCTTACAGGAAGTTGGTACATTTTCATTCATAAGACTTGATTTGAGTCAGACAATAGAACAATGGTTCTTTATCAGCATCTTATCAATATAGACTAAATACCAGGATGTGCCGCACCCCCTCCACCTCATTTTTTGTTTTGTTTTGTTCAAGCCTGATTGAATACACTAAAGACTTTGATCTGTGCTTCTCTCATACTCCATCCACGCCTTTTCAGGCCTCATCACCCGGAATGAAACACGAGTGTGATTAATCGTGATTAATTGCAGTATAAACTCCATCCGCAGTCCACAAACCTTTTATTGTAAAAAACGCACATAAATAGCTATATCCCCCTAACTGCATATTTTGGTTTTGTTTTGTTTAGCTAACAAGCCCCAAGAGAGAGATTTTTAGGAAAAGGCTTGTAACAATTGCTAATCAAGGGGGAATCGTATGTATGGACTGATGGTGAAACGTTTTGTCAGCTTTATTTTTAGCACAACATTAACAATATCTGCATTATAGGAGACAATCTTAATCTATAGACCCAAATTTACTAAAATCAGAGATTTTGGAAAATATTCACCTTGGTCAAAAATATTGAAAATCTTTTTCTTTTAAGCATGATCCTGGATATAAGCAAACACATTGAAATATTACATGATTCTAAAAAATATTTTTTTTATCTCTGCAGACATGACCTCAATGGTTGTCATGTTTCATCTGATCAAAATTCACAGGAAAGAGATTCCACACTCTTGAAGTGTTGAAGTGGCCAAATATTTGGTACCGTGTCCAGAATGCAATGAATGGATGCAAATGCTTGATGATCCATAAGGCCTTCAGCTTCCACAATGCTAACTAGCCTGCAAGATGAACACACACACACACACACACACGCACGCACGCACGGACACGTATCTGGCTGAACATCATGTGGTGTTTACGGGCTGCTGTAATCCAGAGATCCCGTGGGTCGATGAGCAAGTCGCGCAGGACCGTCTCGGAACGATTGACACTCCGATTAATTGATTTTCAGATAGAAGCCAGCAGGCAGGTAGAGGAGGCGTGAGCCAACCAGATGAGCGGCAGCAATCCAGTAAAGATGTTGCTTTTTCACTGGTTTCACACACATGAATTTTGTCTGTGTAGACCTTAACCTGGAAATCACCTTTTGCCTTATTTTTGTTTTTGAAGGAGTATAACATCTAGTGATAAATGATTAATCTTCCACAAAATAAGGGATTACAAATCTTAAAAACAAATCCTGTCTAATAAATTATTAGCACCTTAACAGTCCAAGTGATACTGTCAGATGCAAATGTGAAACTGGGGGCTTTTCTGGCTGCACAGATTCTCCCATCAACCCAAGTATGTCATGTAAGCACCTTTTATTCTAGGTATGTGCTCTGGTTGGAGCAACCCTAAAATGTGGGTGTTCCCCGTTAATCTGGCCTCCCTCGTATTTTCCCACCGATTTAAGCGCTTTTATTAAATCAAGTGCCCCAGGAAGGTGCAACATCATATTGCATTCAAAGTTCGGGTGCACTAACACCACACATACCAATAATATTGTAAAAGAGACTTCCAGAAAGCAGTCAACTGTGTTAATCCTGCTACTGTTTCAAATGGAAAATGTATTATAACGTTCAGGAAATGATTGTTGTTACACGTTTTTATTACGAGGACTATTCATTTTATACTCTAATTTGAAAACCAGTAGTCATTGTAGGGTCTGTGTCTGTTTTGGTAATTGGATATAATGTTTGGAAACAGATATTAAAAATAGAAAAATGACTGGTTATTTTATTTACGTTTTAAAATAGAAAAAACAAAATTCAAATACAGCTTGATTTTCTTTTTTGTTGTCTGAAACGAGTAAGGAAAAGTTGAATAACGGTTTGATTTTAAAATTTCGTTTCTAAAACGAAAATAGAATATAGCATGGGAGAAATCGAATTCCGCCCCCTCGTCTTCTTCCTTGTTTTGCAATGGTTGGCCTGAGTAGGCACCACGCAGTCGCCCTCTACAGGTCAGCATGAGCACTGTTCTTGTCGGTGACAATTTACGCCAATCCAAAACAAATTTTTTAGACTTGTGTCCCCGTGCTATATTTTGTTTTCGTTTTAGAAATAAAAATTGAAAATCAAGCCGTGATTCAACTTTTCCTTACTTGTTCCAGACAACAAAAAAGAAAATCAAGCTGTATTTGAATTTTGTTTTTTCTATTTTAAAACTTAAATCAAATAACCATTTATATTTTTAATGTCTGTCTCCAAACATATCCAATTACCAAAACAGACACGGAGCATCGTAGTTACTTCACTTCGGCTTTATGTACTCCTCGCTTCTCTCTGACCATGTGCACTGTAGAGAGCGTGGATGCCATTTCTTCCTTCAGTGCAGTTAAATTAAGATGAGGCGCTGGTGGGCCACCTCCAATCCCTTGTCTGTGCCTGTGGTACACACAGATTTAGTTTTTCATGGTGGTCCTTAAGTCACATGATTTGTGCTTCAGCTCAGTGGCAGTTCGTGTACACCTCCCCACGGCAGTGACATCCTGGGCAATTTTGGCAAGTGGTCTTTTGGTGAGAGTCAGCCTTCAGCGTTCCCTGACCAAACAAAATTGCAGGGTGCCTTTGGACACGCAGCACCAGCACCTTCACCTCCTCATCTTTGAAATTTGGCTTCCTTTTAGACATCATTGCTTTCATATTGTACTTTTGCTGGTAGCAAAACATTACCATGTTCTTAATCAGTTTAATTCAGTGATTAGCAACCAGGGTGCCTTGCCAAAGCAATGTGCCGTGTAAGATGATCATGGGTGCCGCAGGAAATAATCCAATTTCGCTTAATGTCATATTTTTAAAATGTTTTTAAAGTTAATTTAAAATAGTTAAGTTTGTTTATTATCTATGCCAATAACGTATGGTGACAGGCACAACAATTAAATATTCTTTCATTTGTTGACAGAAGGTAATATAAACTTGTCTAAGAACCTGTTGCCATTGATAAAACAGAATAAATCATGGCTTCCTTTGAGTCCACTGCATTAAAATGATTATGCAAATGATATTTTTATCAGATTTTTGCTAAATAGTTGCTACAAATGACAAGCGTTGTGAACCATCAGAATATATTTTAAATGTTTTTGAACAAACCTCCCAATGATAACAGTATTTATTTGGGAAAAACAAGAAACTTAAAACATTGACGTTTCATTTTGACATAGGATGACCCCTTATTTGATAGAAGCTTCACATTAAACCCGTGAGTTTTTGCTTACATTTCTTTGAGATGCTGTATTATCATGCTTGAATTTTTTATTTTTTTTTTAACTTTCGAAACAATGCTCGACATTTATGCCCATTTTATTTTCGTTACGTACGAACCAAACCAGTAACTAAATCATAATCAATTTCTGTTTGTGCATTTTTTTTAACTGTCAATTTTAAATAATCTCCTGTTTTTAAATAAAGGTGTGGAAATTTAATTTAAAAAAAAAATAAAAATCTTGATTCATAGATTAAATAAAAAAAATGATTGGCAGATTAATCGATTATTAAAATAATCATTAGTTCCAGCCCTAAAATCAACAGCACTGATAAAATAGTGCACTCCATTTTGCCTTGTCATAAATAATCAGCAATCAGCTCCACACAATTGACAGTATTCTTAACCTTCAGTTAATCTATTTATCCATAATTTTGCCCATCCTGCTAACAATTCAACACAGTCAGGCGCCATGCATAAAAAAATAAATTAAAATTAAATATTTAGCTTATAGAACACCTTCCCAGAAATTCTGTGCTGTTGTCAGGTTGTCAGTGATGTCACGCTGTGATGAGATTTTAATTAGAAGACCTTATCCACTTCTTACCCGAACAGACTGCAGTGTAAGTGCAGCCTAATGAGCAAGATGAGTATGCCTTCCTTGCCCTTCCTCCCATTTTGCTTGCTTTGTTGTTCCAGTTCCCTGATGAATCTCAAGCTAAATTGTTTTCTGTTTGGACGGCAATCCAAGGCCGGAATACACACAATGCCCAAGAGGGTGTGTGTATGTGTGCGTGTGTATGTGTGTTCTGGAGTTATTTCAAAGTTGGTGCCGTTCATTCTGGCACTACTTCTACTTATTTTCTCAGTGTCTCTCCAGGAAGTTGTGTTTGAGGTTCCCAGCGCCCAGCAAGGCATTGAAACAAACATCTCGCCACTGTTTGGAATAGCACCACCTGTCAATTAATATGATGAATAAAAAGCCAGACTGGTCTCAATAGGCCATCAGGCTTGGAAAATACATGACAAGGTCTTAAGGTAAATTTCTAAATTGACTATTGGATTCCCCCCCCCTCCCCAAGGAACTGTTTTAATGCCAGACTACTGGGTTTAATTGTACTGTAATAGGGCTTCATTTATCTGGCCAAGGGGTTATTGTGTACTCTTTGCTGAACAGGCTTGTTTGGTTTTAGCTATGTAAGCTGAAATCTCTTCATTGGGATTTGAATAGTATTTGTGAGCTTGACGTTTTGGCAGTCAGGGTAGTCTCCCCGCGCCTGAGCTTTGGCTGCTCTTGGCATTTCTCGTGTTTGTGGGGTCCCTGGTGCGACTTGAACACTTGGGGATATCGAGCCGCCTCGCCCACTACCCCAGGAATGAGAAACACATACACTTCCCACTCTAAGATCCCTTTCCCCCCCCCCCCCCCCCCCCACATACTCCCTTCAGCTAGGCATATACTGTACCTTACTGTTAGATTTTAGAAGTCTTACATTCCAACTCATAGTGTATGAGTGAAGTGCTCTCACGCTGCGCTTGGATTGTTGCTGTTATGCTCTTGTCTTGTAGGTATCAGTTGGACTGATGTCAAGTGTCAGAACTGATCAAGAAGATCTTTCCAATGTATGTAGACTCACATTGTTTCAATGCTTGAAACCCCTAACCCTAACAACAAAGTAATATGCCTCCGCTCATTGCGAGTGCTCTGATCTGTGCTGAAAACGCATAGAAAGATACTCTGGTACATATAGTCATATACAAGAAACAACGTCTATCCGAACTTGATTTTGGCTGGCTCTTCATCCACTTCGCAAGGCTGGTAACTCTGCCTAATCTTTGCAAGATCACAGTCGCAGCTGACCAAATTTCCGACATGGTAGAAATTCATCCAAATGATTTACTGCTCCGGCAGTAGCCAATCATTTCTCGTTTCCCCTTAACACGCAATGACTTGCGACGCCCCACCAGACTTGAAATTGGTCCTCATTTGAAAGCAAGTCGGTTGACTTGGAATTGAGCTCCATTCTCAGTCTTTGCCCAGTTTCTCTGTACATAGGTGTTTGTTTTTGTAACACACATTTAAAATGTAAAAATGGAGACCCACAAAGCCCTAACTGAAGGTGAATAGAATGGCCATAAAGCCTGCATTAAGCATTTGTCAAAAAGTTGCGTGTGTTTTAGCGCTTCACTAAAAACCTGTTCAAAGGAACCAGATGTCATTTGACAGTTGCTTCAATGCTTTGCTGATGAGATTGTACAGACAGCAGCTGTCTCTCTGTGTGCAAATGTATTATTATTTCTTGCTTCATATGCAAAGCACTTTAAATCAGGAGCCGTTACACTCTGGTGATGGCTGCTAAACCACCCCCCAGCTCACTTCTGTTTGGTGCAAACTCAGACAAAATAATGGGAGTTTTGTTTTTGTTTGGTGGTGGTGGGGGTCTTAATTAGTCCATTTAATGGTAGGCCTTCTCTCTGCCGCTAACTGAAAATGTGGAAATAGTTTGAAGAGGAATGAGGTTTGCTTCCCTTTCTGTCAAAGCGTCCAAAGAGTGCGTTGGCTGATGAATGTAAAGCAGGCTGCTTGGCAGGAATGCGAAAGACTGATTGACATGTGAGAAAATATTGCATTTCATCCAGATGCTACATCTGACATATTGTCCTTTTTAGGCACATGCAGGACAAGTGCTACATAAAGTGCTCACACATGGTTGTTATAAGCGCAGTGTTAATTATCACCTTTTTAGAGTGAAGGTGTTCACCAAACAAGATGAACTCATGTCAGGGAACATGCTATATTGCTACAAGGCAAGCTGACTTTTTGTTTTGTAAATGAAACTGAAGGGATGTGAGCGTTCCCAAGATCATGAGGCGCGACATCACACAGTAATGGCATGAATACATCCCCAGCTTTTCTGCAGCTATTTCATTCATGCTGCTACCAAACACTTTTGCCCTCCCAAAGCCTGGTGGAGTATATCTTTTACTTGTGTTAATTTCTCACAATCTGTACACAGAGTTATGTATACTGTTATATGTCAACTAAAATAAGATAGGACAATCTTAGCTTTTTAAGGCATTGAGAAAATAAAGACTGGCCAAACAAAATCATGCAGAAATATCTAATACTGGAGAGTGGAACATTATAGGTTGATCAGAATCCGGGAGGCGGGTGGAGCACTCTTGTAGGAAACCTAGGAAATCAAAACAATGACAATATCATAAAATCAGTCAAATGTGCACTGAACAGTTACTTTCTATGATGTGCAGAGAAAAGATTGTTTGGCGAGGAGGTGTGTCTCGTCACATTAAGACTACAGCGCTTTTTGTGGCAGCCATTCTTTACTTGTTATTATAGATGTTGGCTATTGTGCTGAGCAGCCAGGACAGAAACATGTGACATAAAACAAGCTACTGGTCCATCGCGAGAAGTTCCATTTTCCGGGACTGTACTCACATTTCTCCTATTTGCAGCACTGGTTCCCTTCTGACATGGTGAAAAAAAATCAAAACGCGTTGAGTCAATCCTTCAGATAATCACGAGCTGGAGTCTAGCAAGATTTGCTGAATTCTCAACCTTTTGTGTGACGAGAAGCCGGCAAAAGATGTTGTCTGTTTCAAAATTGTACAAACTTCATGGTGTTTGAATTTTTAATTCCTGCGGATAGCCATGTTATTGTTGACATATCTTTTTAATAAAGTGAAACCAGCAGCTACTTGATGCCGTTGATATCTGTGAGTTGCAAATGTTGACACTTTAAATTGTTGGCCGTTGCACATCATTAAGCAACAAGGTTGGCATTATCTCATTGATCACACAATTTGTGCCCGGAAATGGTCTCAGGTTAGCAATCGTGAAAATGATTTTGGGCGTGTCTCTCGTTTCCGACAGTCATGTTGGCGCAGAGTCACAGTGCTATGTCGCAAATTATTATAGTACCGTATTTCCATGACCATAAGGTGCAGCGTATTAAAAGGCGCAGTTTCAGTTACGGGTTCTATTTCTGTATTTAAGACATACATAAGGCGCACCGTATTATTGGGCGCAGGCATGGTAAAACGTACGCTAGCTTAAAATATACGGTAGCATGCATGCACGCTAAAACAATGTTTTTAAAAAGGCAGCGGGAGCAAAACTGTGTTCGGTTGTACTTTATTGAAGTAGTTTAACAATGTACTCACGTTATTTTTTGATCGATCCTCATCCACAAATCCATCAAAGTCCTCATCTTCTGTATCCGAAATGAACAGCGGGGCAAGTTCTCCATCAAACACACCAGGTTCCCTCTCGTCATTGTCAGAGTCAGTCTCGTTGCCGGGGGGCTGTTCAGAAATGATGTAGGGCTTTCGCGAAAGGTCGAACAACAGTGCAAGCAGACACGTTAGCCCGAGCATCCACAATCCATTCACAAATTGTGGCGTAACTCGCCCGGCGCTGCCTCCTAGTCTTAGTAAAGTTGTGTTCGCCATCTGTCATCCATCGCTCCAACGCTGCTCACAACTTCACTTTGAACGCCCTGTTTACACCGATGTCCAGCGGTTGGAGTTCCTTCGTCAAGCCTCCCGGAATGATGGCAAACTCTGAGTTATTGCACTCAGTCGAATGCTAACTGTAGAGACGCTTCTCCCGGCTGTTCTTTGCTCATTAATCCATTGCTCGAGTTGGTCTTCCAACTCGGCCACCTTGCCTTGTTTCCGCGGAAACTCAGCTTCATCTTCTTGACTTGGCGAAACTCGTTGTCCTGCTTACTCCACTTGCGAACCATAGATTCGTTGATCTTGAATTCTCTCGCGGCTGCTCGATTACCATGTTCCTCCGCGTAACTGATAGCTTGCAGTTTAAACTGTGCTTCGTATGCGTGTCTCTTCGTAGGTGCCATTTTCGGGGGTCCTTAGCCAAACCGATGTTGTTTTGCACAATGCACACCTCGGCACTATATACCTACTGGGGGCGTGCCTTTAGCGTCCTCTTTCACACGCACCCGTCACCCTTTAACGTCTGCATGCTGTCCTCAGTCACGTCCGCCTTTCCTGTATATAAGCAGCGTGTCGGCAGGAAATGCTCCCAGTCAGTCAAGCGGCGCGCTCATCATAGTCACACAACAACATTTACAGAATTTGGAATTCATGATAAGGTGCCCCGTCCATTTTGGAGGAAATTTAAGAGTAAAAATGTAATTTAATTAAATGTAAAATTTAAGTGCGCCTTATGGTCGTGAAAATACGGTAATTGGGCTTTCAAGGTTGGAGGTCATAACTGCTTCGGCTAATTAACATGAAACCCAAGTGTGCCACATGATGACTTGCCAAAGAATGAATGTGTTGTCTCTGTGAACTGTAATGGCGGCGTGATCTGTCTTGTCATGTCAAGGTTGCGTCACCAAATTTTTTGGTGGTTTGCTTTCTCCAGTCCAAATGCGTGACATCATCATCTTAAGGACTAAAACCTCCAGTTTTAATTCAGGAGAAATGTAACAAGCAGTTGTCCTAATAAAATTGGATTGGAACAGAGACATCGAGGAAATATGAAATTTCTTCTTTAGAAAGACTACTTTTATTTAGTAGGCAATTAATTTTAATACCAGTCAATAATAAATAAAGAAGTGCAAGCTATGAGAATCTTGTTTTGCCTGTCTGTTAAAAGACCCCATGCCTTTTAACAATTTCCCACATAAATTGCAGCGACAAAGATAAAAATCCCCCCTGGCAAGAGCAATATTAATTTCTTTTTGGTGTGTTTTTGTTTAGATTTTTTCATTTTCTACTTCCTTTATCCCACATTTGTTCAAGCAGTCGTAATAGCAAATCTGTTTGTTGCCCAGCGTGGCATCTTCCTTGCCCCACTGAATCAGTCAACCCACACTGTTTGGACCTGCTATGACTTATCTGCTCTTGGGACCTGTGGGAAGCCTCGAGGGGTGTGGTGAACTTTCACGCCGCAGCAGAAAGAGCAAATTGAGAGTTGTGTGCATTAGACTGCCCCAACATGTGGCTTTGCTTATTATTCAAAGATAGATAGGCAACAAAAACAAGCCCTGTGTTATTTTATTTATTATTTGTTTTTGATAGAAGTGATATGTGGGATGTAATGTACATCATATCATGATGCACATTTTCAGTTTTGCATGAAACATTTTTTTTATTTATCACTGACGGTGTCAATAAAAAGTAAACATTGGTTATATGATAATTAACACACATTTTTCAACAGTGTCTACTGTACCGTAATTTCTCATGTATAATGCGCACCCATGTATAATACGCACCCCCAAAGTTGACCTAAAAATTCGGGAAAACTCTTCGACCTATGTATAATGCATTTTTACAATGCATGATTTTGCTTCTACCCATATGATCAAAACATGAAGTATTATCTGTATTTTGTTAGTTTTTTCAAATAATTATTCTGAAGCACTTTATTTGAACATGTAATAGTTGCTCTTATTTTGAAATTCACAGTCCTACTTTTATTTAGTAAATGACAAAGTTGTGTTCATGTTTGACTACCCAGGGAGAATTTTTAAGATGTGTACAATTTTTTAAAGAAAACATGAAAGACCAGGCGAATCACAATTTATTTTTTATTGTAATGGAATTCAATTTAAACTGTCAAGCATTTCAGAAAAGCATTATCATTAAACAAAACATAACCATGAAGAAATTAATGATCGTTGTTGTTCAGTTATCAGTTGTATTTAAAAAAACAAACAAACAAACAAAACAAAAACAATATTTCATAAATTCTGCCTGGGTATGTAAACATATGAGCACAGTTGTACATATATGCAGTCATGCGGTGGCATACTAGAATGAAAGTGTACAACTTTTTCATAACCTCTAGGGGGCGGTGGCATATTGGAATGAAAGTGTACAGCTTTTTCATAACCTCTAGATGGCGGCATACATTTATAAAATGTGAACGTTGTTTTTTTCCATCCATCCATTTTCTGAGCCTCTTCTCCTCACTAGGGTCGCGGGCGTGCTGGAGCCTATCCCAGCTGTCATCGGGCAGGAGGCGGGGTACACCCTGAACTGGTTGCCAGCCAATCGCAGGGCACATAGAAACAAACAACCATTCGCACTCACAGTCATGCCTACGGGCAATTTAGAGTCTCCAATTAATGCATGTTTTTGGGATGTGGGAGGAAACCGGAGTGCCCGGAGAAAACCCACGCAGGCACGGGGAGAACATGCAAACTCCACACAGGCGGGGCCGGGGATTGAACCCGGGTCCTCAGAACTGTGAGACTGACGCTCTAACCAGTCGTCCACCGTGCCGCCTGTTTAAATTTTTTTTATTTTACCCTATGCCTATGTATAATGCGCACTATTGACATTTGACAATTTTGGTGGGAAAAAAATGTGCATTATACATGAGAAATTACGGTATATTTAGAGTAGTAATGTGTATATCTGAAGTTGTGGTTGTTCTGTAAATCTATGTATTTAGTGTCTTAATTACTTCATATGACCTTATTAGAGCCCATTTGGACTGTCCAACGAAAAACATAGTCTTGCCAGCATATCCTGGGTCTTGCTGGGGTCATCCTCCAGGTGGGACTTGCCTGGAACACTTCACCAGGGTGGCATTGAGGAGGCATCCTAACCAAATGCCTGAGCCATCTCATCTTGCTCCTCTAATGACATACCACTTTATTTTCATCCTTGTTTTTGTTTAAAGTGACCCTAAACCTTGGGCATTTTTTTTCTTTCTCTGTATAACTCACTGACAAGGATGTCCCATAGACTGAGTGCGTGCATCTGCAACAAATGTCTGTGTGTATAGTTTTATGATTATTGGCTGTAGTTTTGACGCAGAAATGTTTGTGTTATTGTTCTTAAAATATGTATGTTCATGTCAAGGCCTCCCTCCCTGATAATTGCCTTTACCACTAATAGATACCTCATCCTTTGCAGCTGAGTAACTAAACACACTTGTCCACTACATGCACTTGATGCTAATACCTGGGATGCACTAGATATTCTAACTTGACTCCCAGATGTCTAATGCTGGTGAAACGCTCCTGTGGTGGTTGTTAGGCTGTTGTTGTTTTTTTCCCCAAGGCTCTCGGGAGGTTCTTGGCTTGTTGTTGAGTGTGATATTATGGAACAAATAGCTCAGTAGAGCAGCGGAGGAGATTGCCCTCAGGGCGATGAAAGGGGGGAAAGGAGTTTGTATGCCGAGACATTACATGCTCTTTTGATACATAGGGCCTTTGATACTTTTCTTATTAAGAAAGATACCTTTCTTATTAAAGTAATCAGATGTAAAAACTTTAAAACGTGCCTAAAAGGTACAATGCGTCCGTGTTAAACCATTAGATATAATTGTAATTTGCATGAGTTTCCTTGATTTAACATAGATGGTTTAAGCAAGGCTGTCCTCCGTCCGAGGCCCAGCACAAAATGCATTTTCTGCTCGGCTCAATCAGTGATGCTGTGGCTTTAATCCTTTGGCCTCGGGGGACAGCTGACATGGATGAGAGTAAACTGTTGACATGGAGCTGTCTCCTATGCGCTCTGATCAAAGCCTGCACGGCCCTCCTGTTTCACAACCTTCCTTCAAACATGCTCTGAGTCTCGGCAGCAGATACAGCCTCCCTCTCTGTTTCACACGCATCATTTTAATCCATCACGAGTTCATAGATATCATAACAACGCGGCTATTTATGACGTTTCCACCGTAACCTCTGTGACCTTCCTCGAAGCACGTTGCGTTCGATTTGGAATACACTCACGCCTCGGTGAATGCCATTTTTGGAGGCATCAATGTGCTGACTTAAAGAGCAAGGGAGAAATTGTCTTGATGCAGCGCTGTTTAATTAATCCCCAGTAATGATGCAACTATTCGTAACAGCCAAGATTATTTTAAGTGGCTGGAGGGGTGAGAGGTTATGAGTTGCTGGATATACAAGAGATAAAAGTCAACGACTTTTAACTCATTGATTTCTGGGTTCTATTGCCATCATGTATTATTGTGGCATATATTTGTTTCATGTACAGTGAAACAAGTTGTTTGCTAAAATTTTTAACACAATACTGTATGTACCTTCTGTAATGGTAATTAGGCATGTACTGGTTCCTAGCTTCAAAACCACTAAAACTTTCTGTCAGCAGTGTGAGCTGTTATTTTTTTTATTTTTTGTGTGTGCATTTGTTTTTTGTTTTGTTTTTGGTATGTTTTTGGGGGGAGTTGTCAGTGCAGGCAAAGTGACATTTGGGTTTACTGTTTTAAATATTGGACTTGAGGAATGTTGTTGTTAGCAAAAGACACTATTCAGTCCTGCTAATTTTTATACTGTTAAATGTTTTGTGTATTGGGTTATATTTGATATATCTGTATTGTTATTAGGCGGCACGCTGGCTGACTGGTTAGAGCGTCAGCCTCACATTTCTGAGGACTGGGGTTCAATCCCCGGCCCCGCCTTTGTGGAGTTTGCATGTTCTCCTTGTGCCTGCGTGGGTTTTCTCCGGGCACTCTCCGGGTTTCCTCCCACATCCCAAAAACATGCATGAATTGGAGACTCTAAATTGCTCGTAGGTGTGAATGCGAGTGCAACTGGTTGTTTGTTTGTATGTGCCCTGCGATTGGCTGGCAACCAGTTCAGGGTGTACCCCGCCTCCTGCCCGATGACAGCTGGGATAGGCTCCAGCACGCCCGCGACCCTAGTGAGGAGAAGCGGCTCAGAAAATGGATCGATGGATGGTTGTATTGTTATTAAAGATGATGCACATTTAAGTAGCAATAATATTAACACCATATGTAGCGTCATTACTTGAAATTTATAGTTTATATTTTAAGCATCTTGATTAGCCCCAAGGGAGGGAATTAGTATATTTTGGGTCTTGCATACCTGCAAAAACACTGTCAAGACTGTAAACTAGTTGACCGTGTTATTTTATATTTGCCTACATTTGTTGTACTGTTGCGTAAAAACGTTGACAAACAATCTAAAAAAATTTAGATAATAATCGAGATGGGACCATATCAACCAGCCCTATCGTCCAATAAAACTAATATTGAGTAAAATTACTCACTCTTTGACGACACCTCATAGACACAGAATGGAGCGTAATGGACAGTTAAATTATATCCATTGTTAAAAAGTTTCTCTAGTAATTTTTAGGGCTGCATGATATTGGAAAAAAATTTAATTGCATTTTTTTTTTCATCCTGCGATA
Source organism: Phycodurus eques (assembly GCF_024500275.1). Classification (NCBI taxonomy): domain Eukaryota; kingdom Metazoa; phylum Chordata; class Actinopteri; order Syngnathiformes; family Syngnathidae; genus Phycodurus; species Phycodurus eques. The sequence continues at coordinate 20,601,919 of NC_084534.1, forward strand.
CATATTGTGATATGAAAGAATACAGGACGCACACGTATGTTGCGATGATAATGCTCAAATGCCATATCGTGCAGCTCTAATAATTTTTAATACTAGTCATTAGCTGTTATGTTTTTAGGCCACAAACTATTAATATTATCTGCTTGGTAAAATGTATCTGTTTAGTGTGTATGCAATCAATATTTGATTAATTGTATTGCTTCTTCTGTACTGACTGTTGTCAGGCTGTTTCCTATGTTCCAGTAAGTTCCGTTTCAGGTGATTTGCATCTTAGTTGTTTTACCATTACTACTTGTCACAAAAGTGTAGAAAGAGTTTAACCACTGTAAACCTTTAACCAAAAAGACAAAGTATTTTCAGTTTTGTTAAGAATGGAGTCTTATGACTTATGTATCCACCCACTTCGCATAGCTTAAGTGTTTACTCTTCTGTTCTCATATCATTCTTCTAACACCTTTTGCTGAGGTGGGTGCTGTGATGCAGGAAAGCAAAGAAAAAGCTTAACTCGCCAAGAGTTAATCCTTCAGTCTCTTCATGACGTCGGCAATTTGATGTTTTGTGTGATTTTAGGCTCTTATATTTCCAAGTGGAAATAAATTATAGAGCTTCCAATGTATATAATATAATTTCTGAAGTCTGAGACACTAAAAAAAAATCTGTTTGATGCTTGTCAAAAGTACAACAAGAAACTGTGTGATTGAATCCTTTGCAGTTGACAGTGTCACTGCTTGTGGCAGCCATACTGTAGCGCATCAGTGGTGCAGCTGAGTTCCAGGCCAGCTGCTGCTCAAATGGATGTAATTGTTGGTAACTGTTGGAGTGCACAACACATCACCGGCTCTGCAGGCTGGCAAATCTTGTTGTCTGCAGGTCTTGATGGTGATGATCATTGCCAGCCATTCAGGCTCTATGTCAAACGATGCTTACTGGTCTGGAAGCGAGAGGTTTTCGTTGGCACACGTTTCTTGTTATTGCTTCTAAGGACAAGACATCGGGGTGCTGCTGAAGTGTATTTTGATCATTATCTCTCTCCGTGGTTACCAGCATGCTGGGAGTTTCAGCAACCTCCATTTGATAAGATACTTAAGCAGTAATACAAAATTCCAAGGGTAGAAATTCTATGAATGTCATATTTACAACCCACTGGCCTAGCCTAGCACAACACTAACATTTGGCAATCTTATTTTGGCGGCCTCCCTAAATGTTCTCTTCTCCTCACAGTTGCATCAGATGTCCAGCCTCACCATACTGAAGAAAGACATCAGGGGGGCACAGGTCTAATAAGGGACAGGAGGGCAGCTGGGGACTCCTACTGGTCCTACTCAGGTAAATCTCTCATTTCAGAATCAGTTGTTTGTCTTCTCAATTTATTGGTGTCTGTGAGAGAAATTGTATGATTTGTATGAGTGGTGTTTTCGTTTTCTTTTTTTTAAATGCATTACATATCCTCCCGAACTCCCTTCTATTTTAACAGGAAGTCATAGCCACTGTACTAAGATATAACTCTTAGATTTATCTGCGTTCCTGGCGAATGTTTTAATCAGACGCGCACAGCAACAGTTGGCCTAGATGTGAAAACAGCTGTATTTCTTGGCCTCCCTCCTGCTTCTCATTATTGTTAGCATACATACTTTTAATGCCAAACAAAGTGCTTTTGGGAAATAAAGACTTGCCTACTTCATATTTTCCTCCACTAGAAAAAACACTGCAGCCCAAAGTGACCACTCATACGGAGGTTGTACTGTTATGTGTTGGTGTCGTTTGTTTTTCTAGCATACTTTAGGGATGCGGCTGCAATCTGTTTGACAAGTGGAAATTGTACAACAGGTCAACCACAATCTGTTCTGTACTTCGTCTTCGATTTGGTCAACTTTTAAAACCATTTCCCGTATACCAGTAGATCTATCAATTTGGAATAATGCATCTTTGAGTCCAAATTACCAGTAATAATGCCAATAATATTTTATTTACTTTATTTACTGAAGAGGCAATGTTTTAAGGAACATTATTAGTCCTTAAAGCCAATGGACAAATAAAAACAGGAGGTTGAAACTTAGCAAAAATAAAACCAGTAACTGTTGTGCTTAGTCATCCACATGACTGCCAGCATTCATCTCCAACGATCATGATACTGAAATACTAGGCAAGGCTGGACATACCATTAAATATTTGCACTCTGCAGCAGTCTTTCTGCTTTAAAGATGTCCTCTTACTTCACAGTTGCGTAGAAGAAAAAGCAAAACCGAAACACACACAGACTTAATTCTTTGATGCTGGCTGAAACGAGTTCTCATATTATGTGCAGCTTCAAGGTGTGGATGGTGGAAGTTGAAATGTTATGCACAGCCTTTAAAAGGCAACAACTGATGTTAAGTTCAAAGACTGAAAAAAATAAATGTTGATATGAGAACTTATTAATGATATGTCAGGGTATAAACTGTGGGGGGTGTAAACACAGCCACTACGGTTTTGAATTTGGGTTACGATTTAACCAGAAACATTCTGCATTCATTACATTTACTATTAAGGCATCTAACTCCAGTTCAACATTTTGAGGTTCCTCATGAAACTAGAAATTAGTAAACCTGACTGGTTTACTAATGCTTGTTCAATAGCATGGACTTTTTCCTGCTAAGCACATGTTGTTGTTGTTGTTGTTGTTGTTGTTGTTTTTAAGCACCGCTTCATGTTCAGCCATACAGATTTGCATCAGACACCTGAGGCCCCAGTGCAAACAAAGCTGTCCAGCAGGAAATAGAGGTTATGTGCTTTGGTAAAGGGCACCTCACTTTATGGGTCTGGGAGGCGAGAAGCACTCTGTTAAATTGTATTTACAGCTGCCAAGGTCCAAAAACGGCATCTGGAAAAATAACTAACTTGCTGTTGAAATGTAATGCATTTCTGTGAATGATTGCATTGAGGGGGCAGTTTGTATTTGATAAAACAATTGCAGAAGAAGCCCATGTTTATATGCAGCAATTGGTGCAACAGGGCAAGTTTGCTAAGGTGTGCATGTCACTTAAGATACAGGTCTTAGTCTCTCCCAGTTGACCGGCACCAGAAGTGAATGTTTCACTTCACTACTTCACTTCCTATAATATGTTACAGGTTAGAGGGGCTTGTAATCACTTGAAACATGACATTGTTTTTCCAAGCCACCTCCCTTAAGATTAGCAAAGCAAGGCAAATTTATTTATATAGCGCATTTCATACACATGGTAACTCCATGTGCTTTACATGATTAAAAGCATTTAAAAACAAAGAAAAAAAAATCTTCTAAACATTTAAAACAAAGAGGAAAAATAATAATAAATAAAAATACAATTAAAACAGCATACAGTGCAAGAAATAACATTTGAAAGTGGAAATGCTCTAAAAAGCATGGGAAAAAAAGATTTTTTAACCTGGACTTAAAAACATGCACACTTGGGGCTGACGTCACTTCTGTTGGCAACTTATTCCATTTGTGTGCAGCATCATAGCTAATTGCTGCTTCACCATGTTTGCTTTGGACTCTGTGCTCCACTATTTGACCTGAGTCTGTCGATCTCAGAGCCCTACTGGGTTTATATTCCGTTAGGATTTCATTCATGTATTCAGGACTTAAACCATTTAGTGATTTTTAGACCAGTAGCAGAACTTTAAAATCTATTCTAAACCTGACTGAAAGCCAGTGTACAGACTTTAGAATTGGAGTAATATGCTCTGACCTCTTTGTTCTGGTCAGAACCCGAGCCGCAGCATTCTGAATGAGCTGCAGCTGTTCAATGCTCTTTTTAGGGAGTCGAGTCAGAAGACCATTACAATAGTCGGGTCAACTTGAGATAAAAACATGGATGAGCTTCTCTTGGTCGGCTTGACACATGCAAGCCTTTACTCTGGATATGTTCTTCAGATGGTTGAAGGCAGTTTTAGTAATTTATTTGATATATTTGATTGGGTAATTTATTAAATTCACTAGAATTATTTTGCATCAACATCAGCTTTTTGAAATGTATTGACTTGAGTAGAGTGGCGGCGACAACGAAAAGCATGATAATTTAAAGATTTTTAAATCCACATCCAATTATGGAAAGTAGATAAGAACCCTGCCTTTCAACATAACAGGTGGTAACATCAAATTAATTAGTAGCTGACCGCCTCTGTAGGAATTATTGCGTGAAATCACGCATCTCCTCTATAAAAGTTAATGTTAGATGTAATAAAATGTCATTCATTTTTAATGATGAGTATCATTTCAGCCCGCCTCTGCTGTGCAGGAAATCCTATATTTGCAGCAGCGGCTACGCCATTTGACGTATTTCGATTGCGTGTGGATCGTTGATCTTGTGATTTATATTTCAATCCACCTTAATGAAGACCAAACCCATCAATCGGAATCATCTTGATACGTTACTGCTTACGGATTTTTTTTTATACATAAAATGGTTTCATAATAAGAACAAAGATGAGGTTTCTGTGGAATTGTACACTTCGCTAATCCCTCACCAGTCAGCTCGCTTGACCTCTCTGTGAAAGAAAAGGAAGGCATTGAGGCAACATAGAAATGTCCATTGCCTTGAAAAGGTAATTAGCAGCTAAGACTGTGAATAGAGGACCGACAAGCGTGCCTCAGCAGCTAAATGGTTATTAAGGGCATTTGCTCTGTGCAAGTGAGTGTAAAAAGAAATGCAGACAGCTGGCTGAGGCTGAAGCTGGAAGGTAGTGAGGACAAGACAAAACTTCAGCATTGCGCTACGCACCCTAACATGCATAGAGCCCTACGAAGTTTCAGACCCACCACCCTGTGAGCATTTGATAATGAATTAAGGCACTGCTTCTATTATTTCCGACATGTCAACATTAAATGTCTCTTCAGTCAAACCGTGCTGTCAAAATCCAAATTTGTCAAAATTTTCCCTCTTTTACCTACAGAGTTGTGGCAGTATAGCATGTGTATAGCGTTAACCATAACCTCGCTTTTACAGGTGCTACCAGAATACTGCAATGCAATCATGCATGCAAGCTGAGCATTATATAAATAAATACAAACAATTATCATGAGGCAAAAATATCTAGGTATTAATTTTAAAATGTTGCCCTCCCTCAGAGTATGAGGCAATGAGAGCTCTTATCTAACAAGTCACTTTCCTATATGCATTGCTTATGAACCTTGATGTGAGTAGCCTCAAAACCCACACTATGAAATTTGATTAAAAGTTATTTAAGGCATGTCTTGTGTTTGTGTGTGTGTGTGTGTGTGAGAGAGAATGTGGGATAGAAGCATTTTTCATACGAGGGATGATATCATACTCACAAAAGACTCCCACAGGAACAAACATATGCATCATTTTTCCTTTTATCTCTGTAGCTTTTACGTCTACCCTGTTAGTTATTTCTCCTGTCTTAATTTATGATTTGTTTAATGTTTCAGCAATGGTTTCATTTTTAACTCTATGCATTTTTTTATTTTTTGCACAAGGGCAATGGATTGTTTGCTATGCCCTTATACCTTATCATATTTTACATGTTATGGCATTGAAATCAAAATGTAGAATTATGTATACAATTACTATATTTCCCTAAATCATGGCTTCCTCTAATAGACACCATCCCCCAATTGAACAAGAACAAAAAGATGCTCAGATTATGCTATACTGTCCCAGCACAGGGCTTTAGTGGTTAAAACATCTGCCTCACACAGCTGAGGTTTGGGGTTCGAAACTCCGCTCCATCCAATCTAACTGTGTTTTTAAAAAACAATCATGTGAGGTTATATTGAAGACTCTAAATTGTCCATATGTGTGAATGTGAGCGTGAATGGTTGTTGTCTTGCGTTTGACTGGTGACCAGTCCTGGGTGTACCCTGCCTCGCACCCAAAGTCAGCTGGGATAACGTCTTGCTCACCCACAGCCCGAATGAGTGCAATAGAAAAAATATGATTTATACTGTCAGATTTGCATTTGTTGAGTAACGCCCTCAGTGACTACAGTATATGAGGAAATCCAATATTTCACGAGTTTTTGAAATCTAATATTTCAATTTTTGACTGTCCCCTGAATCAAATTCATGTCATCCATAGCGGATAGAAGTCAAGCATGCTCAGTAAAATGATTTGTGTTCCTTCAGTGTTCACAGCGAGATGAATAAAATAACTATTGATTGAAGCGCTCATCTCACTTGTAAATGACTGTGAGCTCAGAGTTGCTTATCCGCCTTACTCCAAGTGTCAGTGTGTTTGCAGAGCATCAGTTACAGAAGTTTGGATTGAAGCCACTTTGACAAGCTGTTCGGGCTGCTGAGAGCCTGTAATTTTGGGAGATGTGTGGATTCTATTTCTCTTGGTCTGGCTGTTTTATTCTACTTCACTCAGGTAGCTCATGATCATTCGCAATCTTTACACTCGTAACTCACATAATGAAGTGAATGTCATTTTCAATCAATCGCAGTGTTGATCCAACTTAATTAGTACTTTAGAGGATACAAAGCAAGATTAGCTAACTCACTGCTCTTGATTGCCAGGGTTGTTTGTTTTGGCTTTGCATGAACCCACTGTATCACGGCTGAATCCATTTCTCAACTTTTCTTTTCTATGCCAATCTATGAAATCTGTCTCCTGATTTGGATAGTTTAGCAAATATCTCTTAAGGCTGGGCGATATGGCTTTAACATAAAATCCCAATTTTTTTCTCTCCAAAATGTAGAATTCTGTTTTTAATTTTTTACTCCCTTTCAATAGAAAGAAGCAATTGACAATAACATTTTTCAAAACTTGGAGGAAGTGGCACTTTAAACACAACAATTAATACATTCTAATAAAAAAAAAATACTTCACAATTTAACATCAGTAATTTAACAAAAGTATTGCCTTAGGCATTAATATGTAACAACAAAACTGTGATAAAACCTGAACAAATGAAAAACGGTGCTCCTCTCTGTTCGCCCACCAGGTCTCAGTGCGCGTCACCCGTTAAAGGGGGAAAAAAAAATGTCATTAAAAAAACAAAAGATTAAATCATATGAATCACCCAGCCCTAAATATCTCTGCTATCTCGTGCACAAGTATAATTGTTGCTGCTTGTATTTTGTGTGTAAAGACCCAACTGCGTAATTTTCATTTTTAAACTGCGTCTCTGCTTCTGACATCTTTGTTGAATCTGAACCTCAAAATGGCTGGCTACCTATGTGTGAGCAACGCACTTTGTCTCTTGTGGCTTGACACCCTCTACTAAGGCAAAAGAGCAATGCCATGTCGTCATGGTGCTTGCGCTGCCTTCTGGAAGTTAATGCGTTGAGAGAAAAATTGTTCCCGGTAGACCCCTGTGTATTTAGTAGCACTTGACTTTAAAGCAAAGCCGACCGACTGTGTGGCATTCTTTAGAAGGAACCCAGGAGATGCTCCTCAGGGATAAAGATATCCAGCGTCTAAATGTCCTCAGAGTCCCTTTTTCCTTTTTTTTTTTACACAGCATGTCTGACAACGAAGATAAAGTCAAACGTATATATTAACGTCATCTGCACAAAAGCGGCATTTTATGGAATCTACAAGCCAGGAAAAAAAAAAAGCTCTTTCTGCCATGCAAGGTGCCAACCATCTCATCAAGGGCAATTTAGAGCTCACCCACCTTGTCATTTACGCAGATGATGAAGCATTGAAAGAAATTATGAGTCCACTAGCTCCCTCAAGGACATTTCAACACTGGCCAGCACCTACCAACTTAGTCACCACCGTTCGGACACAGCAAGAAAAACATTTATAAAGTATTACATTTTCCGGTTATTTTCCAAATATCCGCAAATAGCGGCCAGAGTCATGTACAGTGGTGCCCTGTGACCACGCTCGTCTCGAGATATTAGCCACAGATGATCACTGAGCTTAAGTTTCTCACATCAGGCATGAATATGCTTGCCCTCCAAGCTATGCATGCATCTTTTGAGGCATATTTTTCCTGAAATTTTTGTTTGAAGTGAAATTAAAACGTGAAGTCAGATGCTAGACCTTGAATTAAAAATAATAATCATAACAATATGCTGTCTATCTGTCTATCTATCTATCTATCCATCCATCCATCCATCCATCCATAATATAAACAATAAACCACCACAATTATCAAGAATTGAAGAAACCGAGGCGAGGCATATTTCCATGAGCAAGTGGAGGTTTTAATTGCCAGCAGCTGTTTGTGGAAGCAAAGCCAAAGCCCCTTAATCGAGCACTCTACGTTTTATTTGAACTTGACCCAGAAACTACAATATACTGCTTATCTCTGTCAACCAGCTCCTGATATTTCCTTCAAAGTTGTGAATCTAAAATGTGCATTATTTAGCCATTTGCCTCTACCTGTTGATGAAATACTGGAGCACAATAGCCTTTATATTCCTCCATTTTTGCTGATGTTTTTTTTTTTCCAACAAAGTAATTGTATCTGCACGTATTCCCAAAGAAAAGCTGAGAGCTGCAGCAGCGCTAATTGTTAAAAATGGATTTAGCGGGGGTCCTTGTTGACTCATTATTCATCATGGTTATTGCTACCCGTTTGGCTCAGCCTACGTGTGCCAGAATTGATCCATTTGTCTCTGTCGGAGATGGGCCCTTGACAGATGTGCCAATATGGCTGCCGAAGTTCAGCGTTGGGGGGGAGGCATCTTAATTCTCCATGATGTATCATGCTGGCAGCAAGCAATGAACAGAATTGAGTTCCAAATCATCTTACTTCCCACTGCCTCTGGCAATCTGTTTTCTTTCTCTCGATGAGGTAAATATGTTAAGGATGGAAATAAATTAGGGGTTACTGAGCCTTGAGCTAAGAGTGTATCGGTGAGTTTTTATTGAAGTTGATTGTTGTATTGTCACATTGGCATGCCCTCCTGCCTCAAGGATACATAAAGAAGCACCCAAAGCACACGATGATGTTTCTGCTTTTCCCATTTAGACCAGATTGATGTGTTGGGCACACAGGTTTGCTATGTAAACATAATTTAATTTCAGGTATCACATGGTGCCGTTGTGCCTTGAGGATGGATATTAGGCCTCGTTGGTGGCTCAGGTTCATCTTAATGGATGTGGACAAGCTTTGCCTGCTGGGATTGCAATATAGAGGAAGTGTTAGATTGCCAGTGCACTAGTTTCCACTGTAATGTGGTTATGGTGATGAGCTGGAAAGAGATGGCGAAGAGCTCAGCAAATTTTTAAACTCATAATCATAATAATTTAGTCTGCAATGAGTACATATCAGCCCATTGGTACAGTGTTAACTACAGGGGGTAGGGCTTTGATAGTGGCAACATACAACTATGTTAGAAGATGGGTGGGACTTTGCTAGAATTCTAAAGCAGTGTTTGATGGATGAGACCAAGTTGACATAAAAACCTGGAAAACCGAAAAGGCCTTGAGCGCTATAAGTAGACGCAATTAAATGTATTTAGCACTACATCACTTTCAGTTCACACACACACTCCCTGCTTGTTTGGTCATTTATCTTTTGCTACTATCTGGATTTTACTGAATTACACTGCTAACTATTGATTTCTGTCTAGATTCTAAATTATTTGGACACTTGCTGTGTAAACATTGGTGTTGGCTATTGTTGTTCCTGCTTAACTTGAAGAACGACTACAACCCGGAAAGGTAATGGCTACTGAGGGGTGAACTGAGCAGAGAGTGGGGAAGGAGTTCGGACTGGGGCAAGAGTGTTGTTGATTAGTAGGGAAGTATTCTTGTGTGAACTTTAAGGTTTTTAGACCTGTGACGTGTTGTTGATTTTAAGTTGTCAGTGAGTGACGGACTCCCTCGCTGTTCATTTATTGCGGATTCTGTGCATAACAGATTTCTTTAAAAGGCCAATGTAGAGCAATTACTCACCTGCACAGCTTTGATACCATCATCTTTATAGGTAAATGATTTAATGTGGCATTTTTTTTACTACAGGTCAATTGGGCTTTTGTTCTTAGCAGGAAAAGAAACCTTAATAAATAATTTACCCATTTAAAACATAAGCCACAGTCAGAGTTTTACGGAATAAATTCACAAGTACCAACCTTAGCTCATGCACACACTCATAAAAATATCGACAGGAAGAAATGCAAGTAATGAATGTTGAACTTGATTTTCTACTTATGGGGCAGGCTCTATCTAGGTCTGGTCGATCTACATTCCTGCTCTAACCTATGGTCACGAGATGTAGGTCATGACCGAAAGAACAAGATCCATATGCAAGCGTCTGAGAGATTACATGAGTTTTTTACTTTGGAAAATAAGGTATTGCCCCCTAACCCCATAGCCCAGAGTAATGAAGAAGACAAGAGATTATTGTCATGTACTAAACAGCAACTACTTGCTAAAAATTCTCACAGCTCCATTAATGTTGCCGACGGCCCCTTTACAGCCACGCTGATCAGTTTTTTTCTCGTCTTTTCATAAATTTTGGAGGGACTTGCAGTTCTTGGTAATGCTACTGTCAAGCCATATTTTTTCCCACTTCATTCATTCACTTTTTTTAGCGGTATATTTAATGCCTTGGAAATTATTTTGTTCCCTTCTTCTTACAATTATCTTTGAACATTGATATCACTCTGATACCGTGGAAACTTTCTGCGGACCATGGCTTGTGCTGTAAAATACAACCACAGAAATGTCAGGAAAAACCTACTAGAACTGTTGAACTTTATTTTGAGTTAGTCAGAAACACTTTAGTCTAATTGGTAGCAGGTGTTTGTTGACTCCCATTTAACATGAGTTTGAATGAAATGGGTTAATTCTGAACATAGCCACATCCCCAGTTATAAGAGGGTGTTCACACTTGTGCAACCACATTATCTCAGTTATTTTATTTTACTTCCCCTCTTAAAAAGAGCAATTTTTTTTCAGGTTATAAGGGCACACTAATGGTAGAAAAGGTTTTTACATAATTTATGTTGCTAATTTTTGTATATCACAAAATCCTGTAATTTGAACAGGGGTGTGTAGAATTTTTATAGACACTGTATACACTTTCCACTATACAACACTAGAAAATCCAATCAGGAGCTACAGCATAATTTTGCTGTGAAATACGATAAAATGATAAAATCGTTGGGAATATCAATAAAGCCATTCTTCTGTGCGTCCTTTATATATGATTATTTTCTTTCAATGCATACACCTCCACCATTTCCGTCAGTTTCAGGCAGCTTAGTTAACATCGCCAAGCTCATATAATCATTGAATCGAGTTCACTTGCATACAGGATGTGCATGTGTCTGTATGTAGGCGGTACAGACGTGTGACCAAGGAAGTCAGTAGAGGAGTTTACAATTCTGTTTTTCATGGAAGTTTTATTTTGAATGTTATGCCTGCATCGTCGAGCCTACAGCAACTTTAATTATAATATGAATTTAACAGACCGACATTAACTTCTCCTTTGAATACATTTTCTCTGTGTGAGCTCCCTTCTCCCTCCCTCTCTGTAAGTTTCCTCCTCATTTATCTTTCTTAATGCTGGCTGCATCTCAATTCTGAACATTGGATGTGGATGCTATGGGGGAAGTGAAGACTGCAAGACACCAATTGGATTAAGACTTGATTTAAAATGGCTGCTTGCTGCGCTTGAGTCAATGCTCATATGGAGATATAGTCGTGCTATCCTGTGGCTCAGACCTAATTGGTGATTTTGGGGTATAGGCACCCACTGAGTAACATTTCATATATGCACCTATTTATGAAATGTAACACTAAAAACAAAGTAAGATTGTTATTTGCAGCACCTTTTAGCTGTGCATATGAAGGCCGAAATGAATAAATGTTCTTCTGGTTAAGTCATTGTGCTTAAAAAACAGAGAGAGTGGTATTCAGAGATAACATAGACTTTGTATGGAGGTTTTCCCCTTTGAATTCACTCCCAAAAGAGTTCCCTTTAATTTCCTGCAGAAGAAAAAACATTCACTAATGCAATGGGGACCATTCAGATAGTGTCCTTAGCTAGTCAGAGACTTCTGTTTATGAAAGAGATTGCTGGGACAAAGGGAACAATTCACATGCAGCAATTTAAACCATGCCCACTTGACTCCCACCAAGTGCTTCATCAACACAACATGGCAACTGTTGTGAGTTTGCCTTCTTTCCATAAATGTTTTTTTTTTTTTTTCTTCTGGAGCAAATGGACCATTTCTTCCAACCTTCAAGGTATATTTGATTTTAGACCTTTAGGACTTGGTGAGAGTTAACATTTAGGATGGATTATTGTGGCAGTAGTTCTTTTTTTTGTTTGCTTTTGTTTTGTTTGTCCAAACACTGAAAATATAGTTGTTTTTTTTTTGCCTCCCACATCCCAAAAACATGTATGGTAGGTTAAATGAAGACTCTAAATTGCCCGTAGGTGTGAATGTGAGTGCGAATGGTTATTTGTTTATATGTGCCCTGCGATTGGCTGGCAACCAGTTCAGGGTGTACCCCGCCTCCTGCCCGATGATAGCTGGGATAGGCTCCAGCGCTCCCGCGACCCTTGTGAGGATAAGCGGCCCAGATAATAGATGGATGGATGGATGGATGCAAACTATCATTTTCAAGCTGGTAAAATAAATCCCATGTAATTATAATGGATGGAGAGTACATCTTTCTGTCGTGCTGACTGTGGCTAGTGGTCTGCTTAGTGGTGACCTTCTTCTGTGAGAGCACCATAAGCGATAACCTTGTGACAACCTCTGTCCCCCAGATGACAGCAGAGAGCCTTTTTCTCTATACCTCTCCTGCTGGTCTCTGGGATAGTGAATTCCCTGTTTTGGAAATGAGGGCTCCCCTGCAGGTACCCACCACTGCTCTCCATTTCTAGTGATCAGCTGTATGAGAAAATGATGACACCATGAAAAGACTAATGCACACAGAGCCGGCTTCTGCCTTACATTTCCCTCTGTTAAATCTGCAGTACTTCCAGTGATCAGCACTACCTCTCCGGCCGGTTATGCTTGGCCTATACATCTACACGCTTTAGAGGGGATATGTTTGCTACTTTGAGCAATTTGGCAGGCTGGTTCAAGGGATAACTCTTGATCGATCAGTTACTCCAGACTGAAATAATGAAGGTATAACTTCAAATTACTTTAACGATGCCTTGGATGCAAAAAGAAAATCCATAAACTCACATTGTTTGATTTTTAAAGAATTTATCAGCAAATTATGGTGGAAAATAAGTATTTGGTCAATAACAAAAGTTCATCTCAATACTTATATATCCTTTGTTGGCAATGACAGAGGTCAAACGTTTTCCATAAGTCTTCACAAGGTGTTTTCACACTTTCCCTATGTTTTTCCACACTGTTTGTACAATATATTTATCTATTTTAGCTTAGTTTTCTAATTTTGGAATTTTTATTTTTTAGGATATATTTTTCCAAAAAGTAATTTTTATTTTTTTTTGCCACCGATATACTGATATTTGAGCATAACAATTCAAGTACATCCTTCGTAGGAGCAATTAACACAAAGAATATAGTGCCATGAAAAAATATTGCCTCTCCCTCTCAAATTCTTATATTTCCCCTCTTTACTGTGTAAGATAATCAAACAAATGTAAATATCAGACAAATATAACCCAAGTGAACTTAAAATGCTGTCTTTAAATGGTGATTTCATTTATTAAGAAAAACAAAAACAAAAAATATTTAGTCACCTGGCCCTGTGTGGAAAAAGTACTGTAGAGTAAAACAACCAGTTTTGATTCAAGATTTGTACTACTTTTCAAAGGTCTGCAGCCTTTCTTTAAACGCTGCTTTGTCAACATGTTCAATGGCTACATCTATTACAATAGTAACACTATACTGTATATAATGTGAGCAAATCTGTACCATATACGTTGCCACGTTTGTATGTGCATTGTTGTGCAAAGGGTTCCATAATTGCAAGCAAACTTGAAATGGGAAATTACCCACTGTGGTTTTTTTGTGTTGTGTTTAAAATTAGTTTTGTCACTTTGAGGTTTTAAGTTGTGTTATATTTATTGTGACTTCATACAAATTCGACATACCAGCTCGTTTGTGTTAGCGGGATGGCTCCGTTCATCTGATTTGAATCCAAAATGTCCCCATATTGTTGGGGTAGCTTTAGGCTTTGGAACTAATTCCATTTATGCCACTCAACTTTCTGTAACTGTGCAGCTACCAGCTCGCTGTCAGAAAACTAAGCTTTCAGGACGCTTACTACTGTAGGGCCTGCATTTGAAAAGCACACACGCATGCGCGCGCACACAGGCACGCATACGGCCAATTACAGGGAGGGTGGGCTTTCCCGGGTCGCACCCCACCCTTCACCATCTCTGATTGGTTTAAATACCAGAAGGGTTTCATGTGACTGCTTCCGGGGTTACAATTCTTCCTCAAATGGCTGTGTGTTCAGGTGGACCTAAATAAATTAGACCGATAGTTGCTTTAAGCTGCTAAAAAAAATAAAGTCATGAGTCTGAATTTATGTTTGCATAAAAGTAGAAAAAAGGCTAAGAAAGTGTCCTTGCCTGAGGATCCTTATTAGTGATTACAAAAGTTTCTTCTTTTGAAATATTTTAGAGTGCCTACAATTTCTGTGGGATCGGTTTAAACTTAAAAAAGTAAAAAGAAATAATAATCATCAGGACACATTGAAAGATCAAGTCCCTGGGTTGATTTTAGTTGGTATTGAAACATAGCTTAACTTAGTCGTCGTCCATCTTTCCATTTTCTACAGTGCTTGTCCTCATTAGAGTTGCGGGTGAGTTGGAGCCTTTCCAGCTGACTTTGGGTAAGAGGCTCCGAGCGTACACTCTGGACTAGTTGCCAGCCAATCGCAAGTGTACATACAATCATTCACACATTCACACCTATGGAGTCTTCGATGAATCTAATGTGTTTTTTTAAAATTGTACATGAGGAAGCCGGAGTACCTGAAGAACACAAGCGCAAGTGTGGGGAAAACATGCAAACGTCACACAGGCTTAACATTGTCATTTTATGATAATTCAAGTGAATTACATAACTTAAAAAAATGCTGTTAACTTTTCAGTGTTGTTTTCCACAAAGCATAAAATATTCATGCATCTTAGTTTTGGCCCAGTGCAATTACAGGTCAGTTTTACCCTGCTACACTTGATAATGTGATTATATAATTGAATCTTTGATTTTACTGTGTGCTTTTGCAGCTGTTTAGTTGGATGTGTGGGGCCCATCTTTAGGCACAGTGGATGCACAAAAATAACGAGCGCATTTGTCTGCGTAACACCGCAATTACCATAACAAACTTTGAAATTGCCTGGCATTCTCAACAATGATCAGAATTCATCCTGGACTTAACAAGCTACCACCAAATAACCAGTGCCAACAAAGACCACTTTTTCTTTATTAATTCTGCTTTGAGCACAGAAAAAAACATAATGGAATACTTTAATAAACAATTGGTTCGTTTGTGGGTTGAAGATTTGGAAATTCACGAGAATATTTTTTTTCCCCAATCAGGGGAAAAAAAAGCTTTTTTTTCTGGGTACAAATGGAATTTTAGTCATTGAGCATTCAAGTTAATGTCAGGTTTTGTATAATTTAATGTGAGCCAGAGTGCACGTGCGGTGCTGCGGATCTGACAGAGCGAGCCGTCCGCCTGCCGCAGCTTCCTCTCTGTTCACCTGCTTTGTGCGTCGACGGCGCAACAGCAGCTGTGCTGTGGAGCAGAACAAACCAGGACATGTCGCTGGTGATGGCACACAAAGCGCACTCATCCGAGTTGCTTGTGTAACACCCAAATGGTTAAAGAAAGACAAAGTTCAGAAAAAGTCGAAAGGCTCCCGAGGGTATTGCATTATTCTGCCTGAGTGTTACGATATTTAAATAACAACGGACTGTCCCGTTTCATCTCACTAACGCACAACTTTGGAGCAGAAACTTTCCTCTTGAAGTTCACTTGACAAGGTTATGCACTCATGCTAAGCAGCGGAGTTACTGTTTGGTTTAGACATGTTGGCCCGCTGCCATGTTCAAGGGGAAACACTTTTAACGTTTTTCTGTTGTAGGGAAGCGCTTCCTTGTGGGACAGCATGTATTTCTGTCCCTCTCCTTTCTTCACACAAGGTCCTGGAGATTATTTTTACAGACCAAGGGATGTTGTACTTATGCAGCGGCCAACACCCATGAACAGGAAGCCACAGTTTCTATGAAAGTCCACGAGATGGAAGCAGATAGCACAGAGGGAAAACAATATTTTGGCTAGTGCTCATTCTGCTGGCCAATTAGAGTGTGATGCCTGTGTGATTTAGCACTTCCTCTGCTTGCTTTTATGTGTCGGGGCTGCTGTATGAAACACAATGACCCCTGATTAAAGATTGAGCTGGCCCTCGGAGACCGCCTTGGCGCCATTCTTATCAGATGCCTACTTCTCAGGACACAGCAATGCAACTTGAAATCAATGGTTGTATCCGGTCTAACGTTCACTCCGACGGCAAAAATATTTAGATTTTCTTGTGAGCAAAGTGTCAGTCGTACCGAAGGTGATTTATCACACCGTTCTCATCTGAATGCCAAAATGTGTTTACAAGTTCAAATTAGTTAGGAGTATTGATTTAAAAGTGACTCAATATGTTAACAGTATGTGATTGGACAGTTCACTTGCCAGTGTAGAGTGTATTAAAGAGTTCAATAGCTAAAAAAACAACAACTATGGCCTTTTTTTGTTTTAAGGCATGTGTCGAGACATGAGACAAATTGATTGTTTATATTTTGCTCCACCCTCTCTTGGAGACATTAACTGGAAGTGGAGGCCGGATCTTGAAAGGCCGATTGAGTGCTATTAGGTCATAGTGTTAAATTGTGTAATGGAATAAGTCGGGGTTAAGTAACGCCTCCAAGAGACGCTTATGTAACTTGTATATCCGCACCGATTATGATGACAATGTTGCAGTTTCTTTCTGGTTTGGTCCTGTGATCTGCTCAACAGTCTTTTGATTTAGATGTTGCCTCCTTCCGGCTTTAATGTTGTCTGAGAAATATTGGAAGATCAAATACACGTGTTGCGAAGCTCAACTCGTGTCCAGGAGACCAAAGCTAAATATGTTTTTTAAAAACAGTCTCTTATCTCTTTGTACTTTGGAAAGATGTTTTATTTTAGTGTTTCATGTTCACCCTCTTATTTCCTCATTTTACTCCCTTTGTAGAATGTATCATTTGAACAACAAATACAGCCAGTAAGAAAACTTCAATGTATTTTCACCTTTAGGAAATACTACTTTTTATACAACCCCAATTCCAATGAAGTTGGGACATTGTGTTAAACATACATAAAAACAGAATACAATGATTTGCAAATCATGTTCAATCTATATTTAATTGAATACACAACAAAGACAAGATATGTAATGTTCATACTGATAAACTTTATTGTTTTTAGCAAATAATCATTAACTTAGACTTTTATGGCTGCAACACGTTCCAAAAAAGCTGGGACAGGGTCATGTTTACAAATGTGTTACATCACCTTTTCTTTTAGCAACATTCAATAAAGGTAAAGAGGACACTAATTGTTGAAGCTTTGTAGGTGAAATTCTTTCCCACTCTTGCTCGATGTACAGCTTCAACTGTTCAACAGTCTGGGGTCTCCGTTGTCGTATTTTACGCTCCATAATGCCCCACACATTTTCAATGGGAGACGGGTCTGGACTGCAGGCAGACCAGTCTCGGACCCGCACTCTTTTCCTACGAAGCCACGCTGTTGTAACGTGCAGAATGTGGTTTGGCATTGTCTTGCTGAAATAAGCAGGGGCGTCCATGAAAAAAGACTTTGCTTGGATGGCAGCATATGTTTCTCCAAAACCTGTATGTACCTTTCAGCATTAATGGTGCCTTCACAGCTGTGTAAGTTACCCATGCCATTAGCACTAACACAGCCCCATACCATCACAGATGCTGGCTTTTGAACTTTGTGTCCATAACAGTCCGGATGTTTCTTTTCCTCTTTGGCCCGGAGGACATGACGTCCACCATTTCCAAAAACAACTTGAAATGTGGACTCGTCGGACCACAGAACACTTTTCCACTTTGTATCAGTCCATCTTAGATAAGCTTGGGCCCAGAGAAGCCGGCGGCGTTTCTGGGTGTTGTTGCTAAATGGCTTTTTGCTTTGCATAGTAGAGTTTCAAGTTGCACTTACGGATGTAGCGCCAAACTGTATTTACTGACTTTGGTTTTCTGAAGTGTTCCTGAACCCATGTGGTGATATCCTTTACGCATTGATGTCGGTTTTTGATGCAGTGCCGCCTGAGGGATCGAAGGTCACGGGCATTCAATGTTGCTTTTCGACCTTGCCGCTGACATGCAGTGATTTCTACAGATTCTCTGAACCTTTTGATGATGATATGGACCGTAGATGATGAAATCCCTAAATTCCTTGCAATTGTAGGTTGAGGAACATTGTCCTTAAACTCTTCGACTGTTTTCTCACACACTTGTTCACAAAGAGGTGAACCTCGCCCCATCTTTGCTTGCGAATGACTGAGCAATTCAGGGAAGCTCCTTTTATACCCAATCATGGCACCCACCTGTTCCCAATTCGCCTGTTCACCTGTATGTTCCAAACAGGTGTCTGATAAGCATTCCTCAACTTTCTCAGTCTTTTTTGCCAACTGTCCCAGCTTTTTTAGAACCTGTTGAAGCCATAAAATTCCAAGTTAATGATTATTTGCTAAAAACAATGTTGATCAGTTGTCCACCGTGCCGCATAATGATTATTGTACATGAATTTTCAAATGGAATGTACAAAAAAACTTTATCGATGATGTCAAATTATCATTATTGTTATTGTCATTACTACTAAAATTGTGTTGCTCATGTGTTTGATTAATTTCTGACTTCTCAGAGAACCCAATGATGTGCCACAAATTTGTGTTGGAAAGTTTGAAATTCCTCATTCCTGTTTAAAAGAGTCAAACATCGAGAGATCTACAAAAATGGGAAAAACCTGCATTACACAGCTTCATTTTGCTGAATGTTTTTATATAACTGTGTTATGAGTAAAACAACTTTTCTGATTTGGACACATGATTTAATTATATTGGCTATCTAATAATAGTACAACATCTTGGTTTGACAGTCTAGTTCCATCAGAGCACGGGTGTCCAACTCAACCGGGGGCCAGATTCAGCCCGCTACATCAATTTATGTGGCCGCGAAAGCAAATCTTGTGCATGGACTTAATGTTTCATGTTCCAATACCACAATTGAAAATTGTCTACACTTTTAAAAATGATGAAATATTGAAATAATTTTGTTACCAATAAAAAAAATAAAAATAAATATCTCTCTAACAGCTTTTAATGACTACGGATTTCAAAACTAGTTATCTATCAATTTGTTGTGTACATGTAATATAAGGCGATCATAAATTTATATGGGTTCACAGTCATAACGGCCTTACGAGGGAAACCCTAACTACGATGTGGCCCGTGACAAAAATGATGTTGACACCCCGGCAGTAGAGCTTCTACAGTAGTTCGTCAGTACCAACATTATTGCTTACATGTTTCTTGGCCACAATTGTGGGCTCTAATGTATTGTGTACCCGTTTCAATAAATATCCTTTTAAAAATTAATGCAGAACACAGTTTAAAAATAAAATCAAACGCACGGAAATAACAGTTTTGTTGCTTTAAAAGCTGTATAGATTACTGTACTTCAAAATTACTTCACTTATCTTTGAAGCCCACTGATACCCACTGGGAGTGTTATGTCATTCCCCGCAGCCTGGTAAAAATAATTTGCAAAGAAGCTCTTTTGCAAGTTCCATAGGAATATTAAAACACACTTGACTTACATATTGTTTCAATTAGTACTTTCACATACTGTTTGAAGGATTCGCAAGCATGTTAACGGTTGTAGGTCACTTATTCAGCCTCGCAGTTATGTCTCAAAAGATGGTATTGTCACATTTTTAACTCTGCTTTGATTTTATGACGGTGTCGTTTTGGCAGCATGACCCTATTTAGACTCGGTTACAGTCACTCATCAAAATTGGCTGGCCCCATTTTGCCAGGGTGATTTTCCTCACTGTGATTATTGTTCAATGCAATCTCAGACAGCAATAACTGTATTCAGACACATTTGCCAGCTGTAATTCATAGCCAAGAACCCCCCTCTGTCACAGCTCTTTTCAAGACGCCCTCTCCTGCAGTTTTATCTCATCGTCATCCCATGTCGACACTGTGGGCAAGCATCAATAGATGCTTGTTATACCTGATGAAGGGGTGTTAATATCTTCATTGTGAACTTGTTTGATTGGCATGTCTTGCGATGCGCTACACTGTTCTTTGAGGTTAGGTCTCCCAAACTAGCTCTTTTACACTAAAATATGTTGCGAATCTTTGACAGTTTGTTCGGAAATAATTAATTACGCTTATTAGCCAATACAATTAAATATTTATTTCATACTAATGGAATTGACAACAAACCATGTGACATCGCTATCATAACTCTTTGGTCCACGGCAGCCACAAGAATGTAAACAAGACGAAGGTTCAGTTGAACATACTGCATGTATACCTTGGCAAATAGTGTAGTATTCCACAAATAGTTGGAGTTGTTGGTAAGGCAAGCAGGTGGTCAGGTAGTCATGTATTCAAATTAGTTTACTTCTAGCATAACTGGAGTTGTTCACTGAGGAAATAGTATCAAACGTAATCTTTGGATTACAAAATTATATCAAAGCTGTCAAACTATATGCAGACTCTAGACAGAATGTTGTACTTAAAAATGTTGTGAGAACAATGCAAAGGCTTTTTTATATCACGAACATCCTAGTTTTTCCATTGTAGTCTGTTGTTTCTAAAATGAGGCCATCCCATAAGTCATGGAGTGAGTGAAGACTAATGTAGTTGTCGTCATTGTTTGTCCAACACAGACATTTGACACCTCTCTAGTGTTGCAAACTGTGCGTCCACCATCTGTTGTGGGGTCAGCATTTTGTACCTGACAGCAGTCGTCTTGTTCAACAATGTTGTGGCATGTCAAGGAGAAAAATTTAGCCTTATTAACACAACTAAACACTTCCATCATCTGTACTGAATGTTGACAGGGGAGATATTTATTACATTGAAAAATATAATGCAAACACAGATAGAGATGACAAGTTGGAGTGTTGATTATTTCGGTATACATAACAAGCTAAGGGCATCCAATTTGATGACCCAAAAACTAAAAAAAAGGAACTTGCATCCTTTTAAATGGTAAGTGGGCTACACGTTTTAGTCTAGTTTCTTTTCTTTTATTGCGTTTTTTAAATAGAACTATACTATTTACGTATTACATGTTCAATCGTTTCGAGTTGGCACAACACAGACAATGTGGATTAGTTTGTTCTCTAAAGGCTCACCGATAAACACATTCTACTTTCGGATTCAAACAATTAATCTGCTTTTAAAATCATAAGCTGCTTAAAAAAATAATACCATGAAGTGTTACCTGTGAGCATCTGGGTAAATAGCATGATGATAGGGGGAGTTTACATATTTAATCAACATTATGTGTTCATACAAGTGTTGAATCAGACCATGTGTCATCTGATTTCCATGTTGATGTATTAGGACGCTGGCCAAGATAAGGTGTTAGGGAAAAAACAGTATGTTAAATTACATTATGTTTAAATGTTCTCACCGTAGCCTTGGCGAGTGATGTGGCTACAAGGTTTATTGTAGCCATGCTGATAGATTGCAAAGAGAGAGATGAATTGAGTACACTGCAGCCCTCTGTTATCTGCTTGTTGTGCTGCCCCTTCCCTTTCGCATCAGAGCAAAATTATCTCTCCAGCAGTCATTGGCATCGATAGTAATGTGTGTTTGGATAGCAAATTAGCCAAATGATTAGTCTCCTTTCTGGTTACACTTCAATATGTGACACAAAGATTTGTTTTAGATGTTTTACATTTTGGCTTGAATAAAATTAGTTTTTGCTTTATATAAGCATATTTTCATTTTTCCCTCGTGTATATTTTGTAGCCGGACCTATCAGTTGTCAAATATGTCTGAGTTGGTGTTTTTGTACTTTGGCACTGTTGCATGGAGAAAAATAGTGAAGCGTGTGATACAGTAGTCTTTTTCGTCTTGTGGCCCACATAGAAGACTTTGTTGTTTCGGAAAATGGTACATGTTCAAAGCGACTGGAGGCATTATACTTCAGATAGCCAAAGAGAATTTCAACTTTTGATATGCCTTTTTCTTCGGTTCTTGAAACACAAATTAGATGGAAGTATGGCATAACTCAGCATCTTTTAATGTTAACTACTTTTATCAACAATATATTCCGGGATTGCATAACTGTGAAGCTACCTTGTCAAGGTTCGATCTGCCCCAGTCCTTGGCCTAAAAACATGAAGTCCAAAATGTAAAAGCACATTTTCTGCTTATACAAGAGACTCAATATGTTCTGTGTGAGCACCTGCTTGATATTGACTTTTTTTTTTTTCTTTTATAAAAAGATGTTTAATCTCAAAGTTTAAAAAGGCACTTTTCTGCTACTACAGTGTGTTGGAACAACCTTGTGAAGTTTTTTTCCAGAAAACGTGTATTTATAAATCATCACTCTGTTGTCTATAAATCCATTGTGTATAAATATGTTTGGTAAGCTTTCTCTTATTTTAAATTAAATTGAAATGAGCTGTGCAGTTTCTTGAGATGTGCAGATATGGCTCTTGTATTGCTTCAGTCAGATTTTCTATAAATACATGAATAACAAATGTAATCCTTGTCACTAATGTAAGCATGATTTATTTCTGTGCAGTCCTGACCAGATCTTCCAGGTTTACATGACAGTTTATCTCCCTTTCAATCAGCACTGCCAAACCTTTTTGAGACACACTCACAACCCGAGTCGGAGACCCGAGGGTCTGAAACTCCTACTTTATCAAATTAATGAAGATATATTTTGAGGGTTGTATTCTTATTCTCAAACCTAGAATCATGGTAATTGGAAAGGATTGATATTGTTCCTGTTATGTGTGAGAACAACTAGCATTGGGATGGGTGGGATTGTTCTGGCTGGTTAAACAATTGATAATTCCCAAATAATCCTGGATCATGCCGTTGTTTTGGGAGCTTCAAGGACAAGATCTCTGGCTGTAAGGTGTTTATACTTAGCAAGAAGCAAATCCATTCTGGATCGAGAGGGATTCTCATGTCTTTTCATGAGACAGTTGCAAAGTTGCCCTATATCTATAGGGAATGGGATCATGAATATTGTGTTAACCCAGAAAAAGTTACATTCTGTGCATGCTTCCTTGTTCCCCAGATCCTTCAGCTTTTGTTGTTGCATTGGCCCATTGTATCCGAGAAGAGATCAAGGCGACCCCTGTCGGTTTTTGGATTATTTCTTTGTAAAAGTGCCACTGTAGGGGATAGACGATTCAAAGAGCAGACAGTGGATAGGGATTCTACAGGAAGTTAGTTTGCTGTACTCACTGAATTGTTTAAGTGGAGTCTTTTCTCTTAGTTTGCTCGGGCTTTCAATTGGCTCAATTGTGTATTCTTTGTTTGCTTCAACTAGGTGTGGTCCTGTAGGAAAATAACACAAGGGCTGCTTGTAGATGATTGACTTTAGTATTTTTTCCATCGAAGGACGATACGGCTGCATAAATGAAACAACATTGTTCTACTTTTTGCAGGTTATTTTGAGGGCATGTTGAAAGCCTAGCTGTCTGTTAGTGGGAATATTGCTGCGTTGTTTGAAATGCCATGTCATCCAACCTCCTTAGACAAAGACAGATTGTGGTGACTATATCAGCAGTTTTCACAATCTCTTGAAATTTGTGTTTCCATAGGAAGCCATGGACCACGAGGCTGGTCGACATTATATCCAGAATGTGCTGCAAAGAACCAATCGCCTGTGGACATCGCGGATGAACAAGCTCTGGTTTCGGACGAATACCAGGAGTTGGAGCTTGACAAATTCAACACTGAATCCTCCAACCAGACCACCATGAAAAACACTGGAAAAACAGGTCAGCACCCTGAAGTGGCTTTCTTAAGACTGTACCAGAAATGCATACTAGTAAAAAGAATAACATAGAAGCCAAACCATATGCATTTCTAAGGATTGGCAATTTATTCAAATTCACATCAACTATGGAGACACTTAACCACAAATGTGTTATTTTTTAAATATTAGATTTTTTTTTTTATGTTCTGAACTCCTTTTTTGTATTGACCCAAGTAATGCCTAATAGGAGCTGTGACATACAGTTTGTGGATGTCAACTTCACATAGTTGACCTCGTGTTCGCCTTTTGACCAAAACGAGTTGATGAGAGTCGCATCCGGGTGCTAAGTGTCAGCAGCCTTTTGCAGTAGTTTCTTTCTCCTTTATTGTATTATTTGCCCCAATTTGCCGTTTTATGTTTTTTGGTCCAAGCTGTATTGTCGGGGAGGGTTGACATTATCAGGCTTTTTATCCACTATGAGCAGCTAGCGCCATCTTCACCTCTTACATGGAGCCGGACAGTGTCTCTTCGGCGAAAAATACATCCCGAAGGAGAAATGGAGAGGGACGAGAGCCAGCACTAAAGTGAAGTCAAGTGAGAGAGAGGACGAAATGAGACTTGAGATTTGAACCGTTCTTTCCATTGATCATAATGAGGAAAGGGAGTTTACTCACCAGGGGACAAACTAATGGGTGTTAAAAAACGGCAGTTGTTTGTATACATTTAACCTTCAGCTGCATGTCACCCCGAGTGACAAGAAGGAATAAAACGCTGTACTTCCTGTATGCCATCTCTTCCTCCTCTGGGGAATCCACAACTTCGCTCAGCTTGAGACCACCAACAGGCTGCTGGCAGAACAGCAGGCGGCCAACATAAGGACGTAAAAGTTTGGTCTAAAAACAAAGGTCACTCTGCCGGAGTGTTTACACATCACCATCTGGTTTTATGTTTTTAATGAAGTATATATATTTTTTTTAATCAAAAAAGAAAGTTATTTATGTTGCTGATGATTATTGTTATTAATATTATTGTTATCTTGTTTTAATTGTTGAAATCAATAAAAAGACAAGAACTGTTAAAATAAATAAATACATTAAAGAAAATAAAAATTTGAGTTGAAATAATTGTTAAAAAGATATGCCTTAAGTTTATTTTTTAAAATGACTGTAGTCCTAGCTGCTCTTCAAGTAGGCTGTTCCACAGGCGAGGAACGCAATAATTAAAAGCGGTTTTTGTTCTAATTTTAGGAATTGTTAAAAGGCCTCTATCTGAATATCTGAGAGAGGTCTGGAGGGGTCATAGTTTAAAAGCAGATCAGATAAATAGGGCTCGCTATGGCTGTTAAGCGTTAAAAAAAAACAGTTAAAGAATCTTGAAATTGTGTTTTAGTTGTGGTTGTTTTTTTTAAAGTGCTCTTAATAAAGTTGGGTTTAGTTGAGTTGAGGCTGAATAAACAGCACCCCTGGTAATTGTAGCTAATGTATGAGCGCACTTATTATTTGCACACAATTGACTGGATTCTTAAAAATCAATTAACTGATCATTACGCCCATTCCTAATTCTTTCAGATTAGGTGATAGATTATTTTTTAAACCACACGATGTGTCGATGATATATATACTGTACAAAGAAGTCACATGACAGGACAATTACATTTCAATTTGCAAGAAAAATATCAGAATCGAATATTACATCTAAATGTCTGTCCTATAAACATAGCACGACTGCTTTTGTGTGCCTCCAAAGCCAAAATTTAAAACATTTACTGTTTCACTGAAGCGAGAAACAATCACCTCCAATTGTAATCCCTTGTTATTCTTGTAAATCTCTTTATAAACACAAGTCCAGCCTCTCGTGTCGTCCTTTTTACAGCCTCCATGCATCATGTACAGGCACATTTTGAAGCTCATGCCAATACAACTTGAAGACACCAACGCCACAGTCCCCTCTTGCGTCACTAAATCCGTGGACCAGTAGTGTGAAAGCCCTGACCTGAATTGATGGCTATTGGCACTGTCTCTGAGAGTGGTGTCATTTTTTTGCATTTGATCATAATGAGAGTTGTTAGCCTCCATGACAACCAAGGCCACTGGGACAGCTGAGCGGTAATTTGGGCTGCTTATTTACACAGATGGAAATAACACAGCTTTTTAACACTTGCCTCGCCAAGGGATTTTTAGACTGCTTGGCACTGCAAATTCTGAAAACAGTTTTGTGGCGAAATATTTCCGTGGAAATGGTTTGTGTTTACATGAATGTGTTCTAAATTCTTCTTCTCTGCTGTTTTAACTATACTTTTATTTAATGTTTTTTTTTCTTTGTTTTAAATGTTTATTAACTGTTTTTTTCCTTTGTTTTTAAATGCTTGTAATCATGTAAACACATTGAGTTACCTTGCGTATGAAATGCGCTATATAAATAAATTTGCTTTGCTTTGCTTTGCTTCACTCCTCGAATTAAGGTTTATGTAAGCTACTGTAGCATTATTATTTCGCTGGAGGAAGTAAAAGAAGGTCAGTTGCTTTCTGAATAAGTTTTATATTTCTTGTTCAGACAAATGATTATTATTATTTTTTCCGGAAGAGAGAAATTCTCTTACCTTCCTGGAGTGATGTTTAAAAACAGCTGGTTGGGTGCTTTCTGAATATTTAATTATTCAAAAATGATAGCATTTTTTCCCCACAAATTAATACCTCCCAGGTGACATTAATAAAATGTCTTGTCATATTTTGATCAAAGTGCTCCAAGAATCAGGAATTACAGTACATTACAGTACCCCCCCCCCTCCTTGTTAGGGGCCCCCCTCTGCACATGCTGTGCCACCAGTGTTGCCACAGTTACCTTGAAAAAGTAACTTAGTTACTTTACTGATTACTTGATTTCAAAAGGAACTAAGTTAGAAAAAAAAAACTTTTTAGTTACTTTCAGCAGCTGCCAAGTGGTAGGAATATCACTTATCCACAGTACCAAAAAAGCATTAGCTTAACTGTACCCATTGGTAATGTACGCCAAACAAGGTACAGTTACATCAACATGAACCAATAACTTAAATATTAGTGTAGTTGAAGCCACATTAAATTAGCAACTTAGTGCAGACTTGATATGACAACACAGTACAGTAAATACCTGAACGTAGCATACCTTTCTCACTACACTTCTCTAAAGACTCTTAACTGATAGAAGGATGGATGCCGATTGTGGTCCATGAAAGCAATTGTGTGCGTGCGTTTGTGCGCGCGTTTATGTAAACGTGAAAGTGAGTGGCGGTTTGATATTGGGGGCAAACAAACAAACACTCACACACCATTGCTCCCACCATTGTAATTTTAATGCAAAGAGCGAGAAAAGGTGACAAGATTACGCAACTGTTTAACTAGCAAACCTGTGGGTGATTGACTGGGGGAGAAGCACTTTCTTACGTGACGTCAGCCATGCACCGCGTTAAACCAGGTCGCAGTCCCGACTGCAATGAAGTTGAAAGTTCTCACTTTTCATTGTAAATATTGAAGATTAGTATTATAAGTCCTTCAGTGAGACAGTCCTTAACCTCCATGACCGATTTATGACGTGCACTTCGGTATGACTCACAATGCATTGCACACTTAACACACCAGTAAAGCTGTATTCTTTATGTGTAAATAAAAAAAGTAACAACAATGAAATACACTTTTTACAAAGGCAAAAAGTGAAATCGTGCATTTCTTTGCACTTTTATGGTACTGCACTGTCACTCTGCATTGTACAATCAGCAATCACCTCCCAATCCCTTTCTTCCCATTATTTAGAAATCAGCAGTCTGCGTGAACGGTTAAATGCTGTTGAATGGCTAGACTGGGAGTTTTTGAGTCAGTACTTGGTGAGAAACATTGACGACTCAAAAGTAACTATTGCTGGTTAGAAAAAGTAACTGTAGTCTGATTACTCTCCTGTGGAAAGTAAGTAAGTTACTTTGCTCCTTACTCAGAATGGCAGAATTTTTAAGTTTAATTTATAACGCGTTATCGGTATCACTGTGTGCCACCAAGAATATGGTTTTGCGTTACCATTTTGCAGCATGGCTCAGGTGGTTGAGTGGTTGTGGATTCCATCCTGAGCCCCTGTGACCATGCCCAAGTGTCCTTGAGCAAGATATTGCTCTTGTCATCAGTAGGTAAATGGGGAAGCAGCATTAAAGTGCTTTAATTGTCTTGAAGGTGGAGAAGCGCGATACAAGTGAAATCCCATTTGCCCTGTTTTCCATGGCGACCAGCTGAGGATTTTGAGGGTGGCTCCTCCTTCAGCTCAAGCCTCAGATGATTTGAGCCCAAATCTGTATTTTATTAAAAAAAAAAAAAAACTGAGTGCAAAGTGTACCCGAGGCCGAGTGAGTAAAGGCACAGCTGTTTATGACGCAGCCGCCAAAAATTACACTCAATTAGTGTGCGGAGCCGTACATGTGGTGAGGACAAATCGCCAAACACAAACATTCCTAATATTACAGTTATATTCTTTTACACATCAGTTCGTCCATTGCAAACCTACTTTTCATTAAAAAGTAGACGGCACATACAGGCCTTAAGACTTTTTATGCGATTTCAAAAGTCGATACTGTAATCAAGAAGTCAGTCTTGAAAGTTCCCTGCCATTGATTTCCCGATGCTCCCATGTGACGGCTTTGAGATCAAACTGATTGGCCGCCAGTCAGAGTGCTCCTCAACAAAAACATTTCTGAGTCAAATTTCAAACAACTTTGCACCAAATTCACAGCGGATCGGATGGCCCCAGAGACATTTGCATTGATCAAGAATTTACTTTCACACATACTCGCCTTCTTTCGCAGGCTGTGATTCAAGGTCTTTTTGGCTTAGCTTCTAATTCCCGCTCTGCTGTTGGAGGGTTCAAACACACCCGGTAGCGCATTTCTAATGAAACTCCCAGGGCCAGCAAGCTCTGCCACTCCTTGATTTTCCTCGTGTTGAGCACAGGATTACAGCGCTTTGACAGCAGCGGTAGAGGGGATTTATCATCTCTGTCAATATTTATGCATCTTTGCAAATGAGTTGCACAATTACGTTTGCGTGATTGGCGGGCCCTCCCCTTGCAGCCTGACCCCCATGCTTTGATTCTTGGAAAATCTCCCACATCTAAAACCCTTTTCTTTGTGAGCTCTACCATAATCTCAAGCAGCACTGGCACGTTAATGCTGGCAGATTTCTTTGGAGCCTTGCGACAGGGGCTCAGCTCATCACTCATCACCTGATGCTCTTCTCTGCTCTTCACTCCTACTTTTCCCTGAATGTCACCGTTTTTCAAATGCTTCCCTGCTTTCCATCATGGGTTGATCCGTTTCATTTATGATGATTTTTACCTAGTCTCTGCACAGCATGTTCTTACTCTCGTCTGTATTGACTTGGGGTCTGTGTGTGCCTTTGTGATATGATTACAAGTGGGCCGAGAAGCTGTCTAAATCCCTCCCGTAACAGGGGATCAGCCGACACAACACAAGGCCTAATCTGGCTAATGATATCATGTGCTGACAAACTAAAGGGCTTTAGATACAGAAATGCTTTTATTACCGTCTTAATAAAACCACAAAGGATTTTTTTGTGAATGTATTTTATTTCCGAAAGAAGACAGCATCATTCTATATATAATGGTGAAACCATATTGAATGCTGGTATCATTCCATCTGACTGACCTCACAGAAATAGCATAACTTTTTTTTTTTTTTTTAACTCAATACTGACATTACATTTTTTTATTTCAAATTGTTTAACCAGGAAAGCCTCACTAAGATTAAAAAATCTCCTTTACAAGAGGGTCCTGGTCCTGGAGAACAAGTAGTCTTGGAACAATGACAGCATACAAACAAGCAAGCAATACAAAATAAATAAAAAGGCATATCAACATATCCAGTGAAATTGGCAACACAATAAACTTATTAAATTATCAATTTTTTTTCCCTTTCACAATGTTCAAGACAATTATTCTATAATCTTTCAATATTAATATATATTATATATATGAATATATATATATTTTTTTATTTGAACAAAAGCAACTATTACAACAGCACATTAAGGCTTCCACTATCAAACATTTTTGAAATTGCTTTTTCTATCTACCATTTCATTAATTAATCAGAACAGTTAAGAAAAATCACACAAGAGTGAGTGATGGTTTTCCCAACCAACCTTTTTGAAACTGAGAGCTACTTGTTGGGTATTGATTAATGCGAAGGGCCACAACTTTGATATACACTTTTGAGGCTGCTTCAGGTTCAGTTACATATCAGTTACCGGTTATTCATACTGCGGCTGAAAAATAACGATTATTTTTGTAATAGATTAAACTGACATTTTTTTCCATACTGATTATGATTCAGTTACAGGTTTGGTTGGTAGGATGTTAGAAAATAAGGAAAAATGTTGATAATTGTTTTCCACGTTAAAAGCAGACGTTTGCAAATGTCTTATTTTGATTAAACACAAAACTGCTTTCATGAAGGACTACAGAACTCAGAGAATATTTACAATCGAAAGTCTGAAATCAAAGAATTTGCTCATCTGTTAAACATTGACTTTTAACGACTAATCAATTATCAAAATCGATGTAAATTAATTTGATGATAGATTAGTTGTTGATTAATCGATTAATTGTGACACCTGTACAATACACCGATGGATCATGCATAAACACAAAATGATTACAAATGCCATAAATAGTGAACAATCTCCAGGATTTTGCTCAGACAAAATGTTCTTTTAATGCTTTATTTTTCATTTATAATCTTTCAATTTGGTGATGTCTTTGCTACCCATAGTTGCTGTTCTTCTGAAGGACGACTACTTTGTGCGAGGTGCTGGGCTACCAGGCCGCTTTAAGGCCGAGAAGATGGAGTTTCACTGGGGCCAGAGTAATGCATCAGCGGGCTCAGAGCACAGCATCAACGGCAGACGGTTTCCCGTTGAGGTAAAGCATCCTGTCAACATGCTACCATGACAAATATACAACCCCGTGAGGAAGGGTCAAGAGACTCGGCAAATTACTGTGGTGCTTAGAATAGATAGATGACATACAGTAATTGCCAAATTCATTTATTAATGTTTTTTGTGCTCTCTCTGAAACGCCCAAAGATGCCTCCAAACCCCCGTCTAAATAGGAAACTAGTACAATAATTGGTGTGAAGGAAGTATGTTGAAGTGATACATCTCAACTGAGAGACAGACTTTGTATGTCGGGAAGGAGCTACATTTAGCCGGGGGTTGTTAGTGTAAGTTACGGAAAGTCTTGGTATGTGAATTTTAAAAAAAATCTAATCATCTTGAAAGCCAATTATTTTTAAGGGTGTAGTTGTAAAATGTTTTTCAAATGATTAGTATGTTTATGGTTTAAACTATTACCATTGGCAATTATAAACATTTTGGGGGTGTCAATTAGTTGCGTTTTTCTCGCTGTTCATTGCAAGGCTCCGGTCCCTGTCCCCTGCACATAGTGGGGGATTACTGCACTTATAGTGACCATTAACATGTTCTTCAGTTAACAGCCTTTGTGACATAAATATACTGTATGTCGAACAATTGAAGATTGAAGGCCAAAATAATTGATGAATTACAAATTATGTCGATTGTGTATAATTTAGTTGCAATTTCGTTAAAATTAAGTTCACTAATTAACTGCAACCAACTGAGGTGCAGCTGTTGATTCCGGTTCAACATGGCGTCAGTCCTATAGGAAAGTCTTATCCGGCGTAATAAAACAGTGGCACCAAAACAGGCGGCACGGTAACTGGTTAGAGCGTCAGCCTCACAGTTCTGAGGACCAGAGTTCAAACCCTGGCCCCGCCTGTGTGGAGTTTGCATGTTCTCCCTGTGCCTGTGTGGGTTTTCTCTGGGCTCTCCGGTTTCCTCCCACATCCCAAAAACATGCATGCTAGGTTAATTGAAAACTCTAAATTGCCCGTAGGTGTGCATGTGCCCTGCGATTGGCTGGCAACCAGTTCAGGGTGTACACTAGGGTGTACGCGACCCTAGTGAGGAGAAGCGGCTCAGAAATGGATCGATGGATGGATGGCACCAAAACAGAATGTCAGAACATTCCAAAGGAGAAGCAAAAAAAAAGTCAGTGAGGCTCATACAGATCTTTTTTTTTTGCAATTATGATTGCTAAGTTACTACCATGTAATTCTCTTACTCTTTATTACCTCTGCAGAGCAAATGTTCTTTTTGTCATTTGTCTATTGGATAAAACTTTGGAGTGCAGCATGAAACGAGGAAGTGCAAATTAAATCAGGGAATTTGCTGAAGCATTGTAAACATTGCATGCCAGTTGTTTACACTAATGCATGAATACTCATGTCAAACGTAAGCTGTATTCACCAGGTGAGAATCTATAAGGCTATAAAACTTTTTGCTGATCCTTGTTAGTATTATTTAGCCTCAGTGGAGGTTTGTACTCTACGGATAGCCTTTCTACTGCTTTTAATTGAATACCACAAATTCCACTTCATTATCATTTCATTGAGTTGTTAGAGGTAGAGGTTTTCTGTTGAAACCGAATAGGGTGAAAGGGACATTGATTACCAATCTGGAAATGCCTTTTTTGTTGTTGTTGTACTTTTAATATGACAGATACAAAGGGACAATAGACTTCAAGTATTTAAGGAAAGGACAAAAAACTCCTACTCCAATAGAATGAACAATAAAATAGGTTTTCTGTCTGAAACCATTGCAGATGGATTATCAACTGTTTTTATTTTATTTATTTATTTTTTTGCATTTACAATGCATTTCCTATTCCAATGAATTCAAGTTTTATATCTTATTTTACAATACTTAAACAAAATATTGCTTCAATAATTTATTCTAAAAAAAAATACATGAACGCACTTGTTTCTGTGTGTCCCTTTCGTCTGCAGATGCATAGCTCGAGTCCTTGCGTGCATCTTTCTTTGGCGTCACTGCACACACCGCTTTTGATCCTGAATGCCTCTATAATTAGAATAATTTTTGCATTGCCATTTTGTGTTCAGCGTGCTGAGATTGTATACAGCGCAGCTCTTTTGATCATGTGCCTCCAAATAAGTGGATGCGCAGCTGTTAGAAAAAGCTAAAATGATCATAAATTAGATACTTAATTTCAAATATACTTTTTGCCACATGGCATTTTTTCTTCGATGAGCATTTTTGCTCGATGGAGATGGGCTTGAAAGAATGATGCATGTTTAATGTGAAACTCATATTTTACCTTTTATCAGGTTCATAATGTGCAGCTATGTTAAATAACCTCGTTTATTTTGTTATCATGCACTCCATGTCCGTAAAATGCAGTACTTAGTTGGACATTAAAAAAGCCATCAAATTACAGGCACTGATAGCAAGAACAACAAAAATTTTTTAATTAATATGTATTCCATTTAAAGTAATTGATGAGACATATCTGTGCGTTTCTGAAAAAGAACTGAACCACATCAGTTGCATCTGTAAATTAACGTGCATAGGTGTATATCAGTTTACTGCATACTAGAATTGGAAGAAGGAAAGCTCTGCATTATGTACTACTGGCGTGGCCTCCTCAGCGAGGGCCACATTCATATGTTGAGAATGCATACCAAAGAATATGCAAAGATTGCCACCTCGAGTGTGACTTTGTGTCTAATTGATTCCCTTATCATAAAATACTGTAGGAAGAAGGCCCACTTTTAAAATGAAGAAGAAAAAAAAAAGATGATCTGATTGAACACAAAATTAATTCCAAAATACCTGTCAGATTCCAGTTTCACTGTGTTACATTGAAAGTTATCTGAATGAACAAATGGACAAGTAAGAGCAGTCACAGTTGTGGTTAGAAAAATGTAAATTCGTCATTGCTGTTCAAAAGAGGAAGCTGTCGATGGCGAGTTGCATTGTGTCTTAGTAGTAAGCTTAATATTTTATGCACTGCATATGTTTTGTACTTCTTGGCTAAATATGTCCTTCGATGTTGAGTTCCAGGGCTCCTATCCACAGCCACCTCCAGCCCTGAGTTGCATATCTCATACTGTAAAAAAGCCATCTCTTCCACCCCAAGCATTAAAGCATATGTACATTCATCCACTGTGTTCTGTGGGAAAGACAAATTGTGTCGCTGTATTATATGGACCCTGCTGGCTTTTGGAACATGCTCATGTAGTAAAGTAAACAAAAGGGCTGCTTGGCTGGTGGCTCCTGAGCTTGACATTAATATACGCACACAGGCTCTTACATGAGAATGGAGTGGACAAATCGATAGACGGCCCACCTGTTTGCTCAAACAGCACAATGAAAAATGAATCGGTTGATTTGTTTTTCCCCGAGGGTTCCATTGGGAGATCTTTTCATATAATATACTGTATTAACGTGTCATGTAGGTTCGAATAATTTTTACATAGATTGCAACTTGCAGCTCAGAAATGTACTTGCTTGCTCATACAGTATATTCTGTTTGTATATCATACGTATAAGTGTAATGTGAACTACTGTGAATGTATTTCAAAAGTCATGCATTAAAAGTCGAGGTGGAATTACAATAAGTGTGTCTTTGACAGGTTATCAACATCCATCACAGTAGCACAAGACTGATTGTGTTTTTATGAGTTGGGTATTTTGCATTTGTAATATGTTGCTTGACAACTACGATGTTCTCCCCGTGCCTGTGTGGGTTTTTTCCGGGTACTCCGGTTTACTCCCACATCCCCAAAACATGCATGCTAGGTTAATTGAAGACTTTAAATTGCCCGTAGTTGTCAATGTGAGTGCAAATGTGCCCTCCGATTGGCTGGCGACCAGTTCAGGGTGTACCCCGCCTCTCGTCCGAAGATAGTTGGGATAGGCTCCAGCACGCCCGCGACCCTTGTGAGAATAAGCGGTACGGAAGATGAATGAATGTATACCTTCAATTCAAACGCTAATCTCACAAGTCTTTGAAGTCACTTTATACATATGTTTTATGTAGTATACTGTCAAGGGGAAAATCTTAACCCTTAATAGACAAGAGACAGGACGAGCTCTTTGAGAATAATAAGAGATACAATTTAATAAAGACTTACCTCCAACTAGACAGAATAGACTAAGAACTATTTCTCCTTAGGTGACTTTATACTATACACACACAGACCGTTATCATCTTCCTCATGCAAGTGCCGGCCCCCAACCTCACACATGTTGCAGTGTCTCACGCAAAGTTATAATACACTGTGAGAGTGAAATGAATACGGTCTGGTTTCTTATCCTCACACTAAAACATAAATTATGTGAGGTTGTAATTAAGTTGGAAAACATTTTATAAGCATATATAATATCCAAATTATTGTACATGTAGCAGGCTGTAGCTGCTGTAATATTCTTCGGTTTGTTACCTTTTATCATCTTGTATAGTGCGATAGGACAGTCACAAATGTGTTAACATCTTTACTTGGGGATAGGTGTAATTGTCAAATCCGTCCCAATTAATGGTACATGTGAACCCCCGTCTTAGACCTCTTTTTTCCCCCCCTCAATAAATTCAAATCCACAGATTTGGTAGCATTCTAACCGACCAATCTAATCAATTATAATCATCCCTACTCCTCAGTATAGTTGTAATAGCATGTAATCCTATTATTGTTGGTTAGCCTTTTATGTTATTCATGTAAAGTAATTTAACGTTGGTGTAACTGAATGTACAGTAGACTGTGACACTCAATTCTTTTTGAAAATTGAAGCCACTGCACTGGCCAGTTGGAAGCAAAGTGGGATACTTGCGTGGGATTGAAGTGAAAGAATCATACTGCGTTTAAGACAAAAACATTTACCAACAAACAGCTCTGGTAGCAAAAGTTGCAAAGAATCTGAGACCTTGCCTCCCACACACTTATTTTTTATTGTCTTGTTCTCGTGCCTCAATACCTCGCTATCATGGGAAATGATGCCAAGCATGAGGAGCTTTTCATCCATTTCCTCTTACATTGGAATGTAGAATGTGCCTTTGCACACACTTTGAGCTGAGGGAATGTGAGGGGGGAGATGGCCAAATTTAGACCAAAGAATAACTCATAAAATGTGGACATCACGTACTGTTCCATGGAGTGAAGGAGAGAACTAGAGGTAAATAATTGTGCTCATTTTTTTATAGCTTTCAGTTTTGCACCTTTTCTCACTGGCTCCATGGAAGTTGCAATTTGTTATGACTCTTGTAAAGATACATATTCTTCTTCTCGTTGCTGGAGTGTGTTGAATGCACTGATGAATGCAAGCAAACATGCCAAAATTGTGTCAGTTCGGTTAGACCACCTTTCTGTGCAGCTTCATATCAACAAGTCAAGTTGAACAGGAGATTAGCATCAGATCTTGAAGACGCAGGGCGAAATGAAGCATGCAGTCACCCAAGTGAAGTGGAGTGCTTTTAGCAACATTTACTTTTAGGGCCTGTTATGAAAGCGTTTTGTAATTGAATACCCTATTTTCCAAAGTACGCTGTTAACAAGTGTGGGTCACAAAAGCCTATCTCTCTGGCCAAATGAAAACCCAAGGGGCCCCATTTAATTGTGTGATGTAGTTAATAAGATGTGACAGCTAAAGAATAGCTAGCGCTCCTTATTGCAGCATTCCCAGACAACACTTGCACTTAAGGCTGTAGTTAAAGCAACTGATGTAAATCATCTGAATTTGGTTATTCCCTTATTGTCCTCTGCCTCGTTTACGCAAACATGGTTTAAAATGAATTTTTACACTCATGTCTCATACTTTTTGCATGTTGTCAGCACAGCCACTTGCTGCACGGGAACTCTCAAAGTTTTCCTTTGATAGCCATGCCCTTAAATTAAGTCAACATCTAGGACCTTTTTGTTATTGGCAATTAAATTGGTTCAGTGACATGAAAGGCTTTTTCAAATTAAAGAGTCTGTAGACTATGATGATGGATAGGTCCAATTACTACCTTTAGAATCCTTTGCTGATTTTCATCATCACGTCATTATGTGTCTGCTTGGAAATGAAAGCAATCAAATTCTTTTTGATAGCAAATGGAGGCTTGACGGCTGTACACTTTCTATGATGGTTTTCACATTATAGCCACACTTTTTAAGCTTTGTTGTAGAACCAGAAACAGTGTTGCGGGTGATTTAAGGTAATTGGGAGCACTGATGAGAAGCGTTTTATTCTCTTAGATCTCCTTACAGGAAAAGAGCACATTCCTACGGTCTTGCCTGTCTCTGTAAGCACTGTAGCCCTGAGGAACGGGACATGGCATCCTTCTTAAGCATCCTCCCCCAGTGGGAGAACACAAAAAGAAATGGCACACATTATAGGAGATTTATGGGAGTGATAAATACAGGGTGTATTTATCACTCCCATAAATCTTTTATACCCCTAAAAAAAAGAGCCTTTCATCAGCTTCCCAGCAGTGTGTAGTGTGTGCGAGGAGAGATTTATGAGAGGACAGTTAGTTCTCCTTGTCCACTCCTCAAGCGATGTATCCTCTGTCTCCCATCCCAGATGCAGATCTACCTTTACAATTCCGATGACTTTGACAGCCTCAGCGCAGCTATCAAGGAGAGACGCATCATTGCCGCCATGTCGGTCTTCTTTGAGGTAAAGTATCAACAAGAGCACAACACGCATAACACAAAAAGCTTGTCTTCTTCTTGTAATAAACAACCACGTGCCGAGAGGAAAGAACGCAAAATCTGTGTCCCAATTTTGGGACTGCATCCTTGGGAGGTTGCATTTGAGTGGTGCCTTCTTCTCTGTAACATAGTGTCATAAGGGTAATTGTGCCAATATGAAGCGTAGGCTAGGCACTCCCATTTAACAAGGGTTGGCACAGCTTTAAGAGCTACCTCCGTAAATTGCATTGGTTGGATCCTCAGAAGGCTGCAGCCCATGAATTGGGGCACTGTGAAAATGCTGGATGTCCTCACGTGTCTTTACGGTATCGCATTGTTCTTTGTTAAATATCTTGGCGGTAACACTTTTTAGTTGACGAAGCTCTCGCCTTCACTTCTACATGTCTGTTTCCCAACCTTTATTGAGACACGGCACCCATTTTTCATGAGAAAATCTAACAGCACACTCCTAAAAAAAATTTGCATAAAAAGTATGAATACAGAAATAATGGCAGTCTCGTCTCAATTTACTCACAAGTTCACTTAGTGTTAAATCTGAACCTGTTCAATTGAACACAAGGCTGATGTACTCACAGGGTGTTCTGGCTTACAACACTAGGGTTGTTGTATGAATGGCAAAAGGTGGATTCATTGGTTGGTTGTACCTTACCTTCTGCAATCTGATGGAAGATTACATTTTTCTCCTTGTCACTATATGTCACTTCAATAGATAGATGGGGGGGGGGGGGGGGGGGGAAGATATTTTTAATAGTGAATAACAATTATTGGACAAATCAAATGAAATTTCCCGCAGCCCCGTGGATGGGAATGACTGTACACTTAAGCTTGTTCAGGGTTTACCATTCCAAACTGCACTCTGGCGAACTTAACTCAAGTCCTGATGTCCTATTGTTTTTTGAATTGTGAGTTAACCAATACATAGAGTCAACTAATCGACAAAAGAAAATTGGGTAAATATAAAATAAAATGCTGCCGTGTTTCTGAAGAAAATTGTCATCCCAGCGATTTGTTGGTGACTTACTGAGATGCTATAAATTGTTCCCTGAAGGTCTGAGCACACCGGCTCTTGATATATAACAGGGGCCCTAATTTCTACTTACTGTAAAAACACCCCAGAGATTTATGTACCTTGGAAAAGCATTGACCAGGACTGACAGCTTCAGGGTCTACGGTGGTGTTCCACACTAATTTCTATTAGCAGTATTTGTGCAATTGATGGTAGGTGATCAATGTGCACTAACGTTACGCTTAATGGCACACAGACAAGGGCGGGGGGGTGGGGGGGTGTTGGAATGGGGACACAGGTGTTTTGAACGTGGGTCTACTATCAGACAGTGATGGACCGTGTGTGTCGCCAGACCTAAATGCCTCTGTTGCGTCCTGACAGTCCTATTGCTTACTGCCATTAGCACCCCTGTACACAATCCGCTGAGTAGCATTTCACACAACAAGGGGTTTTAGTGTACATACACACACACACACACACACATACATGCACATTGCCTCAGATTTACCATTTCTAATCAATGAGAGGAGTCTTCTTGAGCTCCCCAAAGGCCTATTAATGGCCTCTATGGTGTGTGTATTATCCACATTCAGCATTCACTTTCATGTAATTATTCTCTTCAGACTGACCTGAATTAATGTTAAGCATGGGAAGATCGTTCCCTTCTTCCCGGCATTTTTTTTTGGGGGTCTATTCTCATCGCCCTATGTAGGACATAGATAATGTGGCACAAAGTGCATCTGAGCACTTATGGCCAGATTTTGTGACCATAAAAAGAGTGCATCACGAAATTGAACGGTGTTTTTCCTCACAAGAGTTCCTGTTCCAACACACTAGTAGAATTACCAAAGTCACATTGGATATCAACAACCAAAGAAGCCCCATAAAACCCATAAAATCATCAGACGTCTGTCTCCAAGGATACATTGTTAAGCCCAAAAATATTCATACCCTTCAGTTAAAGTGAATTTTTAATGATGACACAAGAAAGTGGCACGAGACTGCAGATACTAGGGATCCTATAAAACTGTGATTCTCAACTGGTGTGTCAGGACCAAAAAGTGCATCGTGGACAGCTTTTAAAAAATTTTAAGGGGTCCTTGGTTCATGATGGTACTGACTTTCGACTTACTGTTATTTATTTGATTCTTTTGTATTCATGGTTTTTCATACAAATACTGCATTTATTGTAATTGTGACTTTACTGCTGTGCAACTGTAGCTTAGTAACCGACTATGACGCTTAACAACCAATGTACAAATTTGTTGGAGGAGGACTCCATTGTAAACTGAGGATCACGTGGACAGTGAATTATTTAACGTGCATCCCAGGTCGGACTTTCCTTTTATTTGGAAAATAAGATTATTTTAATAGGCATTCGTCAGCAAGGTAATAAAATATGTATTCGTACATGGAACATATTAGGTAAAGGACTTTCCTAAAAATAAGAGTTCAGTGCCAAGATACAAGTGATATCTTGTGCAATTGTGATGTGTAATTTTACTCTATATATGTTCATATTGTTGCCATGTTAATCTACGGTTTCTTAAGGTACTCTGAAAGGCACTTTGAACATGTATGATATAATTGTTTTCAAAGGCTATTTTTGAACAAAAATGTTCATTGTTGTTCCTTACCTCTATAAAAGTGGGTCGCGACTGAGTGATAATTGGAAAATGTTGGTCACAGGGAGATACAAATTTCCACTTTCCCATAATCAGGGATGTCAGACTTCAAACAAATCAAATATTTTTCTCTACGTTCTTCCCAACTCTGTTGCAGAAGTTCCCATAATTGTGTGGCACTTGTATTTAAACTTTTTTTTTTTTTTTTGCTTTCACTCTTCTAATTAATCCCAAACCACTACGATGGAGTTTAAGTATAATTGTAAAAGCTAACATTATTTTTCATTTGTGGGTAACCTTACCCGTTTTCTTTTAATATCTGGCAGTTCACCACATACCACCGTATAATTTTAAATTATTCATTGGACTTGAACTGCTTGACTTGATTTATTAAAAAAAAAAAAAAAAAAAAAAAAAAAAAAAAAAAGGTAAAATCGGGGTGTTATAAAACTATTGACTGGTAGTGTCTATATACTGAATGTAGACAGAGATTTACTTTATATATTTAACCTCTTTTATCTAGGTAAGGCAACTGAGAACAGATTATCATTTGTAATGCTGACCTGGATGCAGACAGCAGAGTAAAACAAAGGAAAATAAAAGCAATTATGGATGGATGGATAGATTGACTGATTGATTGATGGAATATTTCCAAGTAATCAACTGGACTGAAGCTCATTACTGTTTATTGATATTTATTGATTTTGGGTAGAAAATTGCTGGTCGTCTTTGTCTTGAATATCCCTATTGATTAGTTTTCTCACATTTCATGGATTCAACTCATTCTTTTGGGTCTCACAATGAAAGTTTTTTGACGTTTTGTAATGATATTGTCTAAGGGAAAAATATATTGTTTGAATATTTGTTTTGTGATTTTTAATAAATGTTGCCATGCTGTCTCTACCATCTGTTATTGTCCTGGTGTTGTTATCATTTATAATCTCCTGCGTCTGAACATTTCTTGCAGCTCGGGCAAAAAGATAACCCAGCTGTAGAACCCATCATCCAAGGCTTAAAAGGAGTAGTACATCATGGTAAGTAATTAAGACTTAAAAAAAAACAACACCATTATACTTCATATGCAACACTCATCCACCTCCAGAGAAAGAAAGACTGCTTCTCTTATTTTCAGCTGCTCAGATATTTGCCCTCATATTTAGAATTCCAAATTAGACCGTGAAAACAAGATTTGAGCAACGATTAACATCAAAAGGAGGCAAAAATCTTTGCAATACCGCCTCTGCTTTTGCTGCTGTGCCTTCCACCGATCGAGTCCTCCACGGAGCTGCACATGCAGAGGTGGAACTATTTATTACATACAGGCTTCAATTAATGAGCACTCAGCTCACTTGTACACGTTTATTTTTTCATAAACGGTGCCTCCTGCAAAGGCTGATATTCACAGTTAACGATTCATGGCTTAAGTTGCCTTGAATGGTACTATAAAGTACCCTTAAATTATTGCTTCTCTGTCAGCTTTGCTGTATGCATGAATTACGAAGACCACAAGCAGATGTGTTAGAATGACGTTCTTCACAGCAGCCAGGTGTGATTTGTTCCCATTGACACACATGACTTGTTTTACAACATGCCGCTGATTGTCTTTGTGTGGGTACAATTGTACACCAACAAGGACGCGTGTACACGGATAAGCACATGCCAAGTAATTGTTGCTAGAGTCAGTCTCTACTCAATATAATATTGTACCCAACAATGGACTTTGAGTGTAGTTATTTTCACCTAAATAGACCTTTAGTTTTGTTCTTAAAATAAACAAGTACACAGCAAACTAGCACACACACGGGATAAAATAACTTTTATAAAAGCTTGAGCAAGTTGTCTTCAGAATCAGTTATGGTTGTATTTGTTCCAATGAAATTTAAACACTTAAAACTCCATCCAAGTACCATATTTTCATGACCATAGGGCGCACCGTATTAAAAGGCGCAGTCTCAGTTACGGGGGCTATTTCTGTATTTAACACATACATAAGGCACACCGTATTATTGGGCGCAGGCATGGTAAAACATACACTAGCTTAAAACATACGGTAGCATGCATGCACGCTAAAACAGTTTTTAAAAATACAGCGGGAGCAAAACTGAGTTCGGTTGTACTTTATTGAAGTATTTAACAATGTACTCACGTTATTTTTTTGATAAATCCTCATACACAAATGCATCAAAGTCCTCATTTTCTGTATCCGAAATGAACAAACAAGTTCTCCATCAAACATGCCATGCCATTGTCTGAGTCAGTCTCGTTGGCGGGGGGCTGTTCAGCAATGATGCCGGCTTTCGCGAAAGCTCGAACAACAGTGCAAGCAGACACGCGTTAGCCCAGGCATCCACAATCCATTCACATATGGTGGCATAACTCGCCCGCCGTTGCCTCACAGTCTTAGTTGCACTTGGTTTTTCACAGCGCAGAGATGGGTGCGCACGGAGTCACAGATCAACAGGGACGGTGATGTGTGGAAAAAGCATCCGGTCTCTTTCGGTACATCTCACTCAGCCACTCTCTCATTTTCTCCTCGTCCATCCACCCCTTTTGATTGGCCTTAACGATGACTTCGGCTGGAAACCTTTCTTTAGGCAGCGTCTTAAAAATCACCATAGGTGGCAGTTTCTGTCCATTACCATGGCAATGAAGCACAACAGTAAAAGCCGACTTCTCGTGCCCCGTTGTGCGTATCGCTACCGTTGTGGTCCCGTTCTTCTCTACAGTGCGGTTCACCGGGATGTCGAAAGTGAGCGAAAGTGAGCGGCACCTCATCCATGTTGGTGATGTGGTTGGGCTCGATGTGTTTGTCGACATTCTTTTTACTGTAGTAGGAGCGGAAGATGGCCAACTTTTCCTTGTAATCCGCCGGAAGTTGCTGCGCCACGATAGTCCTTGCCCGGATGGATAGAATGCGCCGTTTCATAAAACGAAACCACCAAGACGGACCTCCTTGAAAAAGTTAGATTTTAATTTCTTCTGCAAGCGTTATTGCCTTCAGTCGAATGGTGACTGTAGAGGCGCTTCTCCCGGCTGTTCTTTGCTCATTAATCCATTGCTCGAGTTGGTCTTCCAACTCAGGCCACCTCGCCTTGTTTCTGCGGAAACTCAGCTTCGTCTTCTTGACTTGGCAAAGCTCGTTGTCCTGCTTCCTCAACTTACGAACCATGGATTTGTTTATCTTGAATTCTCTCGCGGCTTCTCGATTCCCATGTTCCTCCGCATAACTGATAGCATGCATCTTAAACTGTGCTGCGTAAGCGTGTCTCTTCGTAGGGGCCATTTTCGGGGGTCCTTAGCCAAACCGATGTACATACCGGAACTATATACCTACTGGGGGCGTGTCTTTAGCGTCCTCTGTCACGCGCACCCTTCCCCCTTTACTTCCGCATGCTGTCCACAGTCACGTCC
The DNA here is from genome assembly GCF_024500275.1 of Phycodurus eques. Lineage (NCBI taxonomy): Eukaryota > Metazoa > Chordata > Actinopteri > Syngnathiformes > Syngnathidae > Phycodurus > Phycodurus eques. The sequence goes on from NC_084534.1 coordinate 20,645,481, forward strand.
GCCTTTCCTCTATATAAGCAGCCTGTCGGCAGGAAATGCTCCCAGTCAGTCAAGTGGAGCGCTCATTAAAGTCACACAACAGCATTTACAGATTTTGGAACTCGGTGCACGCATAAGGCACGCCGCATTATAAGGCGCCCCGTCCATTTAGAAAATTTAAGACTTAAGTGCACCTTATGGTCGTGAAAATACGGTAATCACAGGGGATGAAAGTGCTGTGCGCCTGTGATTTTCCTTTCACAGATGGTTTTTGTTGTTGTTTTTGTTTTGTTTTTCTTAGCAATTGTTCTTTTTAAAGCTGATTGCAAAAATACTGCAACTCACTTGTGAAGTTGCTGCACGATTTCTTGGTAAGATGATTGGGACACTATAAATCCAGACAGAAACAACTGATGGGAGAAGTATAACATGATAATGTGATATTTTTTATCTTCACTTATGTAATAGTACTGTACCAGTTATGGTCTTGGCAAAAAATATTCATAGTGAGAATCACATAATCTTTTCATATACTTCCGAAATGTATTTGTCTTTTATCTTTGTGTATGAAATGATTTGCAATACTGCATTTAAAGGTGGAGTTTGTTAAAACTGCGAGCAAGATTTTAATTTAGCCTCCCTTCACTAATCACCCCTTCAAGTCTTTGACCAAAGATACGCTCCTCACTAACGTACACGAGACGTACACTCTACATCACGTGCACTGTAAACAAGCCGATGTTAGCCACGGTTGCTGTGTTGGTAGTATAACTTGTTCTGAATGGAGTGTTACTATAACACTAAATGTTATCGGTTTGAAGTTTTATTTTTTGGAAATGTACAATCAATTAAAAATCAAAAAGAGGTGATAAACTTAACTGTCGAGCAGAAATGGTGCTAATTTCGCATCGCTTATAAATCCTCTCAGCCAAGGTCTCTTTTGCTCTTCTGTTTGTTAGTTTTACAGTATGCCCAGTTTCTAGGGCTAATATTCCAATTTCCAACTTTGTGGGAACCGTTTGGAGATGACCCCTTCTTCCTTCAACATGACTGTGCATCAGTGCACAAATCAAGGTTAATAAAGACATGGATTAAAGAGTTATATGTGGATTGGACGTGACTGGCCTGCACAATCCTGATCTCAACCCAATAGAACACATGAATTAGAGCGGAGACTGAAAACCAGGCCTTCTCATCCAACATCAGTGTGTAACTTCATAAATGCAAATAAATTCCCATAAACGCACTCCGTAACCTTGTGGAGTTTAAAATAATATAACTGCAAAGGGTAGAGCGATGTCAGATTAAACCCGACGGATTAAGAATGGGCTGTCACTTAAAGGTCCCATATTTTGCCAAACCAACCTTTTCTAGTATTTGGGATGTTATACTGGCTCAATGTTTTTTCTCCTATCAAATGCAACCCACCGCACCCCAAACTACTGTTAAGATAAGGTCACAATCAAATAGATGTGACATAAACACACTCCTTATATGGTTTCAGAGGTTAGGACAAACCCACTGTCATAGCCCCACACATTGTATTTGCGCGAGATAAAGGGATCTCTCCATGTGTCACAAAGCGATTCTTGTTTGTTTGGTTTGCCTAGCCTGGTTCTGATCAGATAGAGGCCATCTAGAAATCATTCGTATCTCTCCTAATCCCCGTGTCCACAGTTGTTCCATGGTGCAGAACAGGCTAGCACCCAGCCTCAGATCAGTGCCAGATCGTACAATTTTACCTGACTGAGCTCCCTTTGCTCATCTCCCTCAGCCATCTGAGCACACAGCTCTCTGGTGATGGAGCTGCTTTCAAATGAGGGCGAATGAGATGAAATCAGCTGAAAATAAGCATACATTTAACTCTAAACATGCATGGTATTAAAGATAAGGTGTTTTGGCTGGTAAACAACTTTGTGCTCTTCTTGTGTTGTACCCAGAAAAGGAGACCAACCTCAGGTCATTCATCCTGAGGGACCTGCTGCCATCATCTGTGGATAGCTATTACCGATACACTGGCTCTCTGACCATGCCGCCCTGCAGCAAGGTGGTGGAGTGGATCATCTTCTCCAGGCCTGTATATCTGTCCCATTCACAGGTTCGTTTAGCGCACAAACTTGCATGCCCAGACAGATTATTCTCCATGCACGGTCAGATCCCATTTGCACAATGCCAGTGGATGCCGTTGAAGGCACATGTAGCACTTCCTCTTATCTTTCAGCCTCTTTGTATGTCCCTCTTGCAAGTCTTTTGCATTGGAAACCAACACTTTTACTGTTGCAATCTTTGGGGGACAACCGTCCGAGCCCCCCAGAAAACAAAAACTCCAACAAAAAGTTTGCAATGTGTTTTTAAATGGGAAAAATAGCATTCTACACTATTGTACTTCAGAAAATCATACACTAATAACATAATTAAACACACGGAAAGAATTTAACTGATTTTTGCAACATAATTTCATGCTTTAATTCAATGGTTCTCTTTCTGGTGTCTGCACCATGGCCACCCAGGGTCGGAATAATACAGATTTAGACAGAATATAGTTAGATGTTAAGGTGTAATGTAAAGAACACTGTATCAACTAAGATGCAGTAATATTAGTCGTTTTTCTCAGAGGATAATGAATAAGCCTCTGACTGTCGTTATATTGTCTGTCTACATGTGTTGCTATACATTCCAATATGCGTTGGCTAAAGGCTTAGACCTACCACAATGCTCTGTTTGTTAGCCATGGTCTTATGCTTGGTTTATTGCCAGTAAACTAGCAGGAATTTCAAAAGGCAAAATTATGTGGTAATACACAATGTGTAATTCTCATTGTTTTATGTTTAGTTTTACATTAAACTTCAATAGGGAGTGGCAATGAACAGCTTGAAGGAATCACTTGCCTTTTTTTTTTTAATTTATATTTATTTATTTATTTTTTTTTAAATCGTCCACTCTCTGCCAAACTGCTGCTCGTTGTGAAGTTCGCTGCCGACATCTTTTACTCATATCAAGTTTTCACTTGCAACTCAATACAAATAATCGGCAAAGCAGTGGCTCGTATAACCATGCTGTGATTATCCATTTAGGTATTGTTTTTCCTTAACCTACCCCAGGCTGCTTTTGTCTTTTGTTTATTTTGTGAGGTAACACGTTCCAAATCATGTGTGTGCACTTTTTACTGATCCCCTGTGCGAGCATTTTGCTATAATTCCTGTGTTAGCCAGCCTAATATCCTCTCGAGTCCTTTGTACTGTAAAAATGTGCGGAGCTCAGTGGAATTTTGTTCTCCAGCAGCAGGAGTATTGACCACGGCAACAATGTTTGTGGCACCACACACAGTCTTTTATGAACCTGAAATTCACCTCTACAAGCATGCGTCAGGCACATTGATTCCACACTATTTGTGTGGTGTAGTTATTATTGCATGTGGTCACAGATCAGTCATGGCAATCAATGGCCGCAGATTTACCCTATTGAGTAGTTACAACTCCATAGATGGTCATGATAATTATTGAGGCATGTGCCGAGGGTGTGAATGTTTCTGGCTAATATTGTGCTCTATTCAGAATTGGAATCAGAATCATCTTTATTTGCCAAGTATGTCCAAAAAACACACAAGGAATAGTCAAATACACACAACACACATGGAATATTTGTGAATAGTCAAATAATGGAGTGCGACTATACAGTGGGCGGAAAAAGTATGAATACCCTTTGGAATTTCGTACATTTCTGTTTAAATTGGTCATAAAATGTGGTCTGATCTTCTTCTTGTGAGCCAACCTGGAGGCCTATCAATGAGACAAGATAGTAGGTGTTCCTTAAAGCTGCTCTGGTCACTAGAAAACACACACCATTTTAGAATTGTCTCTTCTCAAGAAGCATTGCCTGATCAATAGAGCTTTCAAAACACATGTTTAAGAATTATTGACTTGTATAAAGCTGGAAAAGGTTACCAAACTATCGCTAAAAGTGTTCATGTTCATCAGTCCACGGTTAGACAAATTGTCTATCAAAGGAGAA